>NW_003852424.1:16528926-16542303 GCF_000181295.1 Otolemur garnettii | reverse complement strand
CTGTCTCTACTAAAAAAACAAAAGTTCTGGCTCGGTGCCTGTGGCTCAAGTGGCTAAGGCGCCAGCCACATACACCTAAGGTGGCGGGTTCGAATCCAACCCAGGCCCTCCAAACAACAGTGATGGCTGCAACCAAAAAATATAGCCAGGCCTTTTGGCGGGCGCCTGTGGTCTCAGCTACTTGGGAGGCTGAGGCAGGAGACTTACTTGAGCCCAGGAGTTGGAGGTTGCTGTAAGCTGTGATGTCACAGCACTCTACCTAGGGGGACAGCTTGAGGCTCCGTCTCAAAAAAAAAAAAAAAAAAGTTCTAATAGGCTCAGCGCCCATAGCTCAGGGATTAGGGCGCCAGCCACATACATGAAGGCTGGCAGGCTTTAGCCTAGCCCAGGCCTGCCAAACAATGACAACTCCAACCAAAAAATAGCCAGGCATTGTGGAGGGCTCCGATAGTCCCAGCTACTTGGGAGACTGAGGCAAGAGAATTGCTTAAGCTGGGTGGCGCCCGTGACTTAAAGGAGTAGGGCACCTGGCACCATATGCTGGAAGTGGCGGGTTCAAACCCAGCCCCGGCCAAAAACTGAAAAAAAAAAAAAAAATAGCACGAAAGGCTTAAGCCCAGGAGTTTGAGGTTGCTGTAAGCTGTGATGGCATGGTACTCTACTGAGGGTGATACAGTGAGACTCTGTCTCAAAAAAAAAAATTTCTAATAAAATACACACAACTTAAAATTTACCATTTTAACCATTTGAGACTATACAACTCAATGTCATTAAGGACATTCACACTGTTGTGCGACTATCACCACTGTCTAGTTCCAGAACACTTTCATTACCCTAAACAGAAGCCTGTCTCCATGAGAAGTCACTCCCCACTCCCTCCCTATCCTGGTGACCATTAATTCATTTCTTGTCCCTGTGGACCTGCCTGTTCCAGACATTTCATATAAATGGAATTACATGCTGTGTCCTCCCCTGTCTGCTTCTCTCACTGAGCACGATGTCCTCAAGGTCCATCCACATTGTAGCTAGTGTCAGTACCTCCTTCCTTTTCATGGCTGAGTGATATTCCAGTGTATGTACAGACCATAATTTATGTATCTATTCATCCCTTGATGGACACTTGGGTTGTTTCCACCTTTTAGCTGTTGTGAATCACGCTACTGCGGACATGTGTGTATAAGTACTTAAGTCCCTGTTTCTAATTCTCTTAGGTATATACCTGGGAGTGAATTATGGGGGCATACTATAATCTTTTTTTTTTTTTTTGAGACAGTATTATTTTGTCGCCCTCGGTAAAGTGCTATGGCATCACAGATCACAGCAACCTCCAACTCTTGGGCTTAAGCGATTCTCTTGCCTCAGCCTCCCGAGTAGCTGAGACTACAGGCACCCACCACAATGCTCAGTTTTTTGTTGCAGTTGTCATTGCTGTTTTAGCTGGCTGGAGCCACGTTTGAACTCACCACCCTCGGTATATGGGGCTTGCACCCTACCAACTGAGCCATTGGCGCCACCTTGTAATTCTATTTTTTTAAGTTTCATTTCATTTTATTATTTATTTATTTTGGAGAGAGAGTCTCACTCTGCCCCCGTGGGTAGAGTGCCATCGTGCCTTGGCTTACAGCAACCTCGGATTCCTGGGCTTGAGCAATCCTCCTGTCTTAGCCTTCCAAGTAGTTGGGGCTACAGATACCTGCCACAACACCTGGCTGTTTTTTCTATTTTTGGTAGAGACTTGGTCTCACTCTTGCTCAGGCTGGTCTGGAACTCTGAGCTCAAGCAATCCATTTCCTGAGCTCAAGTGATCCACCCATCTCACCTCCCAGAGTGCTAGCATTACCAGCCACCACACCTGGTCTAGTAATTCTGTTTCATTCATGAAGGGACCTGGGTTGGTTTGTTTTTTTTTATAGCACTTACCACTAATTGAATCTGTTTACTTGTTTCTTTGTTGATTCTCTGCCCCTCCACCCCTTACAAGGGTATAAGTTTCCAGAGGGTAGAGACTCAGTTGGTCTCATTTACCAATATGTTCTCTGCGTAGGGCAGCAGCTCTTGGTGCAAAGACGTTCAGGACATGCAGGTAGGATGGCTCCCTTCATGGACATTTAATGATGTTCTACTTAGGCTGGTCCCCTCACTCACCACATCAGAGTCTGATCCCTTCAGACTGCAGGCATTAAAGCAACTTGCCCCACAGCGGGGGCAGAAAGCCCTCATGAGTACAGAGAGAGCCCAGAGACCTTGGCACAAGGTCTTTCCACCTCCTAGCTGGAAGAAATGAAACTCTTGGAAGAGACACTTGTGTTAAGCAAAGGGGACATTCAGGCCAGCCCGTATGCACACGATGGGGGTGAAACTTTGCTCTCAGAGAATTGTCATTTGCTTGAGAGAAACAGATGGTCAAAGGACTAGGCTGATTTGGAGATATCTCTGGAGCATGGCCCTTGGGGAGATTTCCTGGTATGGGGCAGGGGCGATGGCGATGTGAGTCAGGCTCTGAGGAGTAGGTAGGAGTTAGTTGGGTGAAGAGGGAGAAAGGCTTTCAGGATAGACAGGCCTGCCTGGAAGGATTTGGTGATTGAAGAACAACAGTCCCTGGCCAGTGGGACAGAGCCCTGGGAGCTATCCATGGTGCTGTAGCTGAGCTTGCCTCTATCTCTGTTTTTGTTTTGTTTTGTTTGTAATTGTGATAAAATATAGATAACATAACTTTTTTTTAAGATAGAGCCTCTAGCTGTTACCCCTGGGTAGAGTGCCATGGCATCACGCTCACAGCAACCTCCAACTCTGGGCTCAAGCGATTCTCCTGTCTCTGCCTCCCAAGTAGCTGGGACTACAGGCGCCTGCGACAACTCCTGGCTATTTTTTGATTGTAGCCGTGATTGTTGTTTGGCGGCCCGGGTTGGATTTGAATCCGCCAGCTCAGGTTTATGTGGGTGGCACCTTAGCCATTTGAGCCACAGGTGCCAAGCCAGATAACATAAAATTTACATTTTAACTATTTTAAATGCATAGTTCAGTGGTATTAAGCACATTCTATTGTTGTGCAACCATCACCACCCTCTATCCCTGAATTTTCTCATCTTCAACAGAATCTCTATCCCCATGAAACACTAACTTCCTACCCACTTCCCAGTCCCTGGGACCCAACATTCAACTTTCTGTCTCTGTGACTTGAGGACTCTAGGGACCTTCTATGAGTGGAATCAGATAGTATTTGTCCTTCTGTGTCGCTTCTGTCACTGAGCATGTCCTCAAGGTTTATTGTAGCCTGTGTCAGCGCCTCCTTCCTTTTCATGGCTGAGTGATATTCCAGTGTGTGGATGGACAGGGTTGTGTTCATCCATCCACCCATGGGCAGACATTTGAGGCTGTTTCTACCTTTTTGCTATTTGTCAATAGTGCTGCCATGAGCATGTATGTTCATGTACTCGATTGTATATCAGTTTTCAGTTCTTTTGGGTAGATATCTAGAAGTAGAATTGCTGGGTCCTGCAGTAATTCTATGTCTAACTTTTTGAGGGACTTCACGACCGTTTTCCACTGTGGCTGCGCCATGTTACATTCCCACCAGCCGCACACAAGTGTTCCAGTTTCTCCACATCCTCACCAATACTTGTTAATTTTCTATTTTTTTCTCTTTTAAGACAGAGTCTCACTTTGTTGCCCTTGGTAGAGTGCCGTGGCATCATAGATCAAAGAAACCTCAAACCCTTGGGCTCAAGCAATCCTCTTACCTCGGTTTTTCATTTTTGGTAGAGACAGGATCTCACTCTTGCTCAGGCTTGTCTCAAACTTCTGAGCTCAATGAATCCACCTGCCTCAGCCTCTGAGAGTGCTAGAATTACAGGTGTGAGCTACTGCACATGGACTTATTTTTCAACTTAAAAAAAAAAAACCTATCCTAGAAAGTATGCAGTGGTATCTCATTGTGGTTTTTGCTTACCATTTTCTAATAACAAATAATGTTGAGTGTCTTTCAATGTGCTTATCAGCCATTTGCATACCTTCTTTGCAGAAATGTCTATTCATATCTTTTCCCCATTTTTAAGTTGTCTTGTTTTTTTTATAATTTTTTTTTTTTTTTTTTGAGAAAGAGTCTCACTCTCACCCTGGGTAGAGTGCCATGGCATCAAATTGCTCACAGCAGCCTTAGTCTCTTGGGCTCAAGAGATTCTCTTGCCTCAGCCTCCTCAGTAGCTGGGACCACATATTCCTTCCACCATGCCTGGCTAGTTTTTTCTATTTTTAGTAGAGACAGGGTCTCACTTTTGCTCAGGCTGGCCCAGAATTCCTGAGCTCAAGCAATCCACCTGCCATGGCCTCCCAGAGTGCTAGGATTATAGTCATGATCCACTGTACCTGGTCATATTTTTCATTTGTTATTTGGGCTTTAGGTATCATATCTTAAGATACTGCTGTCTCACTGAACATCAGGGAGATTTAGTTGTATATTTTCTTTTCAGGTTTTTATACTTTTAGCTCTTATGTTTAGGTCTCTGATTCGTTTTCGGTTAATTTTTTTTGTCTTTTTTTTTTTTTTAGCATTGATGTTTATTTTGTAGTTTTATTTTGTTTTTGGCGAGGGCTGGGTTTGAACCCACCACCCTCAGCATATGAGGCCGGCACCCTACTCCTTGAGCCACAGGCACTGCCCCATTTGGGGTTAATTTTTGTACATGATCCCTACATATAACATGGGGGTGTAAATTCATTCTTTGCATGTATATATACAGTTGACCTGGCACCATATGTTGAAAAGATTTATCCATTACACATATTTTTTGTACATTATATTTGATAAAATTTATACTAAAATGCAATTGTGAAAATGGGCACTCTGTGCTACTGGTGGGCAGCAATTGCTATCACTTTTCTGGTGGACACCTAGGCACCATATGTATTGAAAACATATGTTTAAAATTTTGAGTTTTTTTTCATTATTATGCCTCTAATTGCATTCACTTCTCTCTCTCTCTCTGCTTCCTTTCCTTCCTCCCTCTCTCTTTCTCTCTCTTACTTTCTTTGTTTCAGGGTGGGGGTCTCACTCTGTCCTCTGAGCTAGAGTGAAGTGTCATCATTATAGTTCATTTCAGCCTTGAATTTCAGGGCTTACTCGATCCTCCTGTCTTAGCCTCCTGAGTAGCTGGAACTACAGGGGTACACCACCATGCCTGGCTTATTTTTCCATTGTTGTAGAGACAGGGATTTTGCTATGTTGTCCAGGCTGGTCTTGAACTCCTGGTCTCAAGCTATCCTCCTGCCTTGGTCTCCCAAAGTGCTCGGATTACAGGCATGAACCACCACACACAGGCTACAAAAGAAGTCTTGAAACAGAAAGACATAAAATGAGGTCATGTTTTGAGCAGTTGGCAAAAATGTGGTGACTAGCATCTCACTGGAACCTATTTCTCTGTTTCCCTTAAGAGTGATGGTCAGTATTCTCAGATTTGGTATTTACAGCGACTTCATAGAGCAGAACTTATGAGAACTGAGTGTATCTACTTCTGAGGGCTATTGTGAGGACTAGATCAGATTGTGCATGGAATGCAATTAGGACAAGGCTTGTGATAAATAATAGGAAAAAAGATATTATGCAACTGAGAGAAAACACTACAACAGGTGTACTTTGGTAACGAAGATGCAGTCTTCATTATCTAATTAGAACTGCAGGGACTTGGAGGGAGGCCACGTGTAATTATCACACTGGACTTTAGCCAGGGCATGGCAGGGGAGGCTACATTGGCCAGACCTGCCAGACCATTCCTAGTGGCCATGCATGGTCATGACGACACAGATGGAAGTATGCCATCTACTAAATCACGAAATGTGGCTTCCCTTGGCACCCTGGACTCTCCATAGTGTCTGATTAAGAAATAACTAGCTTGGTATCTGCTCATAATAAGGCAAAGGAACACCACTCTACAATAGTTAGCCCATGCACTTTTTACTTTAACTCCTGTAATACTTCATTATCAAAAACTCAAATAATGTGAAACCCTTCTTCAAGAGTTAATAAGACAAGACTTTTTTTCTTTCTTTAGAGGCGGGGTCTCACTCTATCACCCAGGCTCAAGTGCAGTGGCACAAGGCAACCTCTAATTCCTGGGTTCAAGTGATCCTCCCACCTCAGTCTCCTGAGTAGTTGGGATTACAGGTGTGAGCCACTACACCCGGACAATACGAGGAAGAAAACCCTGACACAGGCTACAATATGGATGGACCTTGTGCTCAGTGAAAGAAGCCAGACACAAAGGCCACCTAGTGTGGGATTCCATTTGTATGAAATGTTCAGGACAGGTGAATCCACAAAGACAGGAAGTTGATTAGTGGTTGCCAGGGACTGAAGGGAAGGAGGAATGGTGAGTGACTTGTAATGGATATGGGATTTCTTTTTAGGATAATAAAAATGTTCTGGAATTTGACAGGGGTAATTCTTGCACAACTCCATGAATATACCAAAATATATTGAACTGCACACTTAAATGGGTGAATTGTGTGTGAAGTATACCTCAATAAAGTTGTTATTAACTTTTAAAGTACCATACAAGATTGTAATAAAAGTTTGGTTAAGATCTGCCTCCCTGCTTCTAAGTTCCCATAGGGCTGGTACGATGTCAGTTTTGTTTACTGCTGCATTCTCCAAATGGCCCAGACTCTAATAAGTGGCTCATTAAATAGCTTTTAAAACCAGACACATTCGCTCGGCGCCTGTGGCTCAAGTGGCTAAGGCGCCAGCCACATACACCTAAGGTAGTGGGTTTGAATCCAGCCCGGGCCTGCCAAAACAGCAATGACAGCTGTAACCAAAAAATAGCCATGCGTTGTGGTGAGTGCCTGTAGTCCCAGCTACTTGGGAGGCTGAGGCAGGAGACTCGCTTGAGCCTAGGAGTTGGAGGTTGCTGTGAGCTGTGATGTCACAGCACTCTACCCAGGGGGACAGCTTGAGGCTCTGTCTCCAAAAAAAAAAAAAAAAAAAACCAGACACATTGGCTTGGCACCTGTAGCTCAAGTGGCTAAGGCCCCAGCCACATACACCAGAGCTGGCGGGTTCAAATCCAGCCTGGGCTCGCCAAACAACAATGACAGCTATGACCAAAAAATGGCCAGGCATTGTGGTGGGCACCTGTAGTCCCAGGTACTTGGGAGGCTGAGGCAAGAGAATTGCTTAAGAGTTGGAGGTGCTGTGAGCTCTGTGATGCCACAGCACTCTACCCAGGGTGAAAGCTTGAGGCTCTGTCTCAAAAAAAAGAAAAAAAGAAAGCCACATTTAGAAACAACACTGTGAACATGCCAGGCCACATCACTCTCTGTGGCGGGGTGGTCCTGGGGCACTGCAGGGTGCCGAGTAGTATCCCTAGCCTCCATCCTCTCAATGACAGCAGCAGCAGCATCCCCTAATTCACGACAACCACAAAGGTCTCTATACATTCCCAAACCTCCCTTAACAAATTGCCCCTGGTTCAGAATCACCAATTTAGAGGCACTGAATATTTGAATTTGGGGCACTGCATGAGCCTTTAGAAACTCCACATAATGGCTGATACCCAGAGGATGCTAAAGGGACAAGCATAAGTTGGCCATGTCAGCACAACTCTCATCCACCCGACCATGTCAGCAGGGCTCTCAAACCCACCTGACTGGGCCAAAAAAAAAACCCATCCCCTAGCAGGGGCTCTCAACTTTCCTAATGCCGCGGCCCATTAATACAGTTCCTGTGGGTCGCTGCGAGAGGAGCCCCATGCAGATGGGCTCACTCACGTGGTCCTGAGGAGCCTGCAGGACTGAAGGATCAGCTCCTGAGTAGAAAGTCTCAGAGATCCTTCCCAACATCACCTTTCGAAGACCCCCACAACTGAGTAAAGTAAAGGCGGGGCTCCGAATAAGGAGCGGGACTTCAAGGAGGCGCTACTTGAATAAGACACGCACACCTGAGTGGAAGTGGGCGGGGCTCTGACTAGAAGGCGGGGCCTCGCCACTGGGCGGGGCTCCAAACAGAGCCCCCCAGAGCAAAGAAGCTGGAAAGCGGGAGCTTCGCACTGGGGGCTGGGTCCAGTTCGCGGCTCGGGAGCAGGGCAGGTGATGTCACCGCTTGACGGAGCTCGTGTAAGACGCGAAAATGGCGGCGAGTAACTACTACAGCTCAGAGGGGGACGCCAACCCGCAGCACAGGTAAAGGCCTCGCCGCGCCGGCCACCCACCTGGCTTGGCCCCTCACCGGCCCCCGGCGCCCTGTCTTGGCGCTGGACCCTAACCTGACCCTGACCCCGACCCCAGGCCCGGAGGAAGCCGCGCTATGAGGAGTCGGCGGGGTGCTCTCTTGGTCAGAACCCTTCAAGACGCGGGCTGGGAAGCTGGCTCTAACGGATATGTCTGAGGAGCCGACTTGTGCCTGTCAGGACCGAGGAAAGGGCTCCTGACGTGGGAGGGATCTCGGGCCCGTGGGTGGGGGGAGAACCTGAGCCGCTCCGGGTGGGAGCCCAGTGCCCTAGGGAGGCCTACACTGAGCAGGGGACTGTGGTGGGCAGGGGACAGGAGACGAACCCGGAGACCAGATGGTGAGAGGCCTAGTAGGGTGCTGGGCAGGGAGAGGGGCGGGAGCAGGAGCTACCCCGATGGAGGTAGTAGAGAAGAAAGCAGAGTCCTGGGTGGGGAGCTGATCTGGCAGGAGACTAGACCTGGGGTGGGGATGAGACGACAGGACCCAGGAGGGTGAGGGAGGGATAGGGCAGAGAGGATGTTGGGGTGAGGGGGGAAGAGATTTGGCGGGGTGCAGACATAATTGGAAGTGTTCTGAGCCCAATTCTGGTGGGCACCTGAGGTTTCCAGGAAGTTGGAACCCTGCCAGGACAGTGAGAAGGGTGAGCAGAACTCGGGTGTGTGGGTGTTTAAGACCTAGTGCAAGATGAGGACAGAAAGGAGACTGGAGGAAAAATGGCATGGGGTGGGGGCAGGAGGGATCACTGAGTAGGAATGCCCAGGTTAAGCCCAAACATACACACAGTCTACACCATTCACTGTCCTCCCTGGAGTAGCTCTGCTGTCTTCAGTCTTGCCTGTCATCCATGATTCGTGTGTACTCTTCCAGCTAGCGTAATCTGGGCTAGAGTCTCACAGCCTTTTCTGAGCTCACTACGGATGCCTGCTGGCACTTAGGCATCTGATAGATGCCCACATCTTTCATCAGTACTCTTATTTTGGAACATCAAAGATTGATTAAGGCCAGCATGTCAGTCTCACACAGTGGAAAGTTAGCAGTGACTCCTCTGCCAGTGGTTGAGAGAGATACTACTGTGCTCTTTCACATGGAGTCCTAAAGGGAAACCACTCAGGGCTTGGAAACAAGGATGCTGGAGATTAGGAGGACACTTAATGTTTTCTGCCCTTAGAGTGATTTCTACTGTATAGTATTTGGCTAGTAATAGATTTTTTCTGTCAAGGAAAGAATCTGTCACCTGCTCTTTGTCTGGAATAAAGCATTTGACTTTTATTTTGTCTTCTCTTTTGTTTGCTTCATCCTTAGGGGTTTTTCAGGGCAAGGGTCACTCAGCTAGTCATAGGGTGTTAGACTAGAAGCTTTTGGAAATGCTCTGGCTCTCTCTTTCCTTGTTAGCTCTTCCTTTTTTCTTTTCTTTTCTTTCCTCTCCTCCCCTCCCCTCCCCTCCTCTCCCTTTCATGAGACAGAGTCTGGTGGTGTCACCCTGAGCTACAGTGCAGAGGCATCATCATAGCTCACTGCAGCCTCAAACTCTTGGGTTCAAACAATCCTGCCTCAGCCTTCTGAGTAGCAGGGACTACAGGTGTTGTGCACCTTGGCTAATTTTTCTGTTTTTAGTGGAGACAGGGTCTCACTCTTGGGCTGATCTCAAACTCCAGGCCTCAAGCAATCCTCTAGTCTTGGCCTCCCAGAGTGCTAGGATTACACATGTGAGCTGGACCTCTTTTTCTTTTTTTCTGCCCAGACGCCCATTGTCAGAAACTTCTTTCTCTCTCTCTTTTTTAGGGACAGAGTCTCACTTTGTCACCCTCGGTAGAGTGCTGTGGCATCACAACTCACAGCAACCTCCAGCTCTTGGGCTTAACCAATTCTCTTGCCTCAGCCTCCCAAGTAGCTGGGGCTATAGCAAGCCTCCACAATGCCTGGCTATTTTTTTTTTTGTTGTTGTTGCTGTTTGGCCGGGGCCAGGTTTGAACCCTCCACCCTCGGTATATGGGGCCAACACCACCCAACTGAGCCACAGGTGCCACCCAACTTCTTTCTCTTTTTGCTTTCGCTCTTTCTTTTGCTGGTGCATTCTTCAGTCAGATGTGGAAAATCACTTGAATGTTATGCTTTCTGTTCAGATTATCTTTCAGAGGAGAAATCGAATGTTTATACTGTTCAGATAGGTAGTTACTGAGCTTCAGTAGATGTTTATATCATCTACTGAATTACTGATTCTAATTTGTACTTACACATGTTAGTGAGGCTCTTGTCTATATTCTGATGATATAGATAATATAACATACATGTAGCCAAGGTATGAAACTGCCACAACTAACTCCAAATGTGGAGTTAGACTGTCTTTAGAGTTGTCTCCAAGTCAGTGTTATTCTTTGAGAAAAGAGTACCTATTAACTAAAGCTAAAAATAACATGTGAATCATAGCAAAATAAATTTCAGTCTCACAAAACCTTTAAACTAGATAACCTGCATTATGTGAATGATTTTATTTAATTAATTTATTTTGAGACAGAGTCTTAAGCTGTCACCCTGGGTAGAATGCTGTAGTGTCATAGCTCACAGCAACCTCCAACTCAGGCTCAAGCAATTCTCTTACCTTAGTTTTTTTTCTATTTTTAGTAGAGACAGGGTCTTGCTTTTGTTCAGACTGGTCTCAAACTTTCTTGAGCTCAAGCAATCCACCTGCCTCAGCCTCCCAGTGTGCTATGATGACAGGCATGAGCCACCATACCCGGCCTATGTGAATGATTTTAAATTAACCATACATCTCTTTTGGGGGAAATGACTTTTGCTTAGAAATTTTGGTTTTTAAAGTGTATATGTTGGCTCAGCGCCTATAGCTCAACCTGCTAAAGCGCCAGCCACGTACACCTATGGTGGCGGGTTCGAATCCCCAGCCTGGACCCGCCAAACAACAATGACGGCTGCAACCAAAAAATAGCCGGGCGTTGTGGCGGGCACCTGTGGTCCCAGCTACTTGGGAGGCAGAGGCAGGAGACTCGCTTGAGCCCAGGAGTTGGAGGATGCTGTGAGCTGTAATGCCACGGCACTCTACCCAGGGGGACAGCTTGAGGCTCTGTCTCAAAAAAAAAAAAAAAAAGTGTACATGTTTTATATAATGTGCCATAGAAAAACAGGTTAGATAATTGATTCTGTGAGAACCAACTTCATAGTGGCATTTGGATAAAGTACTTACAAAGCTCATTTAATGAATTAAATAACAAAATAACAGTTTATTTCTTGGAAGTTTTGACTGGGTTTTCTTGGGTTATAAAATTGATAACCATAAAAAAATACATTTTTTTTTTGAGACAGAGTCATATACCCCACACCCCTTTGGTGGGGTACTGTGGCGTTTTAGCTCACAGCAACCTCAAACTCTTAGGTTCAAGTGGTTCTTTTGCGTCGGCCTTCCAGGTAGCTGGGACTACAGGTGTCTGCCACAGTGGTTGGCTATTTTTTAGAGACAGGGTCTCGCTCTTGCTCAAGTTGGTCTCAAATTGGTGCGCTCAGGTAGTCCCCCTGCCTCAGCCTCTCAAGTGCTGGGATTACAGGTGTGAACCACTGTCTCCAGAGTTAAAAAAATAAAATTGATAACCATAGCCATGGGAGGACTATTCCTTATGTTGCCATCTATAAGTAGGGTTGGGGGTCTGAGCTATTTAGCTGTAGACCAGTAGGAATGGGATATATATTTACGTTGGAAGGCATAGAAAAATTTGCAAGTACCTATTGATAATGTTGAGTATAATTTATTTTTTATATGGCTGTATTAATCTCTTTTATAAAGTTTTATTTTATTAATTTATTTTAGAGATAGGGTCTTACTCTGTCACCCAGGCTTACTGCAGCAGTGCGATTGATAACAGCTCATGGTAGCCTTGACCTCCTGATCTTCCCACCTTAGTCTGTCAAGGAGCTGGACTACTGGCACATGCCATCATACCCAGCCAATTTTTCTGTTTTGTGTAGAGATGGTGTCTCACTGTATTGCCTAGCCTGGTCTTGAACTCCTGGCCTTAAATGATCCTCCCCCTTAGCTTTCCAAAGTGCTGGGATTACAGGTGTGAGCCACCATCCCTGGCCATGGCCTTATGAATCTTTTTTTTTTTTTTTGAGACAGAGCCTCAAGCTGTTCCCCTGGGTAGAGTGCTGTGGCATCACAGCTCACAGCAACCTCCAACTCCTGGGCTCAATCGAGTCTCCTGCCTAGCCTCCCAAGGCACCACAGGCACCCGCCACAACGCCTGGCTATTTTTTGGTTGTGGCCATCATTGTTTGGTGGGCCTGGGCTGGATTTGAACCTGCCACCTTAGATGTATGTGGCTGGTGCCTTAGCCACTTGAGCCACAGGCGCCAAGCCGGCCTTATGAATCTTACAAGGCTTTTTATAGAGTTCAAGTTAGTGCCATAAGTATTCAAAACAAAGGATTGATCACATGTGGAAAACTGAATTGGAAAGTGCTTCTAATTAGCACTGAGTGTAGTGTTTGGTTGTGAGGCCAAGAGCAAGTAAGGAAGTCCAAGAGGATCTGTACATGTTTAAGTCATATTGGTCATGAGAATATTGAAAGCTTAAAGTGGGATGTTGGAAGTCAAGACCAGTGGAAAATGATAGGCTGGCTGTCCCTGTTGTTACATTTTTGTCTTCATTTAGCAGTTCTGTCATTTGTCACAGTTCCACTGATATTGCGCAATTGGCTATGTCTTTGCATTTTTTGTTGTTGTTGTTTGTTTAGAGACAGAGTCTCACTCTGTTGCCCTGGGTAGAGTGCAACATAGCTATGGTCATAGCTCACGGCAACCTCAAACTCTTGGGCTCGAGCAGTCCTTTTGCCTCAGTCTCCTGAGTGGCTGGGACTATAGGTGCCCACCACAGTGCGGCTAGTTTTTCTATTTTTATTTTTATTTATTTTCACAGCTCGTACTAGTAGAGAGTTTTTCAATTTTTTTTTTTTTTGTTTGTTTGTTTGTTTTGAGACAGAGTCTCGCTTTGTCACCCTTGGTAGAGTGCTGTGGTATCATAGCTCACAGCTACCTCAAACTCCTGGGCTTAAGCTATTCTCTTGCCTCAGCCTCCCGAGTAGCTAGAACTATAGGTGCCCATCACAATGCCTAACTAGTTTTCTTTTTCTTTCTTTTTTTTTTTT
>NW_003852424.1:16511963-16528906 GCF_000181295.1 Otolemur garnettii | reverse complement strand
TACAGAATATTTTGTAATGAATTTTTTCTTTTTTAATTTTTTTGGGCCGGGGTTGGGTTTGAACTCGCCACCTCCAGCATATGGGGCCAACGCCTTATTCCTTGCAGCCACAGGTGCTGCCGGAATTTTTTCTTTTTCTTTCTTTTTTTTTTTTTTTTTTTGAGAGTCTCACTATGTTGCCCTTGGTAGAGTGTTGTGGCGTCATAGCTCACAGCAACCCCAAACTCTTGGGCTGATTCTCCTGCCTCAGCCTCTTGAGTAGCTGGAACTACTGGTGCCCACAATGCATGGCTATTTTTTTGTTGCAGTTGTCATTGTTGTTTTAGGTGGTCTGGGCTGGGTTCGAACTTGCCAGCCTGGGTATATGTGGCTGACACCCTACCCACTGAGCTACAGGTGTTGCCAGCCCCAGCTATTTTTCGAGATGAGGTTTTTGGCTCAGGCTGGTCTCTAACCTGTGAGCTCAGGCAATCTACCTGCTTTGGCCTCCCAAGTGCTAGGATTAAAGGCGTGAGCCACCTCATTGGCCTGCATTCTTGTTCAATCTGAATACAAGGATTGCTAGATTTGGCTGTATGTAATACTTGATTGCTCTATCTTTATAAGCTCTCAGCATAAACTTTGAGCTGAATTCCTGTCTCTGGAACATATCAGGAAGTTGCAGATGTGGTTGGAATCCCTTGCAGCTCTGTTGGTGGTGGGTAATGATAGTGATTACTGCTATTGGTTCTCTGCATTATGTAAGTCTCAGGCTTAAGCGATTCTCTTACCTCAGCCTCCCGAGCAAATCAGTGGAATTGTGACAAATGACAGAACTGCTAAATGAGGCAAAATGTAATATTCGTTGAGTCCTCACAGTAATCCTTCAAGGTGAGTGTTGTGATACCCATTTTGCTGGTGAGGAAAATGGGGCTCAGGGATACAATAACTGTTGTAGGGACCCAATGGTGCAAATGATCAGGTCTAGCTAGGAGTCAGTGCTGTATGACTCCCAAGATAGTACTTTGCCCTACAGTGGGTCATGGTTGAGGCTACAGAGACAGTCGCAGTGGCCAGCCCAGCCTTGGCCATGTCAGCTTAGAGGCTGTGCCTGCTGGCTACTGCCGTTTTTTACATGGTCACCTGGGCCTGGTCAGATTTGTGGCCTAGGGTTACATTCTTTGGACATTAAGAAAACAAAAACCCATACAGCACCTGTTGGTCAGTGGGCAGGGCGCCAGCCACATACACGAGGCTGGTGGGTTTAAACCTGGCCCGGGCCAGCTGCAACAAAAAAAATAGCTGGGCATTGTGGCGGACACCTATAGTCCCAACTTCCAGGGAGGCTGAGGCTAGAGAATTGCTTAAGCCCAAGAGTTTGAGGTTGCTGTGAGCTGTGATGTCATGGTACTCTACTGAAGGTGACATAGTGAGATTCTGTCTAAGGAAAAAAAAAAGAAAAGAAAACAAAAACCCCTCTCCAGAGTGGGAAAGCCAAGAAAGCACCTAGTCTTGTGTCATGAGGAAAATAAAGATAACCCAACTGTATCTCTTAGTAATCTTTCTCAGAGGCAGCAGATAGCTTAGGAAAGGCTGGGAGCCCATGGAACAGCCCAGGCAGTGCCAGTGTCAGAGACAGAGATAGCCTGTTAACACCCAGATAGGGAGCCCCTGCCTGCCACCTGTCATACCTAGCTCAGGCTCCATGTCTGCCCTCCCACATTCTCCAAGCCCTTTCAGAGGAAACCTGACCCAGGTTAGGTCCAAGAAGCACAGGCTGCCCTTGAGAATCTCATGTTGCTTTCTCAGGGGCTGGGACACACTCCCACCATGTCCAAAAGGAGCATTGCTCTAAATATCCAGGAAAATGGGACTGTGGCCACTCAGCTGAGTCTGTGGCATCCTAATAAGTGACTGTACTGCCCTTTTGTCCGAGTATAGAGTTGTCTGGGATTTGACTCGGGAATAGCAAGGCAGATGAATTTTCTGCCATTTATTTAAGGGCCTTTATCAGGAAGGCTAAAATGTGTGCTGGGATGGATTAAAAGAATTCCTTAGAAGAGAATCATGAGAGGCCGCTCTGGAATGAAAGTGAAAACTTGGTTTAAGTATATTTTCAGGAAACCTTTTCAAATAACAGAACTATGCTATCTGAGAGCCTATCACAAGAAATTAGGTAGATTTAAGATGTTTAAAAGTATGGATTTTGATTTTTTCATTTTATCTGTTTTAGAACCAAAACTTAATTCATAAACATTGAAGTAGGGTTTCTTAAGAGATGTGTTTTTTTCCATGGGCCGATTCGGTTTCTGGATTTTTGTTGTTGTTGTTGAGACAGAGTCCCACACTATGCCCCTGAGCAGAGTGCAGTGGCTTGGTAGTTCACTGCAACCTCAGACTCCAGCTTGTGGGCATCCTGCTGCCTTAGCCTCTGGAAGCTGCTGGGATTACAGGCACTCGCCGTGGTGCCCGGCTGGGTTTTTCCATTTTTTTCATGAGTTGGGTTCTCACTCTTGCTCAGGCAAGTCTCGAACTCCTGAGCTCAAGCAATTCTCCCTCCTCAGCCTCCCACCATGCTGGGATTACAGGCATGAGCCACCACACCCAGCTCTATTTCTGGATTTTTTTAGTCTTATTTTATATTTTGGTTTTTGTCTGAGTTTACCAATGTGTGTATCTAGAATTATCAGAACAAATACATCAAATTTTAAAGCATTTTAAAATAACCCTGGAAAATGATTTTTTCACTTTGAGTAATTGTTATTCTTTTTTGTGGTTATAAAGGTTAGGGGACAAAGACCCTTGGTCTGGCTAAATAAATACATGGACCTGGAAAAATAAGAGAAATGTGTAGAAAGGGCATTTGTAAACCCCGTATCCTTTCTCTTTATATTTTATATTTGTAAGTTGAACATTTATGAAACTTCAGACCAGGGAGTGCAAGGGCCAGCTTATCACCTCCCACTTGTTATGGTCATGTGGGCTGGGAACTCACAGACCTCCTTCTGTGTGAAATGTTCTAGTTTTTAAAGACCAGCCCCAAATTAGAACTGTGGACATATGACACCTGCCTCCACTGTGTGAGTTCTGCTTCATGTTTGAGAAAACTTAATGATGAGAGGATCATGTAGACAATACCATAGAAAAGTCTGATTTTTTGTTTTTGAGACAGAGTTTCACTTTGTTGCCCTCAGTAGAGTGCTTTGACACCACAGCTCACAGCAACCTCAAACTCTTGGGTTTAAGAGATTCTCTTGCCTCATCCTCCCAAGTAGCTGGGACTACAGGTGCCTGCCACAACACCTGGCTATTTTTTGGTGTAGTTGTCATTGTTTGGCAGGCCTGGGCTGGATTCGAACCCACCTGCTCTGGTGTATGTGGCTGGCACCCTAGCCGCTGAGCTGTAGGCACCGAGCCAATACGTCTGATGATTTAAAGAAACTATACATTTCACAACTAGGAGGAAGCCTTCCATTTAGACTGGCTTTAGTTGTTTAACACGGTTCTCAGGCCTTTGTGTTAAGAAGTAAATACCAGGCCAGGCATGGTGGCTCTGCCTGTAATCCCAGCGCTCTGGGAGGCTGAGATGGGTGGATTGCTTGAGCTCACAAGTTGGAGACCAGCTTGAGCAAGAGTGAGACCCTGTGTCTACTAAAAACAGAAAAACTGAGGCAAGAGGATCACTTGAGCCCAAGTGTTGGAGGTTGCTGTGAGCTATGAAGCCATAGCGCTCTACCCAGGGCAAGAGCTTAAGACTCTGTCTCAAAAAAATTAAAAAAAAGTAAATACCAGTTTTTTAATTTTTTTTTTTTTTTTTGAGACAGAATCTCACTTTGTCACCCTTGGTAGAGTGCCATGGCATCAAAGCTAACAGCAGTCTCAAACTCTTAGGCTCAGGTGATTCTCTTGCCTCAGCCTCCCAAGTAGTTGAGACTACATGCTACAACACCTACAGGCTGTTTTTAGAGACAGGGTCTCACTCTTGCTCAGGCTGGTCTTGAACTCCTGAGCTTAGACAATTCACCCACCTCAGCCTCCCAGAGTGCTGGAATTACAGATGTGAGCCACCGTGACTGACCCTTAAACACCAGTTTTTGTTTTGATCAAAGTGCTAAGTTGTTCAGGTAGCTCATTCACATAAGCTGGGTGGTACCATCTCTTTTAGACTAAAATTAGGGAGCTTTGCAAAAACATGAGGGTTTTTTTGCTTGTTTGTTTTCTGCATGTCTTTTTCAGTAGATAGGACACTTGAAATCTGAAATGTGTTGTTTATTCAAGATATTGTTGAATCTTTGTAGGAAGAAGTTTTTGGCACCACCTATAGTCTCATTGAAATATACTTCCTTTTTCTTAAAGTAGCTGAGTGGTATCTAAGGGACTGGTTTTCAATGCTGTTAGCCTCAAGAGGTTGATAATTATCCCCTTATATGTCCCCAGGTACCAAGGTATCTGCCAGTTGGAAATGGACATTCTATACCTACTGTTTGTGTATGTTGTAAGTCTTTTAAAAACATATTTATTTATTTAATTTTTTTTTTTTTTTTTTAGAGACATAGTTTCACTTTATCGCCCTTGGTAGAGTGCCATGGTGTCAAACAGCTCATAGCAACCTCCAACTCCTGGGTTTAGGTGATTCTCTTGCCTCAGGTTCCCAAGTAGCTGGGACTACAGGCGTCTATTTTTTGGTTGCAGTTTGGCCAGGGCTGGGTTTGAACCTGCCACCCTCTGTATATGGGGCCTGTGCACTACCCACTGAACCACAGGCGCTGCTCAATTTTCTTTTTCTTTTTGAGACAGAGTCCCACTATGTCACCCTCGGTAGAGTGCTGTGCTATCACAGCTCACAGCAACCTCAAACTCTTGAGCTTAAGCAATTCTCTTGCCTAAGCTGCTCAAGTAGCTGGAACTACTGGTGTTCGCCACAACACCCAGCTATTTTTTGTTACAGTTGTCATTGTTGTTTTAGCTGGCCAGAGCTGGGTTCAAACCCGCCAGCCTCAGTGTATGTGGTTGGCACTATAACCACTGTGCTATGGGCACTGAGCCAAAAGTATTTATCTTTTTTTTTTTTTTTTTTTTTTTTTTAGAGATAGTCTAATTCAGTTGCCCAGGCTGGAGTGCAGTTGCATCGTCATAGCTCACTGCATCCTCCAAATCCTGGGCTCAGTTAATCCTTAGGCTTCTGAATTGCTCTGACTATAATTGTGCACCACTGTGCCTGGCTAATTGTTTTATTTGTATAGAATTGGGGTCTTGCTATGTTGCCCAGGATGGTCTTGAATTCCTGGCCTCAAGTAATACTCTCCCTTTAGTCTCCCAGAGTGCTGGGATTACATGTATGAGCCACCATGCCCAGCCTTCTGTTATGTTTTAATTTTAAAGTTGCTCAATTTCTTTTAGCTAGAAACTTCATTTGTAAATATTTTAGGGAACAAGACTTCTTTCATTTACTAGATAATTTGCTTTGGGCAGGTTGTTTTTCCCTGCTAAGGTAAATTGGATTTGTGGCACATCACTCCCTCTGCCTGTTTTCATGAATATATTCCATGTCATTTATTTATCATTGTTGGCTAAGAAATCGAGAAGTTGCATCACTTTAGTTCTGCAGCATTTTGTGTCTTAGAAAGCCAATTCTACTGCATAAGGTTATGCAGTGGGTGATGCCTGTGGCTCAGTGAGTAGGGCACCAGCCCCAATACCCAGGGTGGAGGGTTTGAACCCAGCCCCAGCCAAACTGCAACAAAAAAAATACCTGGTTGTTGTGACAGGCTATTGTAGCTATAGTCCCAGATACTCGGGAGGCTGAGGCAAGAGAATCACTTGAGCCCAAGAGCTGGAGGTTGCTGTGAGCTGTGACACCACAGCGCTCTACTAAGGGTGATAAAGTGAGACTCTGTCTCTAAAAAAAAAAGTTTCCCCTCTCAAGAGCAGAGTAAACTGTAATGTCTTCAGGCCCTTAGAAAGAATGTTTTAAAAAACAAGTGGCAGGCAACACCCATAGCTTAGTCAGCAGGGCACTGGCCACATACACCGAGGGTGGCGGGTTTGAACTCGGCCCAGGCCAGCTAAAAAACAACAATGACAACTGCAACAAAAAAAAAATAGCCAGGTGTTGTGGTGGGCACCTGTAGACCTAGCTACCTGGGAGGCTGAGGCTAGAGAATCGCTTAAGCCCAAGTGTCGTTTGATGTTGCTGTGACACCATGGCACTCTACCAAGGGCAACATAGTGAGACTCTGTCTCAAAAAAAAAAAGCAAGTGGCTTCCCCTTTCTTCCGGAGATGCCATCATCCAGTAATTCACTAGAATGACAACTACAAAGGGAAAGAGGAGAGGCACCTAATACATGTCCTGTAGGCCTTTTAGAAAACATGGAGTTGTTCCTTTGGCCACATATATGTGAATCTACAAGAAAGGTGATATTGTACATCAAGAGAATGGGTTCTGTTCAAAAAGGCATACCCCACAAATGTTACCGTGGCAAAACTAGAAGAGTCTACAGCGTTACCCAGCATGCTGTTGGCACTGTTGTAAACAAACAAGGGCAAAAATTCTTGCCAAGAGGATTAATGTTAGTATTGAGCATTTTAAGCCCTCTAAGAGCCGAGATAACTTCCTGAAATGTGTGAAGGAAAATGATCAGAAAAAGAAGGAAGCCAAAGAGAAAGGTACCTGGGTTTAGCTGAAACACCAGCCTGCTCTACCCACAGAAGCCCACTTTGTGAGAACCAATGAAAGGAGCCTGAGCTCCTGGAACCCATTTCCTATGAATTCATGTCATAATAGGCAAATAGCATAGCACACAGAACCAGGAGAACCAATGGAACCATGATATTAGGTGTTGGAACCTATTTATTCCCCATGAATTCATTTCATAATAGGTATACAGCATAGCACACAGGATAACCAAGAGATCCCATGTAACAGTAATATAAGGTGCTGGAACCTATTCCCCATGAATTCATAACATAATGGTCATACAAAGCTTTGTCACATTCAATGGCGAGGCACCTCCCTGAGCTGCTTGAACCTTTTCCCTATGAATTCATGGCATAATAGGTATTAAAAATAAAAGGCCTGGGTGGCACCTGTGGTTCAAGGAGTAGGGTGCTAGCCCCATATGCTGAGGGTGGTGGGTTCAAACCCAGCCCCCGGCCAAAAAACTGCGAAAAAAAAAAGGGGGGGCAATATTGTAAAAATTAAAAAAAAAAAAAATAAAAAGCAAGCAGTGGCTTGGTACCTGTGGCTCAAGTGGCTAAGGCGTCAGCCACATACACCTAAGATGGTGGGTGCAAATCCATCCTGGGCCCACCAAACAACAATGATGGCTGCAACCCCCCCAAAAAAAATTGCCAGGCCTTGTGGCAGGCACCTGTGGTCCCAGCTACTTGGGAGGCTGAGGCAGGAGACTCACTTTAGCCCAGGAGTTGGAGGTTGCTGTGAGCTGTGATGCCACAGCACTCTACCCAGGGGGACAACTTGAGGCTCTGTCTCAAAAAAAAGCAAGCAGCTTCCTTGTCATTTTAATTGGTGGAATCCAGGGCTTGTGGTTGGCTGTCTGTCCTACTTGCTTTGGAGAACTTTATATTGGCTGCCTGGTCCTGCTTCCTGTCGGCATGAGAGGCCCACATGGGAGACCAGCATAGAGGTGACTGTGACCTTAAAGCAACAGGAGAGAGCTGGGACTATAGGTGGCACCTTCTCCCAAAATGTTGGCCAGTTTTGTTCATAGCAGTAAAAAAAGGCAGCCCTATGTTGAACCAATTCTGGTTGGAATTTCTTTTACTTGTCCTGCTTTTGGGAAGGTGTATACCTAATACTTTCTCTTCAGCTTAACCAGCATAGCATCTATTTTCTTTCTTTTTTTTTATTTTTGAGACAGAGTCTCACTTTGTGCCCTGATTAGAGTGCTGTGGCATCATAGCTCACAGCAACCTCAAACTCTTGCCTTAGCCTCCTTAGTAACTGGAACTACAGGTACCCATCACAATGCCTCATTAGTTTTTTTATTATTATTATTAGTAGTAGTAGAGATGGGGTTTTGTTCTTGCTTAGGCTGGTTTCTAACTCCTGAGCTCAAGCAATCCACCCACCTTGTCCTCCCAGAGTGCTAGGATTATAGGTGTGAGCCACCTCTTCTAGCCCACTGGTATCTTCAAGACAGCATCTTTAGGCATTTGACCAGCAGGACTTATCACACAGCCCGCTCCTTACAGGGACCTGTTCCTTTTCAGCACGATGGAAAACCAGCATAGAAGTGACTCTGGAGGCTTTTCTGCCCCTTGAAGCAACAGGAGAGACCCGGAGCTGTAGGTGGCCCCATCATAGAAGAGATGCCCAGTGTTCCACTGCCAAATAGTTTGGCTCACCTTCAAGGCTCAGGAAACTCTTAGTACCAGGATCTAGAATCTGGTTCTCATCTCAAGATCCCAACCAGCCCAGTGGTGGGTCTGTCCTGAGGAACCAGTCTAGTCCTGATCTGGAATCAGCCCCTTGACTACATTTTAAAGAAGAACTTTGCAAGTGGGGGTGGAGGAATAAAATCTTTTTGGTATCCTTCAAGACCTAAGGAGTTAGTTAACAGAAGTCTTTTTTAATAAATTGAGATGTTTTCAGGTTTTCCAGATCTGAAATGGACATTTCAAATGGAGAATGCATGATAAGGCTTTCATGGTATAAAAAAAGGAAAAAAAATTGATATAAGAAATCAGGACTGTTGTCCAGGCATGGTGGCTCACACTTGTAATCCTAGCACTCTGGAAGGCCAAGACAGGTGGATTGCTTGAGCTCACGAGTTTGATACCAGCCTGAGCAAAAAGCAACACCTTGTCTCTATTTAAAAAATAGGAAAACTGAGGCAAAAGGATCATTTGAGCCCAAGTTGGAAGTTTCTGTGAGCTAAGAAGCCATAGCACTCTATCCAGGGCAACAGCTTGAGACTATCTCAAAAAAAAGAAAAAGAATCTGAGGCTGAGGCAAAAGAATGGCCGAAGCCCAAGAGCTGGAGGTTGCTGCAAGCTGTGACACCAGGGTACTCTACCGAGGGCAAAAAAAGTGAAACTTCGTCTCTTTAAAGAAAAAAAGAGGGCGGCACCTGTGGCTCAAAGGGGTAGGGCTCCAGCCAGGTATCAGGTATGCCGGAGGTGGAGGTGACTGTTATGGGTATGAATGTATAATATGTGTTTTGAATATAAAATCTTTGTGAGCTGATGTGCCAAGAGAAGTAATAGCTGGGTGTGTTTCTGCGAACATATATGACAATTGAAATGTGATCTTATTAACAATAAAACATTTCAGGCTCAGTGGTTAGGGCTCCAGCCACATACACCAGGGCTGGCAGATTTGTATCTGACCTGGGCCTGCTAAACAACAATGACAACTACAAAAAAAAAAAAAAAGCCAGATGTTGTGGCAGGCACCTATAATCCCAGCTACTTGGGAGACTGAGGCAAGAGAATCTCTTAAGCCCAGGAGTTTGAGGTTGTTGTGAGCCGTGATACCACAGCACTCTACCCAGAACAACAAAGTGAGACCTTCTCAAAACAAAACAAAACAGATTTCAACTTGGGAGGTAGTCTCTCCAGACCCCCAGACAGCACATCATCCCAATCTGAGCGCTGCCCAGCCCTGAGATACTCCTGGAAGACTCACTGAGGGCGGGGTGCTGGAGTGGAGATTTTCTGTCAGCAGCACTGAAGGCTATGTGCTCTTTCGTGCTTAGTTTTCCAACTGGCTGGTACTCAAATTCTGTCTGTCTGGTGTGGTTTATGCCATGTAGGGAGTGCGTGCACTTACGTTGATAGGTAAATAGGTGATGAGCCATTTCCTGGATGGGAGTCCATGATTTAAACAGAAAGAACAATGAGATTCTCAGCCCCATGATTCTAGGGAAATCTTTTTCCCACGTGACTCTTTTTCCTTGGACGCCAGATGTTTTTGGCTTAATTTATGTGTGTGTGTGTTCCTATTGAGTTATTCAGTGTGATGTTCAACAGGGATCATCATCATATGCAAACAGGTAGTGACTTTCTTCCAGGCCTTCCTAAAACATTCCATCACCTGCTTCTACCTATGGATTCCAATATATGTCCTAAAATGTGGCCTGCACTCGAGGTTCTGATTTTTCCCTGTGGAGCAAGTGAGAGTATGTCCCAAAGGAAGGAGCGTCCCCTTGAGTTTGGTAACTGTGTGAGTAAAATGATATCAGTGGGTCTTGTCACCTTTGGATTCCAAAGTTTAATCTAGAAGATGTATCCCAAAGAGTTTGACTTCCCATAACAAACATTGAGACTGAAAAGCCATCAAAAGACATTATCCTTGGGCCCACAGATGAGAATTCCGGTGAAGGCTTGTATGTGAACTTTTTGGAGCATTTCAGGTTGCTTAAAAAAAAAAAAAGAAAGAAAGAAAAGATAAATGTACATTAACACTGATGGGCTTAAATACTGCTTTGCCCAAGTGCTGGGCAACTGATGCTTCCCCCAGTTTCCTGCCTGCACTCCCCTTTCCCATCCTGCAGGCAACATAGGTTCTTGTCATGGAGACAGCAGTTGTCACTGCTGGTGACAGTGGGTGAGCTTAGGCTTATTGGTTAAGAGCAGGCTTTAATTAGAGTACATTTGTGACTCTGTTATTGTTCCCTAAGTACTCTCCCCCCCCAAGTACTACCCTCAATATAGCTAAGACACTGAAAATTTGCAGTCTGCAGGTGGAATTTGAGTCTCACACCTGCTTTCTTTGACATGTGCAGATGTTTTGCTTGCTTTATTTGAATTAGTTGCCAGCACTTAAAAATTGGGAAATGTCGGCTCGGTGCTCCTATAGTATAAGTGGTTATGGCGCCAGCCACATACACTGAGGCTGGCAGGTTTGAACCTGACCCAGGCCAGCTAAACAACAATGACAACTGCAACAAAAAAAGAGCCAGGTGTTGTGGCGGGTGCCTATAGTTCCAGCTACTTAGGAGGCTGAGGCAAGAGAATCACGTAAGCCCAAGATTTTGAGGTTGCTGTGAGCTGTGATATCACAGTACTCTATCAAGGGCAACATAGTGAGACTCTGTCTCAAAAATAAAAAAAATTGGGAGATGTCACCAAAAACTCTGATTTCTAACATTGTTTAAAATTGGAAGCTCTAGGTAAGATGATGGCTCACACCTGTAATCCCAACACTATGGGAAGCTGAGGTTGGAGGATCTCTTGAGGCCAGGAGTTCCAGACCAGCCTGAGCAACATAATGAAACCCCATCTCAACAAAAAAAGAGAAAAAGTTCGCCAGGTATGGTGGTGCTTACCACTTGGGAGACTGTAGTTCTAGCCACTTGGGAGTTGAGTCAAGAGGATTGCTTGAGCCCAGGAGTTGGAGGCTACAGTGAGCTATGGTGATGCCATAGTACTCCAACCTGGGCAACAGAATGAAATTTTGTCTCCTGAAAAACAATCAGATGCCCTGGCGACCCTGGGCTACATTATAAGCTCCTACCATGTGCTGGGCCCCGTATTAAAAGAGTTCTTATTTAACTGCCACATATCCCAACATATGAGGTATTCCCATTTTACAGGTGAGTAAACGACTGAGGCTAAGAAAGATAAAGTAACTCACTCAAGGCCCCACAGTGGGTAGAGCCAAGATTGGAAGCCGGGCTGTCTGGCTCCAGATCCCACGCCACTCTCTCTTCCTCACCTCTGTGTTGTAGGGAGTGTCTCGTGTACCTTCAGAGCTATAAGTTAATGGCTGTAATTAAGTGACAATGCAAGGAAGCCAGTGGTGTTGAAAGGAGAACTTACGACTCACATTTCCTGAGAGAAGGGGTCAGCCACATCACTTAGGGAACACTGAGTTGGCCAGGAGGCAGGCGCAGGAATTCAGGGGAGCCCAGGCCACAGTCATTGTTGGGGCTTTTGACCCAGGCAAGACAGCTTAGGACTGGCCAGTGTGAATCATCCTGGGGTCTCTGGGCTGCTGGGTATCAGGCTGCTATGGTTTGAATGTGTCCCCTCCAAAATGTAGATGTCACTAGTGCGATGGCATTAGATGATTAGGCCCTGAGGACTCCCTTTAAAAGAAGTGTTGAGGCTCGGCGCCTGTGGCTCAAGCGGCTAAGGCACCAGCCACATACACCTGAGCTGGCCGGTTTGAATCCAACCTGGGCCCACCAAACAACAATGATGGCTGCAACCAAAAAATAGCTGGGTGTTGTGGTGGGCACCTCTAGTCCCAGCTCCTTGGGAGGCGGAGGCAGAAGAATCGCTTGAGCCCAGGAGTTGGAAGTTGCTGTGAGCTGTGACTTCACAGCACTCTACCCAGGGCAAGAGCTTGAGGCTCTGTCTCAAATAAATAAATAAATAAATAAAAGAGGTGTTGAGCAGGGGCAGGGTTGGGCTGCCTTGCTCATTTCCTCTTCTGCCATGTGAGGACACAGTCCTGGAGGATGCAGCAAGAAGACCCTCAACAGAAATCAAGCCCCAGCATCTTGATCTTAGACTTCCCTGTCTCCAGAACTATGAGAAAATAAACTTCTGTTCTTTATAAATTACCCAGTATGCAGTTGTACAAATGGACTAAGACACTGGCCCTAGAGTGACAGAGCAGGATAGAGACCGGCTCAGTGTGTGAGAGTTAGAGAAATGGAGGGCTGGGGGTCTGAGGAGTGTCTTGTGTGTATGGAAGCTGTGTTCCCAGCAAGCCCTCTGCCATCTGTAAGAATTGGCTGGCCATGGAGGTGGCATGGTCTCCCAACAGCCAGCAAAACATCACAAATACAGGAAATAAAAATATGGTTAATACAAGGATGGCTAGCTCTCCACATAGCCCCCATCTCTGCCTCCCTCCTCTTCCTTGTGACTATCTAACCCTGCCCACCCCTCCCTAATACCCAGCCATCACTCTCAGGGCCTCAGAGCCTGACTTTTCCCTCTCAGGCATTGGAGATCTCACTCCCAGGTTGTCTCTCCAGCGGTTCTGTTGCAGTCCTCTGTGACATTTCTAGACTTCAGCTGCTTGTTTACTTCCCATCTCAAATAGCTCGGCTGGTTTTGTACATCGCAGCCCCCTGAGCTCCTAATACATATATTTTTTTTATTAAATCATAGCTGTGTACATTAATGCAATCATGAGTACAATGTACTGGTTTTAAATACAATTTGAAATATTTTCATCAAACTGGTTAACACAGCCTTCACGGCATTTTCTTAGTTATCGTGTTAAGACATTTATATTCTACATTTAGTAAATTTCACATGTACCCTTTTTTTTTTTTTTTTTTTGAGACAGAGCCTCAAGCTGTCCCCCTGGGTAGAGTGCCGTGGCATCACAGTTCACAGCAACTTCCAACTCCTGGCCTCAAGCGAGTCTCCAGCCTTCCAAGTAGCTGGGACCATAGGTGCCCGCCACAACGTCCAGCTATTTTTTTGGTTGCAGCCATCATTGTTGTTTGGCAGGCCCAGGCTGAATTTGAACCCGCCACCTTAGGTGTACATGGCTGGTGCCTTAGCCACTTGAGCCACAGGCGCCGAGCCCACACGTACCCTTGTAAGATGCACTGAGCTCCTAATTTTTAAAGGGCCATATGAAACAAAAGCAATCACACCACAAAGAAGAAAATGCAGCAGAGCCCGTGTGGCTGCAAAGCCCAAAATATTTATTCTTTGGCCCTGTACAGAGAAAATTCCCACAAACTTAATGGCTTAAAACAGCATTAGTTTACTATCTTACAGTTCTTGAGGATAAGTCCCAGATGAGACTTGCTAGGGTCAAACCAAGCAGATTGCAGAGGATACTCCTTTCTACCTCTCCCTTCCTGGAAGCTGTGGCATTCATGGCTTGTGGCCCCAACACTCCTGTCTCTTCTCCCATTATCTCATTGCCTTCTGTTCTATGACCTTCTGGCCCTTGTGTTGACATCAGACATACCCAGATAATCCAGGATAGCGTCCCCTCCTCAGGATCCTTAACACATCCATGTTCACAAAACCCCTTTGCCATGGAAGGCACCATGTTCACAGGTTCAGGAGTTAGGATGTGGCCATCTCTGGGGGCCTTAACATAAACTCCAGAGGCATTCACTGCAATGAGACCTCACCTACATCCTCACCTCCCTGGGCGAATGTGAGGCTCTGGTTAAATCCAACTCTCCACCTGCTTAGCACCTGCACCTCTGTCTCTGAAGCCAGGGAAGACACAAATTCATGATCACAACCTCCAGCAGCCATGTGGCACTTCCCTGGTTCCTATATTCCTGTACCTCTTCTCCCCCAGGATATCTCCTCTTTCTAATCCACCGAGAAAATCGGAGCCTTCCCTAGAAGGGATCACCCAGAGCACCCATCTGTCAACTCATAGTTACACCTAGTGAAAGCCATCCTCTCAGCCACCCTAGTCTCTCAGGTCTTTAACACATTTGGATGCTAATAGGAATTTTTCATGTCTTGTGCTCTCATGGCCTATTTTCCCTATTTCTCCTCTTCCATTTACAGCCAAACCTGAGAAGAGTTGTCTCTGCTCTCTACCTATGTTTTTCCTCCTCCTCATTTCCCTTAAGTCCACTTCAGCCAGGCTTCTGTCCCTCCATTCCATGACAGTTGTGGTCAGTTCTGTCTCCGTTGGTCACCTCGACTCACAGAGCTGGCCACCAGCCTTGGACATAGTCAATTGTTGCCTCCGGGCTTTCCCTGACTTTGAGGACCCTGCAGTGTGTCACGAGCCTTACTCAGTCCCTTGCCGTACCTTCTCAATGACTTTCACAGGTTTCTCTTTCTCCTCCCAAGTAGTGGAAGGGCCCCAGCTGCCCAGTCCTTAAATCTTCTCTTCCCGCCTGCCTTGGACATCTCATTCAGCTTCAGGGCTTTAAGATAACATCCAAAAGCCCAATACAGAAGGCCACACAATGTGCGATCCCATTTATATGAAATGGCCAGGACAGGCAACCCCACAGAGACAGGAGTTGGATTCCTGGTCACCAGGGCCTAGGGAGGGGTGTGGAATGACTGCTGATGGGGACAGACTTCCTTTTGGGGTGATGCAATGTTCTGGAGATAGAGGTGGTGGTTACACCACATTGTGAGTATGCTGAATGCCACCAGTGTGTGCACATTAAAGGGTAAATGTTATGGTGTGAGGAGCATATCTCAATCTTTAAAAAATTCTGTCTGTTGATGACACCCAATCTCTGCCTCCCACTCAGGCCTCCCTCTGGAGCTGCAGGCTCATCCCTGCATAGTTGCCCACCCTGCAGGATTCTGGATATCCAATGGCACCTCAGACTGAGTACCAAAAGCAAGCACATGCCTCTCTCTCCATACCCCTCATCCACTGCTTTTCCTGCTGCAGGGTCCCCTGTAGGCATGTGCCCCAAAGAGGGGGCAGCGTATTCCCTCCTCATTCCCACCTTCAGCCTCATCCTGTGACCTACACCTCCTCTCCACCACCACAGCCTCTCTCACCTGCACTCTCCGTCTCTGCACTTCTGCCCTTGCTCCCCCATTCCACCTGTTCGAGGCCCTGCAGCCAGAGAGGCTCTGCTGTAAGGTAGAACATGCCTCTGCTCTGCTCTGCTCGGGGTAACAGCCTGTGAAATCCACCCACCCCAGCTATCCCCGACCCTCTGCTGAGCAACACTGCCTTCCTGAACAGTCCAGATTCTAGGCACTCACCTCTTCTAGGCCTGGCCCCCTCCTCAACCACCTACCCAATGGGAAAATGAAGCCCTTCATTCACACTCCAGCCCCTGCCTCTGCTGCAGCCTTCTCCACAGCATCTAGAACCATCTACCACCCTGTAGGTCAGGGGTGATAATTTTACTTATTAGTCATCTCCCCAGAATATCACCCACATCCCTCCACAAGGACAGGACTTGGGTCTTGTCATTCCCAGCTGCTGTAATGGCACCTGGCTTACCGCCACACCCAGTAAATTTCTGTCGTGATAGATGCAATGAGTCCTAAATCTATGAATTAGGTTGCTAGCTAAGGATTTCTTCTACTTTCTGTTCAGGTATTTTGTACAGACAGAATTTTTGTGTCACCAGCTAAAGTAACATGATCTTTAAAATTCTTGAGGCCTTTTGGCAGCTCAAAGGGCCCATGATGACATTTTTCCCCCTTAGCCAAAAGATAGTCTTCCTTGTTCTGAAAATGTAAATGAGGTTTCATGCTGTTGAGATTTAAAATAGAATTTAAAAATTCTCATTTCTAAAAAAAAATACCCTGAATGAAGTAGCTTAGCAGAAGGGTCCCAACTCTTACTCTTTATGTGAATTTAAAGGGGATTCTTGCCATTCCAGTGTTTATGGCACAATTTACATTCACTTGCCCTACACCATGGCCCTTAGGCTGGTTCACAGCATAATTTGTTTCATGGCCCCTGAGTGGTTTCCCTCCAACTTGCAGGAATCTTCCTTTCTTCCTCTCTCCCTCCCTCTTTCCTTCTTTCCCTTTTCTTCTTTTTGCAACAGGATCTCACTCTGTTGCTCAGGCAGCATCATTATAGTTCATTTCAGCCTTGAACTCCTGGGCTCAAATGATCCTCCCACCTTAGCCTCTGGTGTAGCTGGGATTACAAGTATGCACCACCACCACCCCGCTAACTTTTCTTCATTTATTGTAGAGACAGAGTCTCACTAAGACAAGTGTATTACTGTATGTATCTTGGCATTCAGTTGATGGGCTGATGATGTTTGAATGTTTTAAATAAAATTAAAACATACTAATCCATTAACGATTATGTATTCCATAAAATCTATTTTATATGCCTTAACTTCAGCAAAAACGACATCTATGTAATCAAGATTTTCACATCAGGGGCTGAATTGTGCCCTCACCATATACATTCATTTGTTGAAGTCCCACTCCTAGCCCCTCAGAAGTGACTGGATTGGGAGATGGAGTCCTTTTTTTTTTTTTTTTTGAGACAGAGTCTCAAGCTGTCACCCTGGGTAGAGTGCCGTGGCTTCACAGCTCACAGCAACC
>NW_003852424.1:16481532-16511772 GCF_000181295.1 Otolemur garnettii | reverse complement strand
TTTTTTTTTTTTTTGTTGTTGTTGTTGTTGTTGTCATTGTTGTTTTAGCAGACCCAGGCTGGATTCGAACTCACCAGCTCCCATGTATGTGGCTGACCCCTAGCTGCTGAGCTCCAGGCGCTGACCCTTGGGACATGGAGACTTTAAAGAGTGAATTAGATTGAAATGAGATTATTAGAGTTTTCTCTAATCCAATACGACTAGGATCCCCTTAGAGGGAGAGATTAGGACACAGATATGCACAGAGGGACGACTATGAGAAGACACAGGAATAAGGTGGCTGTCTGCATGAACCCTGCCCACACATTGATTTCTGACTTCTAGATTCCAGAACTTTGAGACCACAAATCTCTGCTGCTTAAGCTGCCCAGTGGGTGGTACTTTGTCATGGCAGCTGGGGCACTGCAGAGCACCAAAGAGGATGTGAGAGACTGAGGCCACAAGCCTTACCCTCTATTCCAGAGCCTCCCAGGGAAACAAATTCCTTCCCCACATGGATGCCTGAGGGTACAAGGATTCAACCATGAGATGCTGTTAAAATCAGAGTGTGCAAAAATTAAGTGTATTTTTATCAAAAATGCAATTTTAATGTAAAACACTGATAAAACTGTCCCCTGACACCTACCATTCTACTCTGTCTCTGTGAACCTGACAACTCTAGGGACTTCCTTCAAGTGGAATCACACAGGATTAGTCCTTTTGAGTCTGGCTTCTTTCACTAGCCATCATGTCCTCAAGTTCCATCCACATTGTATTGTATACCAGTTATAGCTGGTGGCTCCATATCAGATGATGTAGCTCTTAAATTCAGTGCCCAGTGAGGGGACTTTTTGCCCAGGTAGGATGGCTGCACAGGGAATAACCATATGGGTTAAAACAGGCGTCCTCAAACTACGGCCCGCAGGCCACATGCGGACCGCCTAGGACATTTATCTGGCCTACCAGGTGTTTTTGCCACTGCTGCCTGTCCTGCTTAGCAGCCAACTCGTCCCGGGGCCTGCAGTCTGGCCCTCCAACAGTCTGAGGGACAGTGAACTGGCCCCCTGTTTAAAAAGTTTGAGGACCCCTGGGTTAAAATAAATGAACCATGTGTACTTGTACAGATATGAGCATGTTCCAGACAAGGTTTGGGAGAAGTAAGTTGTAGCATAAGATGCATAATAAGGATGCAGCTTTGCACACACATAACATTGAAAAACAACAACACCTGTGTCATAGGAAGACTGGTGGATAGGGAGGAAAAGCGTAAAAATCATGATCGGGCAGGGGACTGCCAACCCTAGGGAGGAAGGAAGGGGAATAGGACTTAAGTGGAGCTTCAATTCTCTCTATTTATTTAAAAAATAAGCTTTGACACAGATACATATAGCAAAACATTGGCATGTATCACTTCTCAGTAGCATGCATTTATTATGTTCTACATGTCAGATATTTTGTTATAAAAAAGTCAGCTGTGCAAGGTGGTTCATGCCTATAATCCCAGCACTTTGGGAGGCCAAGGTCTAAGGATTGCTTGAGGCCTGGAGTTTGAGACCAGCCTGGGCAACATAGGGAGACTCTGTCTCTACTAAAAATTTAAAAATTAGGCCAGGTGTGATGGCTCATGGCTGTAATTCCAGCACTCTGGAAGGCTGAGGCAGGTGGATTTCTTGAGCTCAGGAGTTTAAGACTAGCCTTAGAATGAGACCCTGTTTCCATTAAAAATAGAAAAACTAGTCAGGCATTATGACGGGTGCTTATAGTCCCAGTTACTCAGGAGGCTGAGGCAAGAGGACTGCTCAAAGCCAGGAGATTGAGGTTATTGTGATCTATGACACCATAGCACTCTACCCAGGGTGACAGAGGGAGACGGTCTTAAAAAAAAAAAAAAATTAGGTGGTGCCTGTGGCTCAGTGAGCAGGGCACTGGCCCCATATACCAAGGGTGGCGGGTTCAAACCTGGCCCCAGCCAAACTGCAACAAGAAAATAGCCAGGTGTTGCAGCAGGTGCCTATAGTCCTAGCTACTCAGGAGGCTGAGGCAAGAGAATTACCTAAGCCTAAGAGCTGGAGGTTGCTGTGAGTTGTGATGCCACAGCACTCTACCAAGGGTGACAAAGTGAGACTCTGTCTCTTAAATATAAATAAATAAATAAAAATAAAATAAAATAAAAATTAGCTGGGCATAGTCTTGCAATGGCATGCACCTATAGCCCCATCTACTCCAGAGGCGAAGGCAGGAGAATTGCTTCAGTTCAGGTGTTTGAGACTGCAGTGAGTTATGATGATGTAACTGTATTCCAGCCTGGGCAATAAAGGCTCTGTCTCATAAAAAAGTACATATATATATATATATATATACATTTTTTTAAAAACACAGTCATCCCTCTGTATTGTGGGATCTACATCCATGGATTCAACCAACCAAGGATTGAAAATATTTGAAAAAAAATTACACTGAAGTGCACAGGCTTTTATTCTTGTCATTGTTCCTTAAATGATACAATATGATAACTACAGTAGACCCTCCATAGCTGACCTGCACTGACCACCTCCTCATTTGACCTAATTTTCATTGACCAGGTACCACATGTACATATTAGTACAGCAGGCCTAGTTCCTAACATTACCAATGCTGACCAGTTTGCTACTGTTCCCTGGGTGGTCAGCTTACAGAGGTTCTGCTGCATTTCCATAGATCTCACAATGTATTGGTCATTGTAAGTAATCTAAAGGTAATTTACAGTACCTGGGAGGACATGCAAAGCTTATGTGCAAACACTACACCATTTTATACCAGACTTGAGCATTGTGGATTTGCTATCCTCTGGGGGTCCTGGGTTGCATCCCCCAGTAACACCAAGGGATGACCCTATTGTTAAAGTTCAACTTTTTTTGGAGAATCTTGATGTTAAGACAAAGACCCACTGCACGAGTAGGTTATCTGAGAAGTGGTGGAATGGGTTCAGGTCCCAACTTTGCACTTCCGTGCCTCAGTTTTCTTATCTGTAGATCGAGTACAAGGACAGTCCCAACCTCATGGCAATGTCGTGAGACTGGGTTAATCTGTGAAAAGTGCTTAAAACCATACCTAGGCTCATGGGAAGGTCTCCACTATGTTCAGGGGTCACAGAAAGTGCTGTATGAAGGGAAGCCATGCCGCTCCAGTCCCATGTTGGCTGGAATTTCTGTGGTTGACCCAAGTGTGCCTCAGAACCTGATCTGATCCAGTTGGGCTCCTATGTGTGATTCTAGTGCTCAGCCTCTGATGGCCCCTCCCCAGCCCTCTTCTGGAACAGGCCCTGCTGTGGGCCAAGCCTCTCCCCCAGCCATCCTGGCAGGGCACAGTGGATACCAGCAACACTTCAGCCAGGACTTCACTGATAGCAGCCAGCCTTGGGAGCCCAGTCCTGTACCCACCACCACAGCCACCTACCAGGTATCCTGTCTCTTCTTTGGCCAGCCTTACTGGAAAACATCAGAGCATTGTTGTGTGGGTGGGAATAGTGAGTTCCCCACCTGAACCCCATCTCTCGGGAGTCTTCATAGTGGTCTTCCCTCTGACATTTTCTGCTGGTACTATGTACTAGACAGGGAAGAATGAAACCAGAGTCACTCCCTCAAGAGAGGGAGAGAAATTCCAGCTCAAGAGAGAAAGGGGAACCTGCCACATTTATACCACCAGAGGGCAGCTCCGGGGGGCTTTGGGGGACCATCATGCACAGAGCTTTGTCCCCTGTCTGTTACCCAGCCTGAGGGATGACTCTGAAGGAGGAGGAAAGTCTCATAGGTTAGGGGCTCCCCCCTGGTTGGGGCAGTGGCCTTGGCATGTAGCTACATATATACCAGGATACCGTCCTCCTCCTTCTCCGGGGCCCTGATGAACAAGTGTGGTTTCTCCTTTGGCCCTGAGCAGCTTTCCCCTACTCTCTGTGTTTCTCTTGTGCGACCCTCATGCAGGACAGTTATAGCTACAGATGGTCAGTGGCCACCAGCAGCTACAAAGACAGACAGTGCTTCCAGTCTGCTGCCTGCCAACCCCAGAACACGACCACAGACCTTCCAGGAACCTGTGCCTGTCCTCTAGAGATTAAAGACAGCTACAGGCAGCCTAGCCTCACGGGTGGCCACAGCTATGCTCAGCCCCCAGAAGTGCTCCCAGCCAAGGTCAGGCAGCCAGAGGGCACCTCGATATCAGGCTGTGTCTACTCTATGGTGACAGGTGTCCAGTCCAAGACATCCACCATGACCTCCTACCCTGAGGCCTCCTATGGTCCTACCAACGACCTGCATACTGGTAAGACAAGTGTTTTCCCATCTGTCTTTCTGCTCCTGCGTGGTCACCCTCATCTTCTCTTGCTCTCTCTCTCATTTTTCTCTCTGCTCCTTAGGTACAAACTACCCAAGCTGTGACATGCTGGTTTACCCTGCAGCCCACCCTCACTGTCCTCCACCATTGTCCCCCCAGACTCAGCCCCCACCTCTCCCAGGGCCCCCACAGCAGCCACCACCCAGGCAGCCTCCACTGCTGCCCATACCCCCAGGCTCTGGGAGAAGCCCCAGGCCTGGTTGGAAGCCACTGTTACCCAAGAAGCTACCAAAGCACAAGGGGATACCCAAGGAGCCCCAGCTTCATTACTGTGACGTCTGCAAGATCAGCTGTGCGGGTCCCCAGGTCAGTTACCCTCCTCCCTCAGTAGGACAGAGTTCAGAATGCCAAATGTCAGAGTCACTGCCTGCCAAATCAAGGCTTATCATTGAACTTGCACCATAGAGTATGTGTCAGAATTGCCTTAAACAGGCCCTGTGGCATTCCAGTGGAAGAAACGGGAGTTAGGCCTGACATTGCCAGGGACCTCGGTGGCCTAGTCTTGAATACTGTGGTGGCTGGCAATGGCATCCCTTTACTGAGGGGCCATCTAAGCAGGGCCATGGGCAGACATAAGGAGCTGGGTATTCTGCTAAAGCCTAAAGTGTGTGTGTGCATGTGGGGGCATGAGTGTGTGCATATGCATGTATATATGCATGCATGTGTGCATGTGTGTGTTTGCAGGGTGGCATTTGGGACACACAAGTGAAGTCTCTTCTCATCAGACACATAAGCTTGAGGTTGTAAAGCTCAAAAATAACCCAGCTGAAGTTGAGGGCTCATTTCCTGGAAAGATAATTAGACCCTAGAGCTCTGTCTTGGCAAAACAACATCCTCATTTTTTTTGTTTTTAATATTCTGAAAGAAAGCTCTGGGCCATGGAGAGTCACTGAGTCTGTGTGAGAAGCCTCCAGAAAACCCTATCAGCTCAGGGCCAGGCTGGGACCCCTCCCCACCCCATTACCCTTTCCTGGTCGTGGCTCTTCCCCTCATGCTAGGAGAGACATGGCTTCCTTTGAAGAGTCCTCAGGTAGAAGAGTGTGTGGAAAACATGCTTTCTTCTATTGTGAAATGAATGCTCGTTAGCAAAGGGTGAGCTTTGCTTATTCTCATCTTTATTTCTATGTGTGATTTTTATTTTGCATCATGAGGATCTTGCTGAATATGAAAATTCATGTCTTCTGGGTTCCTTACATCAAACACAAGCATCTCCCCACATGCTTCCTGGACTCCTCCCAGCAGCATTTGGCAGAAGTGCTTGATGTCTCCCTGGGCAGATGTGCAGGGCATGTAACATGTGTGAATTCCAAGCATGGGTTCCGGACTTGGCCAAGCCCACCCCTCATTAGACCAGAGCAAGCAGCATGGCCTCTCTGAGCCTCCTGGTGGGAAAGGGTATAATACTATGACCTGCCTCCTGAGAAAGTCATAGTACCCAAACAAGCCAGCCCTTAGCACAGTGCCTAGTGCACAGGTGACATGCTCCAGAGATGCTAGCTCTTGTTCTTCCCGGCTAATAATCATTGCACTTTTTAAGTTGAAATTTTTTTGAAGATAATTGTAGACACACATGCAGTTATAAGAAATAATGCAGCCCAGGTATAGGGGCTCTTGCCTTTAATCCTAGTACTTTGGGAGGCTGACGCAGGAGGATCACTTGAGGCCAGGAGTTCTAGACCAGCCTGAGTAAGAGCAAGACTCCTTAGCCCAGTAGGTAGGGTTCCAAGCACCATCAACATGTAAACTGTCCCATATGGTCTTCATCTGCTACTCATAATGGACTTGGGTTGGTACGAAATTCCCAGGAGCTGGGGTGGTGATACTTTTGTACTTCCTCTATGTGTCCCTCTAAGCGGCCTTTCTAAGTCCAAGATAGTACAGTTTCTATGAGGTCTCCAAGAGGAGAGACCTGCAGCCCCCCAGGCTAGCCCATGGGGCCAGGAACAGGGCCTTGGGCTTTAGTCGGAGTCCCTTGGAGCCAGCAGCACCCACCATGTGCCTTTTTCTAGAATGCCCTCTTTGTTCTCAAAACACACATAGACTGTGTTCATGGTAGCTACTCTGACAATACAGATGTTTGTTCAAAATAGCAAACATGTGCTCTTAACCTGTGCTTAGAGTTCCATCCAGCACATTAGGTGGGCTGTTTAATCTATTACATTGTTTATTTAATCCTTATATCTGCCCCATGTGGCAGGTGAAATGCCTGAGGCTCAGAGAGGGACAGTACTTCGAGGAACTCAGAGTTAGTATGAGCGATGAGGATAGAAATCCAGCCAATGTGTGTTGAAGCTCAGAGTTTGCCATTGCAGTGTACGCCAAAAGCACCCTAAAATAATGACTAAGAGCAGCTTGGTGTATATTCTTCTAGACTCTTCTCTATTCCATGGATAGACTCTTTTTCCTAGTTTGTGTGTGTGCTTGTGTGCATATTTATTCAGTTGTTCAGGTGCTATGATTACAAGGTTCAAGATTCCTAAATTCCGGAGAGAACATAGTAAAATGTCTGCCTCCGCCCTCTGCTCACTTCTATTTTTCCTTTCTGGAACAAATCAATGTTCCAGTTTCTTACGTGTTTTCAGGGCCACTTTTACTCTGCAGAATGTTCATTTTCAGCATGGCTAAAACGCATTGGTTTCATGGCTCCCATGAAATGCCCTGGCTGTGGCTTGCCTGGTTTCAGGATTCCAAGAACCAAGCCCAGGATTCCATGCCAGGCAGTGCCGATCATTCCCCAGATGCCATTAGATATTCTAAGCCTGGCACTCCCGGATGTGGAGGCCTGTGACTCATTCACACAGAACTTCCCTCAAGTGAGTCCCCCACACATGGAGCCCCTCGGTCTATTAGCCAGTTTTCTAAAAATGAAATGGATGCTGCGTCATCCAGGCAGCATGCGCCCTTCCTCAGTTTCTGAGGTCACCCTTTGAAAAGCTGGGCTTATCTGTTTATAGCCGAACCCTACAAACTGAATGTGTGATCACTTTGAGGATGCACTCTTAAGAAATTCTTTTCAAGGCTGCGCCTGTGGCTCAGTGGGTAGGGCACCGGTCCCATATACCGAGGGTGGCGGGTTTGAACCCAGCCTTGGCCAAACTGCAAAAAAAAAAAAAATAGCCAGGCGTTGTGGTGGGCTCCTATTGTCCCAGCTACTTGGGAGGCTGAGGCAAGAGAATTGCCTAAGCCCAAGAGGTGGAGGTTGCTGTGAGCTGTGACGCCATAGCACTCTACTGAGGGGGATAAAGTGAGACTGTCTCAAAAAAAAAAAAAAAGAAAAGAAAAGAAAAGAAAAGAAACTCTTTTTAGAAAAGGGTAGAAACCTTGTACCTTCTGATCTAAGTTTCTGAGTCTGTCAACTGAATTTAATGAAGAAACCCTTGAGCCTCCCAGGTGCCAGGGGGTAGCAGGATGGGGACAGGGCCTCTGTCACCCACTGTGCTCCCATATGCTAAGCCTGCAGGTGGCCTTCAGGGGAGGGGCAGTGTCTTCTGGGCAGATGCCCCTCAGTCCACCTCTCCCTCCCTGCTACAGACCTACCGTGAGCATCTGGAAGGCCAGAGGCACAAAAAGAAGGCAGCTCAGAAGACAGGTGTGCAGCCTGACAGCAGCCCACGTGGGATTCAGGGACATCTGCATTGTGGCCTGTGTGCTGTGTCCTGCACAGGGCCAGACACCTATGCAGCCCACATCCAGGGTGCCAGGCACCAGAAGGTACAAGTCCCTCACCTAGGCCCACGCTCTGACCATGAGCCCGTGGTCAGGATTTGAGACCCAGAGAGCAAGGTCAGAGGGGAGCCTGGAGGAGCTTCTCCTGCCCCTGGCCCATGTGTCTTCATCCCCAAGGAGCCACACTCCTTTTCTAGCTATCAGAGGAGTCCCCGGTCACCATGCAAAAGTGGAAAGATGTTCTGGGGACTCACACCCAGACCCGTAAGAAAGCATGGTGTTAGAATGTGGCCATAGACAGTATATCCTATGATGTGATCCAACTGTACATTCCATTCAGGACCTTGCTCTTCCTGCTTCCTGCTTTAATCTCACTGTTTTCTTGAGGCCTTAAAGATGCCTGTATTGTGGCTTGGTGTGGTGGCTGACACCTGTAGTCCCAGCACTTTGGGAGGCCGAGGCGGGAGGATCCTTTGAATTTGAGATTAGCTTGAGCAAGAGTCAGACCTTCTACTCTACTAAATATAGAAAAATTAGCCAAGTGTGATGGGTGCCTGTAGTCCTAGCTATATGGAGGCTGACACAGGAGGATCACTTGAGCACAATAGTGCAAGGTTGCTGTGAGCTGGGCTGATGCCACAGCACTCTAGCCTGGACAGCAGAATAGCAGAGTGAGACCTTGTTTCAAAAAAAAAAAAAAAAAAAAAAATGCCTGTGTTATGTCCTCTTATGTGGAATGGATGGAGCCTCCATGTGGCACCTTGGGGGTGGGATGTCTGTGTGAGAGGATGGGGGATTCCTCATTCTCCCACTGACACCCATGTGAACCACAGAGGGATAAACCAACAGGCACAGAGGAGGAAATGGAGGTGGTTAGGAGCTGGTGGCCAGTGGGACCAGCCTATAGGCTTTTCTCCTACCAGGCTAGGGCTGGGTCTGGAGGTCAAGAGGACCCTGTAGCTGAATGGGGATGTGGGGTGGGTCTGAGCTGTGAGAAAGTGTCACACCTAGAGCTGGTCAGTGTATCCAAGGTGGCTGTTAGCAAGTGGAGGCCACAGAGTAGCCCTGTCCAGCTACAGCCTTCCTCCTAAGTGCCTTTAACCAGGAAGTGCCTGTGACACCCTTCTTGTCTCTTTCAGTGGTCCATCAGGCTAAGGGTGTCCCTGACAGAGGGCCTGGGTCTGTTCTAGGTCATCAAGCTGCACACCAAGCTGGGGAAACCCATTCCAACCCTTGAGCCAGGGCCCCTGGCCTCAGACCACACCCCTGAGCCTAAGGACCCTGCCGGCCCCTGTGTGCACTTTCTGGCCCAGCCAGCGCTGGCAAGGAGACCGGTGGCCTCAAAGGCTTTGTGTGAGGGTATGTACCCCTGCCATCTCAGTGTGTCTGTGGGCAAGTCTGTGTGCTGGCCAGGCCCTGACTGCCCCCAGAGTGTGTTTTTGTCTCAGGGGTGGACGGTGACAGCAGACCCCAGGAGCCTGGCACTATGTTTCCCATGGTTCCACCAGGCAGGACAGGTTCTCTCTGCTCCAATTCTAGTGCCGTTGAGACCACATCCAGGACGTATAGGCAAAACCAGTGAAATGGTGATACTCTTTATTCTGTGGAGTGTGGGCTGGTGCTAGGCTGCTGGCCATTCTCTGGAAGCCCCTGTCCTGGGCCTGGAGAAGTCCCTGAGCTTCCAGGAAACAATTCCCTTCATGCCCTTGTGCACACGGGGAAAGAACTGAGCTCTGATGCAGAGTTACGTAGATACCAGGAAATAAAAACAGACTGCTTGCATTTGTCCCCTGTGACCCTGCCCTCCCTGCCTGCTGTGTGCAGAGTCTTAGCTCTGCCCATGACGGGGTGAGAGCTGGCTCCAGTGAGCCAGTGGTAACTAGAATGAAACATTAGGCATCTGCTAACTGCTCTGTGTTCATTGCCTGACATCCCCTCCACACCAGCTCTTTAAAATCAAAGAGTCACTAGTCCCAACATGCAGATGGAAAGGCCAAGGTGTGGTGGTATACAGGACCTGGCCCCAGGCCACACCATCAGTTGGAGGCAGAATTTGAACCCAGCTCTGCCTGAAAGTCTGCCCTGGACCACCATACTATGCATGGAGGCCTCATTTTATTTTTAGCTTTAGTATCCCTGCTTCTAGAATAATATAATTTTGGCTCAGCACCTGTAGCACAGTGGGTTACAGTGCTAGCCACATACACCAAAGTTGGGGGGTTCAATCCCAGCCCAGACAAGCTAACCAATAATGACAACTGCAACAAAAAATAGCCAAGCATTGTGGTGGGCGCCTGTAGTCTCAGCTACTTGGGGGGCTGAGACAAGAGAATCACTTGAGCCTAAGAGTTTGAGGTTGCCGTGAGCTGGGACGCCACAGCACTCTACCGAGGATAATATAGTGAAACTCTGTCTCCAAAAAATAAATATAAATAACGTGATTTTGTAGATCTAATCATCAAGTAGTTTTGATAACAAAGAAAATTCATCTGTCCTTCAATCCATCAGTGCCCTGTGGGGCCAGGCTAAGTGCAACCCTTGGAGTGCCTGATGCCTTGTTATTGATCAGCTGAAGGGCCTAGCTTTTGTGCCATTGGTGAATTCCTCAAACAAGGACTGAAAGACAGGGTGTCCCCATCAGCCCTGTGAATTCATATCAGCCTATCTGCTTTCTCAGTTGTGACATAAGCTGGCAGGAAGGGCCACTGCAGGGGGCAGTTCCCACTGGACTCCTAAGGAGGAAGCCCCCTCTGTGTGAATCTCTGCCCTGCATACCTGCAGGGTTGCAGATGGTGTGGTTTCTGGCTCAATTAGGTTGTTAGTGACATTGTTGTTCCCCTCAGGCCCCCTAGAGCCACAGGCAGCAGGCAGTAGACCCCAGGAGGGAAAGCCAGCCCGACCTAAATCAGAGGGGCCCAGAGGAATATCCCCCCAAGAAGGCATGGGACATGCTTCCAGAGCCTGCTGTGATGTGCAGCTGGTGGGGCCTGACTACGTAGAGGAGGTAAGTCCAGGCCATCTTGGCCATTGAACCCTGGTGCTGCCAGTTTGTGTGGGCTCAGCTTAAGAAGGACCCTCGTAGGAGGCAGCCTTTGAGACCTCTCCTGGTTCTCCCTGCTGAGATTCGCAAAGCCATCCCTGTCTCTTAGCTGCACAGGTAACCGCCCCCGCCCCAGAGCCCAAGCCACGTGCAGAGGCTCAGGGGCTAGCAAAGGCCTGAGATAGTCAGAGGCATCTCCTCATGTGGTGTCCTGTGGAACTGTCCATTTGGAAGGTAGAAGAGGATCGGAGCCATAAAATGCTCAGGGAGGGACTGGAGGCCCCTCTCTCTGGTCCCTTTATGGGGCCTGAGGGATTTGGGGACCAGCCAAGACCAGGCTGGTGAGCAGTAGAACCCAGCCCTGTCCAGATCTCTGGGCCAACCCTGTGGCCTTTCAGAGCCTGGTCAGCCCTGTGCGTGCACCCAATGATGTGGGATTCTGAATCCCAGCCATAGGCTGGGACAGGCTTCTCACAGACATCTGAGTTGGAGCTTGTGGCCCTGCAAGGTTTGTGTCAATTCCAAAGCTTCTCTGCAGCGAGTTCCTAAGTGCCCCTCTGAGCACCCCAGTCACCTATATGTGGCTGAAAGTTTCTGTCCTCATATTCCTGTTCTGAGTCAACCAATTCAGCATTCTTGTCCAGTGCAAAATAACTCCAGCTGTTAGGATCATGCCATTGGAGACCCTGTCACTTTGTTAAGGAAATAGATAAGACACCTGGAAGTCAATGAAACAGGGTGGGGGATACTGCACCCAGGGTGGGTTTGGCTACACTGCAAGAGGAAGAAGGGAACAGGGCAGAGGGAAGCTTGGCCTTGCTCAAAACCACTCAGCAGACTCAAAAAAGACAGACACAGGGTTCAGCTCAGTGGCCAGGGTATCAGTCATATCCCACACTCTCCAAGGCCTTGCACCTAGCAGGTGCTCAGCTGTGATTTGTGTCTCAGGTATGCAACGACCAAGGGAAGGTGATCCGGTTCCACTGCAAGCTGTGTGAGTGCAGCTTCAACGACTCCAAGGCCAGGGACATGCACTTGGAGGGGAGGCGGCACCGGCTGCAGTACAAGGTGTGTCCAGCAGGGGTGCTGAGACCTGTCCTGGGCTCATATGGGACCTTTGTGGTCTGAGTGTTTTCCACACCTGGCGATTGATGTGGAAACTGGGCTGGGCTTGGGTGGGTGGAGTTTTCAGGCTTTTACATCTTGGTTCATGTCTCAAAAGTGGCCTTTTGCTTTCTCAGAACTGAGTCCCAGGTGGTCTCTTCAGGTCCCTGTGCCCCTCCTGAGCTCTGTCCTGAATTGCTGCTGCTTGGAGGGGCACCCTTGTCACTGGGTCCCCTAGGCTCTGTAGCCACCTCCAGGACCCCTACTCTACTAAGTATCCTGCCTCCTCCCAGGCACCCCTCATTGGGCTTGAGAGGTGAGGGGTGACCCCCTGGCCCCTGCTGTGAGTCAGAAGCTCTGTACACTTTCATGCCTCACCTCAGTTTCCTCTTGCCTAGGGAGCCTTCCCTGCAGTGTTGCCCAGCAGCAGTCTGAGCCAGATTGCAGGGCCGGCTCCCTGAGCTCTCCTTGCTCTCTGAGCTTTGGATGCTCACTCTGCTCTTCCCACACTTCCTAAGAGATGAGGGCATGTTCCCCCTTGGGCTCAATTCATAGTTTATGTTCTGGGTCAGCTCCTGGCCTAGTGCCTACATAGAGGGGGACTCAGGAACTAGGGGATGGGTGAATGGATGGGTTACTGGGTAAGTGAGCACCATGTCCTCAAGGTCCATCCACATGTGGCCTGTGTCAGAGCTTCCTTCCTTTTCATGGCTGAGTGATATTCCCCTGTGTCAATGGACCACATTGTGTTCATCCATTCATCTGTTGATGGATACTTGGGCTGTTCCACCAATCAATATTTCTTGATGACATTTGGCAATGCTGAATTTTGCACTTAAGGCACTACACATGAAGTATAGTGAAAGAATTGGCAGTGCTTTTTAAAATACAGTAGAACCAGCTAGGCATGGTGGCTCACACCTATAATCCTAGCACTCTGGAAGGCCAAGGTGGATGGAGCACTTGAGCTCACAAGTTCCAGACCAGCCTGAGCAAGAGACCCTGTCAACCTAAAAATGAAAAACTGAGACAAGGGAATCGCTTGAGCCCAAGAATTTGAGGTTGTTATGAGCTACAATGCCATAGCACTCTACAAAGAGCAACAAAGTAAGCCTGTCTCAGAAAAAAAAAAAAAGTAGAACCTCTATAGCTGACTACTTCCCTATACTGATCACCTCCTCAAGTTGACCTAATTTTCATAGACTGGACATACATCACATTATGTATTGGGACAGTGGGCCTATCTCCTTATGTTGTCCACCTCCATATGTTGACCAGTTTGTTACCATCCCTTGAGTGGTCACCTTACAGACAGGTTCCGCTGTGTTTATTGCTGGATTTCCCACAAGTGGTGTTTGCCCTGGATGGTTTTGACTGGGAATGGGTGTTTTTAGTTAGAATCAGCAGGTGCTCTGTCACTGAATTTCCATGACCACCTATGTAATCTGCCAATAGTATCATGCACTTCCTCCTTTTAACTCTTCTGTCATGTATATAAACTGTGAATGTATATTAACAGTGTATATTCACATAATATTAATGTATATTAACTGTGAATGTCATCGTTTTGTTTCCCACGTCACCACCATTGCTTTTGGGGTGAGGGTTTTCTAGACTCTGGGGGTTTTACCCAACTATTCAGTAAATAACGTAACAGGAGGGTGTCGGTCTCTGGGCCTCTCCCTGCGCCCTGAGACCCACCCCAGCATCCTCATCTGTGGGGAGGTCTTGATTCTCAAGCCCTTGCCTTTCTAGAAAAAAGTAGATCCTGATCTCCCCATCGCCATCAGGCCCAGCCGAAGGGTTCGGAAGCTCCTGGAGGGCAGGAGGCGAAAGCAGCGGCATCTGGTCAGGGAACGGCTGCAGGAGCTGCGGCGCTGGCATGAAGAAAGGAGGTGATGCCTGACTGCACCAAGGCCTCCCCCCACAGCCCAGCCCTCAAGAAGGAGAGCAAACCCCACACCAAACAGCCCCCACCCTCCACTAATGTTGGGGTATCCTTGTGTCAGCTCCTAGGCAGGAGCTGGGAAGTGGGCCCATCTTGGCATTGGTGAGTCAAAGGGTGTTGGTGAAAGACAGGCTAGAGAGCAGCTCATGCCAACCCGATTCACAGGAGCTAGTGGCCTGGTAGCCACTGTGCCACCTGACCATCAATATACCATGTCATCCTCCTTCACGCTTTAGAGCAATCTCAAAACAAAATTTTTGGGAGGGAGGGTGTGGTAATAGAGTCTTGCTCCATCTTATCCCCCTTCCCCAGCTGCAGGAAGGGGCAGCTGCTCATAGCAACCTCAAACTCCTGGGCTCAAGAGATCTTCCTGTCTCAGCCTCCTGAATAGCTGGGACTATAGGAGTCCACCATAATGCCTGGCTAGTTTTCCTATTTTTAGTAGAGACAAGGTATCATTCTTGCTTAGGCTGGTCTTGAACTCTTGACCTCGAGGAATCCCCAGGCTTCAGTTTCCCAGTGTTAGGATTACAGGCAGGAGCCATGGTGCCTGACCTCAAAGCTTTTCTGATGGAGTGTCTGATTTATAAAGGCTCCAGTGGTAGCAAGTCTGTGATGGGGAAGGAGACCAAGACATCCTGAGGGCTGTGGCCATCCAGTTTGGGTCCCTTCTGCCCCCAGGGTGTGACTTTGCCAGGCCCCTGCCCTTCCCAGTTTCATAGTTCCCATGCAATGCCAAGGAGCAGCCACAAAGGGAGCAAGCAGGCTCTGCCCACTTAGATGGGGACAGGGGGCTGAGTGTCTCCATTGTGACCCTCTTGGGGTTCCACGGCTGTCTGTCCCATCTCATCCCCACAGGCGGCTGGAGGAAGAGGCACTGACTGAGGATAAGCAGAAGCAGTTGTCACCTGACTATACTCTTCCTCCCCCTACGGGCGAGCCTGGGGCACCTGCCACTGCACTTCCGGTAGGCAGAAGCCCTCTGTGTGGAAATGCAGGGTGACCTTGTCACACAGCACTAGAAGGACCTGGCCTCTTCCAGGATTCACAAGTGGTGCTAGAGGGTGGGGGTTATCACGTTCCCTTGTGCCTCTGTCTATTCCAATACTGGGGCCCCTCCTGGCCCTTCAGTTGTACTTGTCCCCTGGAGTTGAATGGGAATGTTGGATTTGTACCTTCCTGTGAGGAAGAGCAAAAGCCTCTGACCTAGAGATGTAATAATATCATCATAGTGGGGGGAATCCATCAGCCCATCACTCAGGGCTTTCCACAGCTAGTCAGGGAGGACTAGGGCACCTCATGGCTCTTGGTGTGAGCTGGATGCTCACCTGGCTGGCCACAGACACCTGCCTATCACTCCCCAATAGTCTCCCACTAGCTTGCCCTTGACAGGCATGTGCCCCACAGCCCAGGCGGCGGCCACAGTCTAGTGCCGACCGGCACGTGATGAGCAGGCACGCCGCCATCTACCCCACGGAGGAGGAGCTTCAGGCGGTGCACAAAGCTGTTTCCCACTCAGAACGGGCCCTCAAGCTGGTGTCCAATGTGTTGGCCCAGGAGGAACTCAGAAGCCAGGAGGAGGAAGGCAGTGAGCACAGGTAACTGGAGGTCTCCTTCTTCCCCAGAGCACTGCTGGCTTCAGGGACAGAGGGTCAGCCCCCAGTCAGGGCCCTTACTTATGATAAGCCTAGAGCACTCTGTGGCCCCCACAAGCGGCAGGAATTTCCCCAAATCTTAGAGCTTGGGCTTTCAGGGCTCCAAGGAAGGCTGAGCTACAGTTGGTGACAGGTGTTGCTCTGATGTCATAAGGGATTGAGCAGCTCTGTAAACCTAAGTTTCCACATCTGAGAAAGGAAGTCCCATAGGACTCAGAGCTGCCTTCTACTCTTGCAGTGATTAAGTAATCAGAGGAGTTCACGGCACCAAAAGCCCAGGGAATCAATCTCTGAGCCCCTGTGATTATCGGCCAACAAGAAAGTCCCTTTGCACTCTCAGTAATTGTGACAGAGCCCCACCATCTACGTCTTTCTATTGTGGTAAAACACACATAATATAAAACTTACCAATTTAACCATTTTTAAGTGCACAGCTCAGCAGCATTACAACGCTCACATGGCTATGCAGCCATCACCACCCTCCATCTCCAGAACGTTCTCATCTTCCCACAGTGAAACTCTGTCCCCATGAAACACTAACCCGCTTTGGTTCAGTGCATGCATGAATCCACTTTCTGTCTGTGGATCTGCCTTTTCTGGATGTTTCAGGTAAGTAGATTCACACACTGCGTGGCCTTCTGTGTCTGGCCGATCCCACTTACCATAGGGAGCTTCCTTTTGCCATCATATTTGTTCCACAAAGGAGATGTGCGCCTTGCTCATGTGGGTTGCAAAAGGTCTTCACAGAAATACCCAGGAGCTCACCCTCTGTTTATGCCCAAGGGTCTCCTCGAACCTTTGCATCTAGGTGGATATGGGAATTTTTTTCATGCCAGTACACTGAGGGCACAAAGAACCATTTTCTTCACTTCTCCCTGGAGCCTGTTTAAAGCCCAAACACAGAGCAGCAAAACCTGATGAAGAAAGTCTGAGAACAGTGGGGTCTTTGTACCTAGAGAAGTGCACCTGGGCTTAATGTTTGCAGATGAGTATGGAAACCAGTGTCCAGACCTGCCATCTTACTCAGATGTTCACTCATCTGCAAACACTAGGGCGTGACTGGCAGCGCATCTTACCCATATCTCATGCAGTCTTCATTTCACCCCAGCAGATGCCTCTAACAGAGGGACTTGGGTCCTCCCATTTTACAGATGAGGACGCCAAGGCACACAGAGGTTTGGCAAAGTCGCTGGGGTCCCTGTAGTTCATGAGCAGAGCAGTGGGGTACCTAGCACCTCTCAACTGATGGCACATATCTGTGGCTTTGTCTTGATAGTGGCAATGTCCCCTCGGCTCGGGTCCTGAAAGGTGTCATGCGAGTTGGCATCCTGGCAAAAGGCCTCCTCCTGCGCGGGGACAGAAAGGTACACTTGGCCCTGCTCTGCTCCGAGAAGCCAACACACTGCCTGCTACAGAAGGTTGTGGAGCACCTACCCCAGCAGCTCCTGGTAAGCCCGGGCATCCTCTCAGGACCTCAGATGGGGACATATTTGTTTCTATATAACTTGACAGTACAAAAGGCATTGCTATTAAAAACCACCAAGACTACGCGGTGCCTGTGGCTCAGTGGGCAGGGCGCCAGCCCCATATAACGAGGTTGATGGGTTCAAACCTGGCCCCAGCCAAACTACAACAACAACAAAAAAATAGCCGGGCATTGTGGCAGCGCCTGTATCCAGCTACTCAGGAGGCTAAGGCAAGGAAATCGCCTAAGCCCAGGAGTTGGAGGTTGCTGTGAGCTGTGTGATGCAATAGCACTCTACCGAGGGCAATAAAGTAAGACTCTGTCTCTACAAAAAAAAAAAAAAAAAAAAAAAACCACCACTTTTTTATACACAGCTGCAAAGGGAGAGTGCTAGCAAATTCAGGGAGGGACTTTAGGCTAAAACTTTGAAAATAATCCAAATGCCCCACCACCCAATAGAACCAAAGCCTGTTATTAAAAAGAACAATGATGAAAACAGCACAGAAAGTGTTTGCAGCCATGGCTTGGTGCCCATAGTACAGTGGTTATGGCGCCAGCCACATATAAAGAGGCCGGCAGGTTCAAACCCGGCCCAGGCCAGCTAAACAACAATGACAACTGCAACAAAAAAATAGCCAGGCGTTGTGGTGGGCGCCTGTAGTCCTAACTACTTGGGAGGCTGAGGCAAGAGAATGGCTTAAGCCCAAGAGTTTGAGGTTGCTGTGAGCTGTGACGCCATGGTTCTCTACAGTGACAAAGTGAGACTCTGTATCAAAAAGGAAAAAAAAAAAAAAAGTGTTTCCAGCCATGACTGTGAAGTTGCTGGGATTTAAGAAGATGTGAAGAGAGGAGAAAGCCCAACTCAGGACTGCGACTGGCAGCTGAATTTCTCCCTCCAGAGCAGTTCCTTATACTTTTCTCACATGAACAACTGCACTAGAGAAAGGAAGCAAACACACTGAGAGTTAAATTGATCATCTTAGGTTTAAAAAGAAAAACCCAGGCAGGGCAAGGTGGCTCACACCTATAATCCCAGCACTCTGGGAGGCTGAAGCAGGAGGATCACTTGAGCTCAGGAGTATGAGGCCAGCCTGGGCCACACAGGGAAACCTGTCTCTACTAAAAATTAAAAAAATTATCCAGGCAGAATGGTGTGTGCCTATAGTCAGGAGGCTGAGGCAAAAGGATCACTTAAGTCCAGGAGTTGGAGGCTGCAGTAAGCTATGATGACATGACACCACCTCACTCTAACCTGGACAACAGAGTGAGATGAGACCCTGTCTCAGAAAAAAAAAATCATCCCCAGATTTTTTTTTTTTTTTTTTTTTTTAGAGACAGAGTGTCATTTTGTAGCCCTGGGAGAAAGCATGGCGTCACAGCTCACAGCAACCTCCTGCTCTTGGGCTTAGGCGATTCTCTTGCCTCAGCTTCCTGAGTAGCAATCATCTCCAGATTTGCAAATCTGCCATCCCCGGGAGATTTTGGCATCACCCATCCAACTTGTCTAGCAGGCACTGGAAACCAGAGGCTGGGTAGACCCTGATCAGGGGGACAGAATAAACAGGCACTGTGTAAGATAACTTCCAGTTTGTCTTCTGTGAAGAAATTAAAATTGTGTATGAGGTACAGAGCAGGGACAGGGTGGTGGGAAGGCTGTGCCCTCACACAGAGTGCAACATGTAAGGTAAAACTTGAAAGATAGGAGGGGGGCAGTATTCTGCATAGAAGGACCAGCACCTGCAGAGGCCAAAGCTGGAGAACCGAAGTCAGAACAGGTGGGTATCAGAGATACACCCAGCTGGGCCTGAGGGTCACGCAAGGAGGTTATTCAGAGGGATTGGGGCGGTCTAAAGTTATTTAACAGGGATTGTGGTGTTCCAACTTCAATTATTTAACCTCACATTTCTTGAACACCTACAATATGATAGATTCCAATAAATACCGGGGGTGGGAGGATACAAAGATGGCTCAGATGAAGGCCCTGCTTTCTGGAATTCTCACAGCCCAGGTAAAAGACAAGTCCTGAGCCTCATGAAGATAGCCAAGGCTTCAAGAAATGCTGGCAGTGCCCTGGCCCCAGTGATGTGGATAGAGCCCCAGGAGCCAACTTGCAGTGCTGAGGCGCTGAATGGGGAGGGGCTTGAGGATGGGGAAAGGGATACACTTCAGACAAACACAGACAGCATGTAGGGCCCTGACAGTGGGCAGGGAGTCCAGGCTGCTGCATAGGCAATGGCACCATCTCCTTAGAATTTTAATTTGCTGGCTCGGCGCCTGTGGCTCAAGTGGCTAAGGCGCCAGCCACATACACCTGAGCTGGCAGGTTCAAATCCGGCCCAGGCCCGCCAAACAACAATGACGGCTGCAACCAAAAAATAGCCAGGCACCTGCAGTCCCAGCTACTTGGGAGGCTGAGGCAGGAGACTCGCTTGAGCCCAGGAGTTGGAGGTTGCTGTGAGCTGTGATGCCATAGCACTCTACCCAGGGGGACAGCTTGAGGCTCTGTCTCAAAAAAAAAAAGAATTTTAATTTGCTTCTCTCTGGCCATAGGGTAATTTGCGTCATTATGTAAAAAAGATTATTTGTGTTTCTTTCAAATTATCTGTTATTTACCTTACAGATTTTTAGTGGATTGCTGATCTTCTTGTTATTGTATTGTGGGCATTCTTTACATATGGAGGCTCCTTATATCACAGGGTCAGTTGTCTGTATTTACCTTTATATGTGTACACTCCTGGAAGGCTGTCTAGGTCACTTGGAGGTTCTGGACACCATTGAGCATGGGAGAGCTGGCAAGATGAAGATGCATAGGTCACTGGGCTGGAATGATGTGGCCTCGTGTTGTATTTACACCTCCCAGGTGGTGACTGAGGATAAGTATGAGGTCTCTTCCAACCCTGAAGCCAACATTGTCATCACCTCCTGCCAGGAACCCAGAATGCAGGTCATTGTGTCAATTACCTCAACCCTGATGCGGAAGGACCTATCCACGGACCCAGGTGCACCATGGCTCTCTGTCCTGTCCCTCCAACAACCCCCCCACACACACACACGCATCACACACATTTTCCCCAGGGGTACTCATGCCCAGGCAGATGGCAGCATCCAGCCCATCAGGACAGAAATGCCTAGAGAGCAGCCTCCAGGTATGTCTATCTTCCCCACCCTCTGGGTACTGGTGGTCACACACATGCTGGGTCTTGGGCCAGTGAAAGAAGTGAGTTGGGGCAGAGTGTCAGATGGGCTTGGAGTCTTGGTGGCAGACACTGCCTTAGGTGAGCAACATCACATCACTGTCCCTCACCTGCCAAGCCAGCACTGGGCACCTGCTTCCCCCTGCCCAGGTGACATTAGCCCTGGTGTTGACCAAACAGGTCTGAGCAATTTCCCCCAGGTTATGGCAAGAGATGAGTTTGACTCTCTGCCCATCCCAAGGGACTACAGCAAACTCCTCTGGTCCCAGTGCCACTACTTTGGGACATGGGGGTTCAGAGAGCTTGAAGTCCAACCTGCCTTGCCCAAGAGTATGGGCATGGGGCCAGGCCAGGGCAGGCATCAGAGATACACTACATGGCTCCCTGCAGTACCCACTAGCTTCAGAATCTCCTAAAAGAATCTTTAGGACTGGCTTGGCGCCTGTGGCTCAAGTGGCTAAGGCGCTAGCCACATACATCTAAGGTGACGGGTTCTAATCCAGCCTGGGCCCGCCAAACAATAATCATGGCTGCAACCAAAAAATAGCCAGGCGTTGTGGCGGGCACCTGTGATCCCAGCTGCTTGGGAGGCGGAGGCAGGAGACACACTTAAGCCCAGGAGTTGGAGGTTGCTGTGAGCTGTGATGCCACAGCACTCTACGCAGGGGACAGCTTGAGGCTCTGTCTCAAAAAAAAGAATCTTTAGGACTGTCTTCCAGACTCCCATCACCCTTGAACCCCTTCCTGATTGTTTAGTCATAGCCAAGGGCCATGAACTACTGATGGTTCTCTTTCGATTGATTCATTTTTAAAGCTTTTTTCTCTCTTTTTTTCTTTCTTTCTTTTTTTTTTTTTTTTGAGACAGAGTCTCACTTTGCCACCCTTGGTAGAGTGCTGTGGCGTCACAGCTCACAGCAACTTCAAACTCTTGGGCTTAAGAGATTCTTTTGCCTCAGCCTCCCAAGTAGCTGGGACGACAAGCACTCATCATAATACCTGGGTATTTTTAGAGATACATCCTCGCTCTGGCTCAGGCTGGTCTTGAACTCATGAGCTCAGGTGATCCACCTGTCTTGGCCTCCCAGAGTGCTAGGATTACAGGCATGAGCCAGTGCACCTGACCAAGATTTTCTTTTTATTTTATTTTTTTTAAGGATACCCTTTTGTCCAGGTGCAGCAGCTCATACCTATAATCCCAGCCACTTTGGAAGACTGAGGCAGAAGGATCACCTGAGCTCAGGCTGCAGGGGTCTGTGATGATGCCACTGCACTCCAGCCGGGGCAACAGAGCAAGAGTCTGTCTCCAAACCCCTCACTTAATAAAAAAAAAAAAGAGAGAGAGAGAGAGCCTTTTAAAAGTTAAACAGAAAGCCACTATCCATTGTCATAAATAGTCATCTAAAAAATAAACAAAGTGGAGGAAAATGCCTTTGAGTTCTAGCTGAAAGCCCGGAGACAAACGAGGAGATTGGGGAGTGGGGAGGTTGTTGAGGGTCAGTGGTCACTAGACAGAGGCTCCTTCCTGGCCTGGGTGGAGGATTAGGGGACAGGAAGTACTTCTGCAAGGACTGATCTTTAACAGATGAGCGGAACCACCCTCCCCCCCCAAACCACATTTCCTGTCAGCCCAGCATGGTGGATGAGGTGGCTTCTCACAGCCACGTCCACATAAATACCTGTGGCATTTCTCCATCAGCCCAGAGGAATAATTTGCCCCTGATGGACAGAGACTGATGGGGACTTTTATTTTTTTGAGACAGAGTCTCACTTTGTTGCCCTCAGTAGAGTGCTATAAAGTCACAGCAACTTCCAACTCCTGGGCTTAGGCAATTCTCTTGCCTCAGCCTCCCAAGTAACAGGGACTACAGGTGCCCACTACAACACCCAGCTATTTTTTTGTTTGGCCGGGACCAGGTTTGAACCCACCACCCTCAGTATATGGGGCTAGCACCCTACTCACTGAGCCACAGTGAGTAGGGGACATTTATAAACTAACAGGGAATCTTTCTTCCACCTTTAGAGGCTCTAAATAAGCCAGGGCCTCTCGTGCTGTTTTACATAACTAAATGAGAAAAATAGGCTTGGAGCAGTAATAATGAGGAATTCTGCAGGAATCTTAATTGTATTAAAAAATAATAATAATAAGGAAGGGAAAACAGATCTCTTTCTTCCCAAACCCTGGGGCCTGGGTCGTCAATGACTGGGCATGTTGAAATCTGACCCACTGTCTCCCTTTTCATGATGCCTTTGGAAGTTTCTGGAAATGTGACTGGTTTTATCTTTCCCCAAACTTCACCTTAATTGGATTCCCAAGACAATCAATGCCAGTACCACTCAGTAACTCAGTCGGGAGAAAGATCAACCCTTCCAGACTGTGCACCGAATATGGGAGGGAACGAGGTTTCTCTGGTCTGTGTCCCAGGAGGACAAGTGGGAGGAACCATGTTTCCCAAATAAACAAAATGAGGCTTAAAGATTGGAGAGGGCCACGACCTGAGCCACCTGCTGAGGTGGGGGCAGAGTAGGATGGGGGCCAGGGGGACAGGGGCGTGGGGAGACAGGGGGATGGGGTACTTTGCCCACACAGCTTCTAGGACGTGTGCTATTTTTCTTCTAGAACTAAAGGAGCTTCAGCCTGACCCAGGAGATGTCCTGAGCCCTGACAAGTGCCTTGAGTCCCTGGCTGCCCTGCGCCATGCCAAGTGGTTCCAGGTGGGGGGGAGGGGAGTTAGGGTTGACACAGCATGACAAGCTTGGAGACAATAGCCAATGCTCTACAGGTAGACAGGAACCCTGGAAACAGCCTCCTGACCCATTGCTTGGCCTGTCCTTGCTAAGTGCTAACCTGACAAAGTCTGGCTTCTGGCTGTCGAGGTGGGGATGCTGCTGTCCAATGGTCATCTGCTGGCCAGCACTGATCAGTGGGCTTGTGCCCGTCTGGAAGCTGAGCAGACTCAGCTTCCTCCTGCCACATTTAAGCCTGGCTGCTGGGCTCCCTGTTTTCCTTCCCAGGCCTCATGCCCAGAATAGGCCCCTGCCCCACTGTGTGACCAAGAAGTCCCTCAGAGCTACCCATGTGCTTCTTCCTCAAAGGCTCGTGCCAGCATCCTGCAGCAATGCGTTCTTGTCCTCAGGATCCTGCGGGACCTCTGCCAGCGTGTGCCCACCTGGGGGGCCCTGCCAGCCTGGGTAAGGACTCCCAAGGGCCCTGAGGCCTTGACATATATTCCTCTTCCTAGGGTGAGGCCTTCCCCAAAGGGACTTACAGGAGCATTAGCACCCGAGAGATGTGGGGGAGTGGGGGGTCACAGCATCCCCTGGGGTTAGGAGAAGGTCCTCCCCACAGCCTTTGCCTATAGTCATCTGAAAACCAAAACCTTGACAATGAGAGCAGCACAGCATGCAAACATGAGCAAGCCATGAAAATGAGTGGTATTCACCCAGACCTGGTGGCACCAGGGCAGAGAGGTCGGGGTAGAGGAGAGGGAGCCAGGGTACTATCATTTCAGCTCCATAATGGCCTCTGGGCAACCAGGCCCTGACTTCATTTTTTTTTTTTTTTTTTTAGAGACAGAGTCTCATTTTGTTGCCCTCGGTAGAGTGCTGTGGCATCACACAGCTCACGGCAACCTCCAACTCCTGGGCTTAGGCCATTCTCTTACCTCAGCCTCCCAAGTAGCTGAGACTACAGGCACCTGCCACAACGCCCGGCTATTTTCTGTTGCAGTTTGGCTGGGGCCGGGTTTGAACCCACCATCCTCAGTATATGGGGCCAGTGCCCTACTCGCTGAGCCACAGGTGCCACTTTAAGGCCCTGACTTCTTATGGCTTCAGCACCTTCTCTCCCTGTCCATAGGCCTCTGAGCCTATCCCAATAGGAAGAGGAAGGAAAAGGGGGTGGGATCCATCAAGGCTCACAGAATAGCTTCCACAGCCCCCAGAGAGACCCCCAGGTCCCTGCCCAGACCCCAAACCTCCCTAGGCAAAATCCTGTGAAAACTCCTTGAGTGGGGGCTGCCACTGCTCCCCTAAAGCACAGTGTCCACCCTGTTACCCCTCCCAACCAGGCCATGGAACTGCTGGTGGAGAAGGCCCTGAGCAGTGCAACTGAGCCCCTAAGCCCGGGGGATGCTGTGAGGCGGGTGCTGGAGTGTGTGGCCACAGGGATGCTCCTGACAGGTCAGTTGCTAGGCCCTGGCGAGAGAGCCCAGAATGTGGGCAGTAAATTGCAGAGACTAATGGTTGTGGCCATGGTACAGAGAGCTGTTGTCACCAAACACTTCCGTCTCCAGCAGGAGAGTGGCCTATGATACACAACGTGCTCCCTGAAGGAGAGCAGATAACAAACCCCCATAACCTCCTGGACAGCAGGAGAGGCTGCCCTCAGTTGGGGTGGCCCAGAGCTGCCCAGGTGAACGCCTCCCTGGGACATTCAGTGGAAATAACCAGAAATCTCTGTGTGTGCAAAGATGTTCAATGCAATGTGTTCTACAATAGCAAAGGGAAGTGTGTCGCATGAGACACACTCACACGAGAAGGTGGTAGTCAGATCTGGAAAGTAGTGTTTGCCAGTGATTTTTAGTGACACAGGATGACGGTAAGAGAATAAAGGAGGATAAAGCATCAGGCTCCTTATCTGGGCCTTTTGCATGACTTTGTGGATGCATGTGCACACGTACACGGGCAGGCACACACGTAGGCACACATGCACTTACATACAAAGGCTGGGAGGCCCTGGTTGCCTGGTGTTGTGGGGGGCCAGGCAAGACTCCTGCTCACCCCTGCAAGAGGGCAGCCCACCCCATGAACCACAGGTCTGGGTGCTGCAGGTGCAGGCTCTGACTAGCCTGCAATGGCCATGCCATCTTTCACGAGGATTCTCTCTCTTTCTTCACTGTCCTGTGCTCTTCACAAAGATGGGCCCGGGCTCCAGGATCCCTGCGAGAAAGGCCAGAAGGATGCCCTCGAGCCCATGACCCTTCAGGAACGAGAAGATGTGACAGCCAGTGCCCAGGTAGGAGGCTCTGTGGCAAGGGTCACACTCAGGTCTTATCTATGGCTGTGCCTGAAATGGCCCAGGGTTCCTCTTCCTTCCTACCTGCCTGGGAGAGATATCTGGGGGGCAGGAGGGGTAGCAAGGACTGTCCTGAGCACCCCACCCCCACCATGGTACATAAAATCCCAGCTGTGGCCCCCAACTCTGCTGGCCAGCCCACACATTTCTTTGTGTGCAAATTTGTTTATAAATGTTCCAGCAGTGCACAAACCAAATTATACTGGGTCCAAGTTTATGAACTGCCTTTAACAGGATGAATGTAATTGCCAGTAGTGCAAGATTTGGGGCCCCCAAAAGTGGTAAAGAGCTGGTGTCCCAGGAGCTTCCTAGGCAGATTGCTGCCATCAGCTGGCACTGAGTCACTCCCAGGATGATTCCCTGTGCCCTGCAGTGACCTGAACTCAGCAGTCACAAGAAGAGTCATCTTCAAGGGTATAGGATAGGCCTGGCTATCTCCTGGTGGCCACAGATGCCAGCTCCCCTATGTCCCCAGCACTCAGGGAGCAAGGCCAGGCAGGGGTCATGATGAACTGTGTGTGTCCACAGTATGCCCTGCGCCTGCTGGCCTTCCGGCAGATCCACAAATTCCTGGGCATGGACCTATTTCCCCAGTCCAGGTGCCAGCCTGGGGCTGGCTCCCAGAAGAGGCACCTGGAGCCAAGGAAGGCCGAGAAAGGCAAGGAAGGTGCAGGTGAGAAGAAGCAGTGCCAGCGGAATGGAGAGGGGTTTCTGTAAGCCACCCCCCAAATGGGCATACCAGCCAGCTGCTGTCACCAACATTGGACAATGGTATTTCCCTTCTGAGTAATGTTCTGTAGGTTTCTTTTTAAAAAGCACTGTGCTTACATTGTTAGAGAAGTCACACCACCCAGCACTAGGAGCAGCACCCTTCTCTCTGGGGCCCTGTCCACCCACGCCCATGTGAGCAGGTAGTTGGGTGCCACATGTACCAGTATCTGAACCCCAGTATTTCCTGCTATGTTTACACCCCCCCTGTGGCATACAGAGGATGTGGGTTTTTTAATCACTTCCTTTGGATGGGACCCAATGTCAGAAAGACTGGCCCTCAAGTTCCAAAAGAGGCCATAGAGGGTAGACCAGAGAGAGTAGGGTGCTGGGGACTGTGTGTGACCAGCAGGCCTGTGTTGGTCACCACACTCACCCTGTGTGGGATGAGCCTGAAGGAGTGCCTGGGGCTAGGATCCCCCAAACCCAGCCTGCTTCAAATAGACCAGTGCTGCAGCCTGGAGCCTGGCAGGTCTGAGCTTGGATCATCCCCTGTGTGGAGTGTCAAATGACATTGTCAACAGGTGGTGAAGATGAAGGCTGGGGCCCCCCAGGAGAAATATCTGTGTCCCCAGTGGTCTAAACCTGACCCTAGAGACACCCCCATGGCCACTCGACCCCCCAGTCCACTGAGTGCCTTCCACAGAGAAGAGCTACTCTGTGACGTGACCACCTTTCACCCTCCTTGCCTCCTTCCCTCCCTGACACAGGTCTCAGCCTGTGACCCCCTCCTGGGAACAGGGAGGGAAGTCGTCCTGTGGACACTGGTGTGGGACAGGGGGCCTCCTGGAACTGGGAGATGTGGGAGCACCCCCTGCCTGGCCCCTACCTTGGCCCATTCAAACCTCTCCCCTTGCCAGGAGTTTCCTTAGCTGGCTGCCCACTGGTCTTGAGTGAGAAAGGCCACCTTTCAACAGATATGGTCTGTGGCCGTTTGATTAACTTGGTTCTGTTTTTCTGTGTTGAAAGATAACCTGTGTGTTGCTTAGATTCCAGGTGTCTTTGTAGAGTGACCTGGAAATTGGGGAGAGGAATAAAGGAGATGTGCTTGTCTTCTGGTGTGGACTGTGCAGTCCTTCCCACAGAATGCAAATGACACTGAACTTTGAGCCCGTCCCCCTCTCCCACAGGCTCTGTAGCCCAAGTGTGGGCAAAGACGGGTCAGCGGGGCTAGAGCTGCTCCCTCAGGCAGGGGTTCCCTCAGCCATCCCTGCATCCAGTGCCGCGATCCTAGTGTGTACAAAGAAACCGGTCAATGTACCCCATGGCCCAGCACTCTGCCTTGGCTTGGAGGAGTTTCTGTGGCCCAGGAGACTCAGCGAGGTGGGCAAGAGGCTCCTGAGGGCTTCCCAGATGAGGGACAGCTAAGCTGAGTTTGGGAGAGATGGCTCTTCCCATAGCGAGCTCCCACTGCTACAACCACAAGCCCTCCGCACAAGCCTTAGAGAGTGAGCAGAAGGGCTTCAGATGAAAACACAAGTCACCGTGAGCAAGTTTGTGATGGGGCTCCCAGCCCATGAGGAACAGGTGGGTAGCAGAGCAGAAAGGTGGTAGGGACAGCCTAGCAGGAGGGGGATGTGGCACGTGTTGTAGTCCTAGAGCACTGATTACACTTGTTAGGACCCCCTTCTCAGGCACAGGCCAAAGAGGAAAGCCCGGTGGCAAGGGAGGGGGCTTCTTTGGCAGTGCAGTGTCTGTTAGAAACAGGATCCACTGTCTGACTCCCAGCCACTCAGACCTCCCCAGGGGGCAGGTGACTTCTCTACCATTGGGCTCCTTCCTGAGGGAGCTTTGCCTAAACCTTCAGGCTCCACACACCCTCTCCTCCTCCCATATCTTGGCAGTGGCACAGCCATTCACTCAGTTGCCCAGGTTGACTGCTACCACCTCCAGGGAGTCCTCCTGGATCCCTCTGCACTCACAGCCAATCCATGAGGAAATCCTATCATCTCCACTTTTATACTTTCCATCCTCTGCTCTGTTTACTAAATGCTCAAGAGGTCCCCAGTGCACTTGGATAAAACCCTGAATCCTAGCAAAGCCCCCCAGAAACCCATCTGTCACCATGCTCTGCTGATCCTCTGGCAAGCCAAACTTACTCATGCCCTGGGGCCTTCACATGTGCTGTTCTGGCTGCCTGGGAAGATCTTCCCTTGACCTGCATGGGTGGCTCCCTCTCTGTGGGGCCTGGTGGTGGAGGTGCCATCTACCCTCAGAGAGGCCTCCTTGACCTCCTCATCCTACCTGGTGGCCCTGTTCATTTCCTTTAAACCATATGTCCCTGATCGAAATGATGTGTCCTCTGTCTTCCCCTTGAGAACGTGAATTCTCTGCCGACGGGTGGGAAGTACACCTTCCTGGCACCATTGCATCCTGTATCTGGAGCAGGCCAGGTGGACACTTGCAGCTAAAGAATCCTCCACTCAATGCTAAACAGTCACATACTAATGGGGTGTCAGGGATGGTTTGTTTTTGCATGTCCCTGATCCCTTTCCCCTTGGTTTATGACTTAAAGCCACATTCTGACACCCAAAGACAAGTTTCAAGTCTCTCCCTGGCGACTGAAAGAACTCCATTTGTGTCTATGTGGTTACAGGAGAATGTCTCTGGCACAGACCAGCTTCCTCTCTTCTGTCCTGGGGGCAGCTCTTCTCAGAAGCCCCCCAACCCATGGCTCATCATCGTCCCCATCCCTGGCTCCCAGGAAAGGGAGAGGCAGATGGCACCTCTGCCACCGGCCAGGTAAAAGTCAGCCCTGTTGACAAAGAGTTAAGTCAGCCCTCCTAGCAACTACCAAAACCAAAGTTTAGGCAGCACAACAGCAAAAACCAAGCAGTTGGTTTAGCAGAAGATATGGTCCAGATGGAAGAACCGTTTGGGTGACACAGCCCGGCAAGGGACTAAACAGCAATCAGTTCTGGCTCTTCCTCCCCAGTCCTCATCCCACCAGACAGGGGACCTCAGAGCAGGTCAGCAGGTGGCAGGAAGACTCTGGACCCAAGAAGGCAGACTGCAGGGGCAGTGGGGGAGGCAGAAAAGCACCTCCAGAGAACCAGAGTGGGGACCTGGATGCAGGTGCTGGCGGTGAGCCGGGTTGCTAGGAGACACCGGTGAGTGTGGGAAGTGATGCAGGCCCGTGGGCAGGGCTGGAACCAAATCTGGCAGGCAGCTTGGGGAAGACAGAAACGCAAGGCAGATCTGTCAACCGCATCTGCAAGGTCATGGATAACATGGCAAGATAGCTGTGAAAATGCTCTGCGTCCCTGGCCTGAAATAAGTCACGTTGATCCCTGGCAATCTCCGAGTTTAGCTGCTGGGGCTGAGAAGATGTTTCGGGTAGCGAATCAGGGATCTGGTGAGCATATGAGCAGGGGACGCACTATCCTCACAAAGGTAGGGAGGGCGCCTGGTGGAAAACCGAGTTCCCAGATTATAGCTGCCCAGGTGTTGAAAATAAAATGTATCTGGAAAGAGATACTCGCACACCCACGTTCACAGCAGCAGAACTCAGAACAGCCAAAAGGTGGAAGCAACCCAGGTGTGCGTGGAGAGATGAATGGACAAACACTACAGGGTCTATCCACACACGGGACTATCACTCACCCTGAAAAAGGAAGGAGGCTCTGACACAGGTTACAGCGTGGATGGACCTTGAGGACATCATGCTTAGGGAGAGAAGCAGATGCAGAAGGACACACAGTGTGTGATTCCACTCACAGGAGATCCCTACAGTCGTCAGAGTCACAGAGACAAAAAGTGGAAGGGTGGCTGCAGGGGCTGGGGAGAGGGTAGGGATTTAGCATTTCATGGGGACAGAGTTTCAGTTTGGGAAGATAAAAAATTTCTGGAGATGCAGGGTGATGATGGTTGCACAGCTATGTGAGTGTGCTTGATGCCACTGAAGTGTGCACTTAAACGTGATTAAGATGGCAATTTTTTTTTTTTTTTTTTAGACGGAGCCCCAAGCTATCCCCCGGGG
>NW_003852424.1:16474481-16480981 GCF_000181295.1 Otolemur garnettii | reverse complement strand
CTTGATAGAGTGCTATGGAGTCACAGCTCACAGCAACCTCCAACTCCTGGGCTTAGGAGATTCTCCTGCCTCAGCCTCCCAAGTAGCTGGGACTATAGGCGCCCGCCACAACACCTGGCTATTTTTTGTTGCAGTTTGGCCGGGGTTGGGTTTGAACCTGCCACCTTAGCTATATGGGGTCGGCGCCCTACTCACTGAGCCACAGGCGCCGCCCAAGGTGGCAAATTTTATGTTATGTATATTTTTCCATAATAAAATTTTCTCCTAATGTATTGGCTTTTTCCTATTACTAAAAACTTTAAAAATTTAGAAAAATGAAAAAAGGTAAACAAAACAATGAACTGCTATGAACACTCTATTTCCCTTCAGTTTCTCTTTAAATTTTATTTTAGATTTCTTGGAGACAAGAGTCTCACTCTGTCACCACACATCACAGTGGCATCACAACTCACTGCAGCCTCAAACTCATGGGCTTAAGCAATCCTTGTGCCTCATGCTCCCAGACTGCTAAGATTACAGGTGTGAGCCACTGTGGCCAGCCTATCCTTTGGCTTTTTTTAATGCACTGTTGGTTTTGGATGGGATACTTACAGCAAGCATTCTGAGGTCGGCTCACTTGACATTGTAACAACATTGGTTTATTACCTGATTACCATGTGCTTTATATTTATGCTTCGTTTAATTCAGTTCTTTTTTTTTTTTTTTGTAGAGACAGAATCTCACTTTATCACCCTTGGTAGGGTGCCTTGGCATCATATAGCTCCAGCAATCCCCAACTCTTGGGCTTAGGTAATTCTCTTGCCTCAGCCTCCCAAGTAGCTGGGACTACAGGCACCCGCCACAACCCCCAGCTATTTTTTTTGTTGTAGTTTGGCCAGGGCCGGGTTTGAACCCGCCACCCTCAGTATATAGGGCCTGGAGCCCTACCACTGAGCCACAGGCGCGGCCCTAATTCAGTTCTTTTGATGAACTTACCAGACACATCTTTTTAAATTGTGGTAAAATTTACCACTTCATCTAATTCAAAGTGTACAACGCAGTGGCATTTAGTGAATTCACAATACTGTGCAACCATCACCATTATCTAGCTCCAGAACCCATCACCCCAAAAAGCAACCCCATCCCCATCAGCAGTCTCTCCCCACCCCTTCCCCCAGCTCCTGGCAACCATTAATCCACTTCCCATCTCTGTGGATCTGCCTGTTCTGGACATTTCATATAAATGGAATCTCACACTGTGTGTCCTTCTATGTCTGCTTCTCTCACTGAGCACAATGTCCTCAAGGTCCACCCACATTGTAGCCTGTGTCAGAGCCTCTTTCCTTGTCATGGCTGAGTGATATTCCAGTGTGTGGATGGACCACATTGGTGGACATCTGGGTTATTTCCACCTTTTGGCTATTGTAAAGAGATATATAATTTTTAATAGCTGCATAATATTCCATCCAATGAATACAGTGTAATTCTCTTATTGTTGGACATTTAGACTATTTTCAAATTATAAATTATAATGCAACAGTGACTTACAGCTGTAATCCCAGTGCTTTGGGATGCTGAGGCAGAAGGATTATTTGAGTTCAGTGGTTTGAGGCTATGGTAAACTATGATGACAACACTTAACTCCTGCCTGGGTGACAGAATAAGACCCTGTCTCTATAAAACAAATAAACAAATAATTAAATAAAATAAACTCTTGCTTCACAGAAAGATTCAGGCTTAGGGAACCAGGAACTATGGAGGGTAAAAGTGAGGGGTTGTGAAAACGGGCTGTTTAAATGAAAGTCACCCACACAATGGTAACTCGGATGCCTTCCCTCCAAAATGCAAGACAAGAAAGGCCAAAACTCAGAAAGAGAAAATAAAAGTAGCTTGATGGAGAGAGACAAAAAGAGCAGAAGAAAGTAGTTCCAGAAAAATCCTTATGTTCCTGATTCAAACACCAGATATAGGGGGAAAAAAGCCTCATATGTATACTATCCTCAGAGATAACAGAAAATATAGTAGCTAAGAAACAAGTATGCATTTTCGATTTAAAGAGGAACAATCTGGCTCATGCCTATCCTAGTAGTCTGAGAGGCTGAGGTGGGAGGATCCCTCAAGCTCAGAAGTTTGAGACCAGCTTGAGTAAGAGCAAGACCATGTCTCTACCAAAAATAGAAAAATTAGCTGGGCCTTGTGGTGGGAACCTGTAGTTCCAGCTACTCAAGAGGCTAAGGCAGGGGGAATCACATAAGCCTAGAAGTTTAAAGTTGCTGTGATCTAAGCTGATGTCTTGGCACTCCAACCCAGGCAACAGAGTGAGACTCTCAAAAATAAAATAAGATAAAATAAAATTTAGAGGTAAAGAAAAAAGTAGAGAAAGACAATCAAAGAATCAGAAAGAGCCCTTGGGCATTTAAATCTGATAGTCAAGTTTAAAATGACAATAGACAGGTCGGAAGACAAAGTAAAGGAAATTTCCCAAAAAGTAGGATGAAAAGACAAAAAGGAAAATAGCCAAGAGAATGAGAAAATCAATCCAAGGTGGCCAACGTATAACAAAGAAGTGTTCCACAAAGAGAACAGAGAGACTAGAGTGGAAGAATTCACCAATGATATCATTCAAGAAAGTTTGCTAGGAAAAGAACATGAGACAGAGCCCACCAAGTGTTCAGCCAGTGAAAATCAAACCACACAAAACCCATCACTGTGAAAGTACAAAATGTGGGGAATAAGAAGATTCTATGAGTTTTCAGAGAGAGGAAACAAACAAACCAATCATGAGACAAGTAAAAGATGAGGAAGCAGGACAGCTTCAGATCATTTAGCTGCCCAAGACTGTAGACTGGAAGACACAGGGCAAAGGAAATTATCTACCACCCAAAATTACTATCCTCAGCCAAACCACCAGTTAATTACCTAAGAGGGCAGCTGTAAGATACTTTCTCTGGAAACCCTAGAGAATGTACATTCCCATAACAAGGGAGCAAATCAAGAAATAAGGAGACTCAAACCCAAGAAATAGGGGCTACATCCTGGGAATCCCCTGAGTGGAGAAGTTGGCTCCAGTGGAGAGTTACAGACACATACAACCAAGGCAGTGATTAACTTCAGGGAAATCAAAAAGCACATTTTAGGAAATAAGTGTTCCTGGAGTACACTGCTACACTGTGAACAGTATTTACATATAATAACATAACCTCTGAATTTTAACTTAACTAATAATCATGATATAACTATTGGGGGGAGCAGAATGCCTACGAGAGCTAAATCTCAGCCTTCAAGAATAGGAAATCAGGCTCAGCACCTGTGGCTCAAGTGGCTAAGGCTCCAGCCACATACACCTAAGGTGGCGGGTTTGAATCCAGCCAGGGCCCACCAAACAACAATGATGGCTGCAACCAAAAAAAATAGCACTGTGGCGGGCGCCTGTGGTCCCAGCTACTTGGGAGGCGGAGGCAGGAGACTCACTTGAGCCCAGGAGTTGGAGGTTGCTGTGAGTTGTAATGCCACGACACTCTACCCAGGCGGACAGCTTGAGGCTCTGTCTCAAAAAAAAAAAAGGAAATCAGTAAATAGCATCGACCCAATAAATCAAGAGATATATAAAACACGTTATTTGGAAAAATTCAGGTAAATCCCAGAGAAACAGCCAATGGAAACAGCAACAGATGCCCCAGGGGAGTAGGCCATATATTGTTTTGTCTTCACCACAGTAAAACACCCTATAAATATTGGCTACTATTCATTTCCATGAGAAGATCCATGAGGATATCATTGCTGACTTGGGGAGCTTTGTTTATATATTTTGGATTTAATTTTTTAAGCACTTATTGAGAGCTTGCTGCATGCCATGAATACAGACACATTTAATTTAGCAGATTGAGAAATCCACCTACTTACAAGAAAATAAAGACTATGAGAAAGCAAGGGTCAGCAAATGACAGCCTGAGGGCTGTGTCTAACCTTCTGTCTTATATTTGTACAGCACCATCCAACTAAAACTGGAGTTTTGTTACATTTGTAAATAGTTGGGGTGAAAATTGAAAGCATCATAATATTACATGACATGTGAAAAATATGCAAAATTCAAATTTCAGTGCCCATAAGTAAAGTTTTACTGGGATGAAGCCACACCCATTAGTTTTCATAGTCTACCATGGCTTTGGCATCACAGTGGTAGAGCTGCATAGTCACAGCAGAGACCATCAGGCCCTTTGCAGAGAAAGTCTGCTGAGCCCTGAGTTTGATGTCTCAAGAGGATCAAGAATGATCCTCAAGGAAGGACTTAGAGACTTCTCTCAACAGACACATCTTGCCTCCCAGTGTGACATGTGTCACCTGATGTCTTTCTCAGTCTTCACCCTTTTATATGTCTCTGTGTTCATTTGTTCTGTGAGGGCCTTTTGTGTGTCTCTCGGTGAAGTCAAAGATGCTGAAAGATAGTCAGCCTCCAGGAGGGCTGGGAAGGATGTAGTGGCAGAAGGTAGGAATAGAATGTGCAAAGGCCCTGAGGCCAGGCTTCACCTGTAGCTTTTGAGGAATTGGCAAGAGGCCAGTGAGCCAGAAGCTGAGTGAACCAGAGGATGAGGAAGGACCCAAGAGCAGAGAAGGGACAGCAACCAGACCATAGAGTGGGTCGGTTATGGAGATGAACTCAGGTTCTGTCCTAAGCACAACAGGAGCCAAGGGAAGGTTTTCAGGCCAGAAGTGACACAGATCCACTTTCCACAAATCAAACCTGCAAGCATGGCTGGAAAAATGACATGCCCAGCTCATCTTTAGTATGAGAAAGACAAGGCAAGTATTCCCTATCAAAAGCACCCAAAGCAGGTTGCCCCAAGAGGCGTAATTCAATGAATTAAGAGTGGCCTAGCAGACAGCAGCTCTGGTTGCAAAGCTAGTGACAGTAGTACTTTTCCTCTAAAGAGCCAGCTTTCTTTCCCTGAAAATCCCTGAGCCCCCTGGAGTTGAAATTTAAAGGTATGCTAACTGGGGTGGTCTGATCTGACCTTAGGCTCTAGCAGAGCTCAGGGCCAACAGGGCAAACAACAGCTTCCTCAGGACCACAGTGGCCGGCGGCACCTGTGGCTCAAAAGGGTAGGGCGCTGGCCCCATATGCCGGAGGTGGCAAGTTCAAACCCAGCCCTGGCCAAAAAAAAAGGACCATGGTAGCTTAGGTGTCCCTGCGTCCAGCTACAGCTGTACCCCCCCCCCCAACCCATTCTTCCAGCCGGTCCTCCAGATTCAGATGACTTAGCCACCAGTGCTTTCTCCCTCTGTCTTTCCACACACGTGATACGTTGCCATTCTGCCGGCCTATGGGCCCTGGAATTGGACACACCTGGAGAGCCCAGCCCTACCACTTCCTGTGTCCTCATTCCCCTCTGAGCCTTGGCTTTCCCACCTTTGAAATGGGTACAATAAAAGTGCTCATTTCATGGGGGACAGGCACCACCTGTTACCACCACCAACCCAGTATTCACTGGTTTAAAAATGTTTAGGAGCACCCACTATGTGCCAGCCAAGCGCTGAATTCACATTGGGGGATGAACTGTCCAAGACCCCTCGGGCAGGAGCATGCCTAGTACCTTTGAGAAAGAGGAGGCTGGTATTCCTGCCTCTCCTCTTCTGGTGTAAAGACTACATTTCCCAACTTCCCCAGCTCCCAGTATCATCACTTGGCTAAATTCTACTTAATGGGATGAAGCAACAGTATCATGTGCATCTTCCAGGAAGAGTCCTTAAAGGAAAGAGGTGTGCCCATCTCTGCCCCTTCCTGCCTCCTGTTGGCTGGAATGCAGATGGAATGGATAGAGCTTAAGGAGCCATCTTATATCAACAGCTGGAAATTGATGTGCTGAGAAAGGCAGATCAACAATGTGGCAAGAGCCTGGGTCCCTGACACATCCCAGGATTATCTCCCCCAGTCATGGTTCATTTCTATCTAATTCAAGTTATTTGGGATTTTCCATCCCATGCAGTTGATTCTTTTTTTTTTCTTTTTTTAGAGACAGAGTCTCACTTTATTGCCTTCAGTAGAATGTTCTGGCATCACAACTCACAGCAACCTCCAACTCCTGGGCTTAGGTGATTCTCTTGCCTCAGCCTCCTGAGGAGCTGGGACTACAGGCACCTACCACAATGCCCAGCTATTTTTTGTTGCAGTTTGGCCGGGGCTGGGTTCTAACCACCACCCTCGGTGTATGGGGCTGGGGTCCTACTCACTGAGCCACAGGCACTACGCCCATGCGGTTGATTCTAACTCTAACTAATGTGACTGTGACATGTGACTCTTCGCCTACTATGTTCATTGCCTACTATGATGTTCAACAGTATTTGTAAAGAGAATAAGAAGTTTGCAATCCCATTGGGGGAGTCCACAGGCAAGTAGCCTTGCCTCTCTGAGTCACAACTATTCCACGTCTAAAATGAGACTGGTGGCTCAGTGCCTGTGGCTCAAGTGGCTAAGGCGCCAGCCACATACACCTAAGGTGGCGGGTTCGAATCCAGCCCGGGCT
>NW_003852424.1:16471834-16474320 GCF_000181295.1 Otolemur garnettii | reverse complement strand
CAGGGGGATAGCTTGAGGCTCTGTCTCAAAATAAATACATAAATAAATAAAATAAAATGAGACTGACCCAAGTGATCTCTAGAAGTTTGAGATCAGTATGTCCATCAAGCTTGTCAATTGCAAGTATCAGGAGCCCAATGCCATGTGACTCTGAATGAAATGCAAATTTATCTACTTGTAGAAGGGGAAGCCTGAGACATCTCTCTTTCTAACTAGGGTTAGGGTAATCTAATTCAACTCACTAATTCTACAGTACAGTAATTTCAACATCCCATATCTGGTACCATTGTTTGAGTATTAGAAATCCCTTTGTTTGTAAGTAGCAGGATCCCCCTCCTAAAGGAATCACAAAGACTGGCTTCCAAAATTAGGTGTTGTATGAACTCCAGGCATAACTGGTTCCAAGGAAAGCTAGTTCTTCCCTTTGAATCTTCCTCCAGACTGGCTGTCTTCTTAGGCAGAACAATAGGCTCAGTCACCAAGGCCAAGGAGATATGGCCAAGTCCATGCCCCCATCCTACAATAAGAAGAGAGAGCTGGTGCCTCCAGCGAGGGGTTCTTCCAGGGAAACCACACTCTGAGAAGGTTGGAAATGTCCTTGGGAAAGGCTTTACAAACATGGTACTACATGAGTTTCACATTGGGGGGAGGGGGGAGGTTTGGAGATGCCAGCTAGATGAGGGGGAAAAGGCATTTCAGGCAGATGGAACAGCTATTGAAAGGCATGGGAACTCCTGCAGTTCAGAATTGCTAGAATGTTAGGTGTTTGGTGAGAGTAGAAGGAAATGAGACATGGGAGATCAACTGGAGACTGAACATGAAGAGCTCAAGATGCCAAGCCGAACATTTTAGGCTCTGTCCTGTGGGCAGCAGAAAGCCATGGAAGGATTTAGAGTGAGAGAGGGCCACAGTCACATTTCCATTTCTTGGCTGTAAATTAGAAAGTAGCAGCTAGGAGGCCAGAGAAGAGACTGCAGAGTCACCAGCCTGAACCAGAGAGTGGCCTGGGGATCAGAGAATTTTTGAAATCAAGTCGACAGGGCAAGTTGACAGGACAGCATGAAGAATGAGGTATGGAAGATAAAGAATCCAGTCCGATAGTGCAGCTGCCCACTCAGACTGGTGGAAGTGGGGGTGAGTCCCCTAGCTCCTTGGCAGAAGGCAGGAGAAACCAGTGCTGCCATTTCTGGGGACCAGAAGAGCCATGGCCTCTTTGTGATTCAAAGTGGCCAATTCCTGGATGCCTTCAGGAATGGAGAGCTCATTCCCTCTGGAGCTACCCATCCTGTGACTCTGATCCAAATAAACCATGGGCTCATATCTACTCCCCTAGAGTCAGGCACAGATCAGTGGCTATGCCCACATCCTACAAGAGGGAGCTGCCTGCACCCTAGGCCAGCCCTCAGACCTTTGGGAAACTGATGCAGACTCCTTAAGTCTTCTCCTGGCTCACCACCCTTAGCCTTTCTGGGATAGGGCCTCCCAGGGGGTGAGACAAGAAGCCCTACAGGAGGATTGACCCTAAATAACATCGATTTGCAGAGAGAGAAAACTGATCCCTCTCTATCTCTTCCCACCTCTCTGGGTGCATCAAGAACAAAGTCTCCGGCTTGGCGTCTGTGGCTCAAGTGGCTAAGGTGCCAGCCACATACACCTAAGGTGGCCGGTTTGAATCCAGCCTGGCCCTCCAAACAATGACAGCTGCAACCAAAAAAAAAAAAAATAGCCGGGTGTTGTGGTCCCAGCTACTTAGGAGGCTGAGGCAGGAGACTCACTTGAGCCCAGGAGTTGGAGGTTTCTGTGAGCTGTGATGTCAGATCACTCTACCCAGGGGGACAACTTGAGGTTCTGTCTCAAAAAAAAAAAGAACAAAGTCTCCACAGGATGCTAGAGAGTCACCAACACTCAACACAGACTCATGTCCCTGTTGAGCAAATAGAAGTCAGCCCTTGGCCTAGGCTTGTGGCTGGTAGCAGCCTCTGGTGAGAATTGAATGATGTTGTTGGGTTTCCACTGCAGGTATTTTGACTTGACAGTTCTATTTCAGCTAAGTGATAGTGCTTTGCCATTTACAATGTGTCCCTGGTGACCCTGACAGAACGATGATGGCTGCAAGGCCCTCAGCCCTTGAGAAGGAGGCACACTCTGGACTACCATACAACCAGATCCAATAATGTGCTGGGAATGTATAATAATAATAAGGATAATAATAATATAGTTTCCTGGTCTTTGCTGCATAATAGTCCATAACATGAGTGTTCTGTAATTCTCTCATAACTAGACCTTCATTCCCAGAAAACTCACATGATCCCTCAGAGTCACAGACACTTAGTCTTTTGGAGTAACAGAAGATTAGTTATGGGCACTGGTCATTGGGGCATCTGGATTCACTGACCTCCTAAGAGGAGCTTCATCTGTGTCCTAGAGGACTAATCTGTGAGCAATTATAAGGCGCTGTCATTGGTTGATGGTCATAGCGGGGGGGG
>NW_003852424.1:16450305-16471787 GCF_000181295.1 Otolemur garnettii | reverse complement strand
ATGAGATCAAACTCATTTTGAAGGGACCTCCTAGGCTGTGGCGCCTCCCGCTTCCCCCCACTTCCTGATCATCTTTTGGCCTCAAAATAAGGAAACAGAGCAACTTGCTCCAAGTTGTCAGGTGGAAACTAGTGGCACCCCAACCTACCCTATGGTTTGAAACCTAGGCTGGAAGAGGAGCCTCCCCTGCCTCTGGGCAGAGCTGAGTTGGCAACACCCCTCCAGACCAGGCACACCTGTTACCTTCCAAGGAGAACTGCTTTACCATAAAGTTCCCAGTTCCAGATGACTTTCCTGTTACCCCAATTTTCTCTTACATTGATGATGGTGATAGTGGTAATGATAGCAAATGACATTTTTGAGATCTTTTTTTGTGCCAGGCACCAATAGTCCTCTGTGGTGGTGGGCGATAAAAGGAGTGAACCTATAAGAGTCGAACTGTAGGGTTGGAAAAGAACCTTCTGGGTCTTCTGGCTTTGAGGCTTGCTTACCTCCCCAGACCCTCAGCTCAGTCTCCCACACCCGACCATACCCTTCCTCTGCCCACTTGCGGCACCTGCTCCTCCCTCTAAGAACCACTTTTCTCAGGGTGAATGTGGGGGGTGCACCCCCACAGAGCCAGACCAAGTCGGGTGTTCAGCCCACTTGCGCTCTAGGACCCCTCCCGGCTACGCGGGAGGCGCGAGGGGGGGTGACTGAGGGGCCGCGGGGGCGGGGCGGGGAGGGGCCCGCGGCAGCGGCGGCGCGCGGAGCAGACCGCAGTGCGGCCGGCGCTAGGACCCGCGGGGGCCTCCTAGGCCGTGGCGCCTCCCGCTTCCCCCCACTCCCCGACCATCCTTCGCCCCCAAAATGAGGAAACGGAGCAACTTGCTCCAAGTTGTGCAGCCAGGACCGCCTCGAGGTGCGCAGCCTGGTCACTGGGGCCCTCCTGGGGGCGCGCGCGGGGCGCGGCCTGGGGGCGCCCCCTGAGCAGGTGAGCGCGTCAGCCGGGGATGGGAGGGGAGACTCCCCGAGGCGGGGAGTACTGAACCCAGAGGGCTCTGGAGGCCTGGGACGTGCGCAGGAGGGGCTGGTGCGCGCGCGACTGCGCGTCCTGGCGCAGCGGGTGCGCGTCTGGGGCGGAGGGTAGTCAGAGGGGATCGGATCAGGAGTGGATGGGGCTGGGGTGTATTTTCTTGGGTGCAAGTGTGCGCGGCTACGAGCCCCGGGTGTGTGTATCTGCGCGTCCACGTGGAGGGCTGGACGCGTGTGACCGAGATGCGTGTGCGCGGCCCTGCGTACAGCTCTGAGTGCCTGGGTGGCCCCGCAGCTGGCACCCAGGTGTTCAAGTGTATGTGTGTGTGTGTTTTGGGAGCAGGGGACAGGTGTATGCGTTCCCTGGTGTTCAGCGTCTGTGCGTGTGTACCCACGCATAGAGTTGTGCACACTTGTCTCTAGGTGGACATATTCCTTTGCTTGCATATACCCCTGTGCCCTGTGGCTACCTAAGCGTTTCTGTGTGCTCTTGTGTATATGGATTGGTATGTGTGTGAGTGCACGTGGGGCTGGAAGATTTATGGGAGGCACACAGTGGAGAAACTGAGCCTCACCTTTTCCCTTACCCCCATTGCCCAGCCACCCTGGTGGGGGAGATGGAGGCAAAGAGGGTCCCCCACCCAGAAGCAATGGAAGACCTTGTTTGTCCTGGGTTGGGGGAGCATCACAGAGGCTTAACTGGGGGCCTCTCAGAGAAAGGCAGTAGGGCTGCATTTCTCCCCCCTCTGCTCCCCCTCCACCCCCAGGTCATTCTTGGGAATGACCTTGACTCATCCCCTATTTCTTGCTCTGCCCCTGCCCACTTACCAGAAAAGAGGAAGAACCAGGTTGGATTAACAGGCAGCTAGTTCCCCACTTACTGTGTGGCTGACTCCTGAGCCAGGCCATTCCCCTTGCCCCAGACTGTAGCCACTTGCTGTGTGCCTTTCTTGTACCTCAGCTTCCCTTTGGGGACAATGGCAGGGAGAGGCTCCATGGTTTCCTCACTGGCATGTCAGGGCTGTGAGTCTGCTAAGGAGCTTCCCTGTGTAAAGATCACCTCCCCAAAGGGAGCTAGGGGACCAGTGTCTGGGTCCCTGCCTAGGGGATATCTTTAGAGGGGGCTCTCTCTACCTCCAACTGTCACCCTCACCTGGCCTATGCTGGAAAGTGGCAGGAACTGGACCTGGGATACCCAGCCCAGCTTGTATCTGGGCCCTGGGGCTTGACTGTGCCCCCTCCCCAGGTGAGCCCGCGCTTCCTCCGAGCCTGGCACCCCTCTCCTATCTCTGCCAGGATGCCAACGGTGAGTAACCCCAGCCTGATTACCTCTGCCTTCCACCTTGCTCAACTCTGTGCACAGCCGCAATTCCTTCCTGGGGGGCGCTACTCTCTTCCTAGTGCTCTAGGCCACCTTGGCTTCCTCACCTTCGGTCTGGGCCTCTCCATGTGTGACTAATATTTCTTGACCTCTCTCCTCCTCTCTTTTTCTCCTTTGCCCTGTTTTCTCTGTCCCTGTCTCTCTGTGGTGTGCTGTCTGTCTCTTTCCCAATTCTTCTTTTTCCCTCCTGTCCTCTCTCTCCTCCCTAATGTCCCCTCCATCCTATCCCACCCCAGAGGCGCTGGGCCCCGGGCACCCAATGCATCACCAAGTGTGAGCACACCCGCCCCAAGCCAGGGGAGCTGGCCTTCCACAAGGGCGATGTGGTCACCATCCTGGAGGCCTGCGAGGTGAGCAGTGGCTGGCGGGTGCATGTGCTCTGGGTTGGGGGCTTCCCGGACGCCCCACCGACCCCTGGCTGCTCCCCAGCAGAGCAAGAGCTGGTACCGCGCCAAGCACCACGCCAGCGGGCAGGAGGGGCTGCTGGCGGCCAGCGCGCTGAGGGAGCGCGAGGCCCTCTCTGCAGACCCCAAACTCAGCCTCATGCCGTGAGTGGGTGGTGCGGACCTGAGAGTGGGGATGGAGAGTGGTGGGGTCAGGGGCGCCAGCCAGCGCTGCCCTACCCAGCCCTCCTGTGGTCGCAGGTGGTTCCATGGCAAGATCTCAGGCCAGGAGGCCGTGCAGCAGCTGCAGCCACCTGAAGATGGGTTGTTCCTGGTGCGCGAGTCTGCTCGGCACCCCGGTGACTATGTGCTGTGTGTGAGCTTCGGCCGCGATGTTATTCACTACCGCGTGCTGCACCGTGACGGCCACCTCACCATTGACGAGGTCGTCTGCTTCTGCAACCTGATGGACATGGTTGAGGTGCTGCCATGGCCTCAAAGCCACACCCCTACCGGCCCTGCAGCTGGCTGGTCCCAGAGACTCAAGGAGATGGAGGGGTGATTCCCTGGGTCTCCCAGGCCCCTATCCCATTTTTGGCAGAAGGGCAGACACAGGCACCCCCAGAGTAGGAGCCTCCCTAACGCAGAGATAGAGGAACCGAACCCTGTGGACCTCCTACCCCACAGGTGGCCTGGGTGACTCCCCTAGGGGCCCCCAGGAACCTCCACATTGACATCAATTCAGAGGATATCCCCACTGACAGGAGCCTCCCTTTTCCTCCTAGCCTGCCTCCTTCCCCATTCCCATGGAAATGGCACTGTGGCACCTTGCTGGGAACCAAGCCCCTGTCCTCTTCCCCAGCTCCTGCCCACCCCACCCAGAGACCACTCGGGAAGGGGACAGGGTGCTCCGGTTTCCCGTATGCGGGGCTGTGCTCACAGCTGCCTCTGTCCTGCTGCAGCATTACAGCAAGGACAAGGGGGCCATCTGCACCAAGCTCATGAAACCAAAAAGGAAGCAGGGCACCAGGTCGGCAGAGGAGGAGCTGGCCAAGGGTAGGGCCCAGTCCCCAGCAGGATAGACCCCTCTGTACCCCGTTAGCTCAGCCTGGGCAGCCAGGGGGCACCCCCAAACGTGGATTAGTCCCCCCAATTAAATAGATCCTCATAACTGCTGTTTCTCCCATGTCTTCACCATCTGCAATGTCAGCTGAGCCCTCCTCCCCCAAACCTAGGCCCAAATATGGACCCTCCCATCCTCTGGCATTCCCTTCTGGGAGGGAGGCCCCGTGGCTCTGCTACCTTCTGGAACCTGTCTCCATGGCCTGAGACACCTTTTCAGGCTCATCTCCAAAGCCCTTCCACACCCACCCCCTCCCAGTGCAATTGTGTCAATCCTGGTTTCTTTCGTGCCTTTGTGCCATTGTGCATTCTGTTTCCTTCACCTCAAAAGCTTTCCCAGCCCTTGAGTAGTGAAATCCTCAGTATTTAAGGCCAATGCAAATGCCTTGCCCCACTATTCACCCACCAAGCCACAGCCACCCCTACAGTCTTTGCGCCTTATTATCATATCGGTCTCTTTGGAAGCATGTGTCTCTCCCAGGGAAACCTGGACCTCTCAGGAAAGGCATCTTAAGTGGAGACTAGTGTGACCCTGACTAATCATACCTTAAGAGCTTGAGCATTGGAGGAGGGGCTTAGAGAGAAAGAGGAGGAGGTCTGTAGAACCAACTAGAACAGTGGTTCTGAACCTGTGGGTCACGACCCGTGGGAACTGTATTAAATGGTCGAGGCATTAGGAAAGTTGAGAACCACTGAACTAGAAGGAAGTGGAGGGGAGAACAAAGAAATGCTTGAGAAAAGAGATGGGGGTAGGCAGAGCCCTGGAAGATTCTGGAACCTTTAGTGGTCTCCATGTCTGTTGTATTTTTTGTTCTGTGTGTATTCCTGGGTGGTCAGAGGTAAAGGACTGTAAAGGGAAGTGCCCACAAGCATTTGGAAAAACATAAAGTCTCCAAGTTGCAGAAGAGAAAAGGTCCCAGACAGGGCTGTCTCTGAGACCAGGATTTTCTGGTACTGTCCCCTGGGGAGTTCCCAGAGGGCAAGCCTGAGGCCTAAGGGTCTGAGCCAGGACCCCAGCTTTAGCCATTCCCAACCATTATCCCTCCTCTAAATTCCTTGTTGCTCAGGTCAGCAACAACAATAATTGGTACCAGGAGTTGGGTATCTCAGATAAGCCCTAGAGGCATTGCTGGGAACCACAGCTACTCAAATGTGTGTCCACATTGTATGGCTCTGTGGGGGACATCACCTGGTCTCTCACCAGGTAGAGTCCCTGATAGAAGGGGTTGGGAGAGCCCATCACCCCTCTAACCAGGTCTTCATTCCACAGCTGGCTGGTTACTGAACCTGCAGCATTTGACACTGGGAGCACAGATTGGAGAGGGCGAATTTGGAGGTGAGTGAGGGATTGGGGGGGTAGGCTGAAGAAAGGGGGCTATCTACTGAGGCTTTGAAGTTAGAGCTGAATTCAGATCCATACTTCACCACCTGCTAGCTGTGTGACTAAGGATAAGCATCTCCTCTCCCTGAGCCTCAGCTTCTCCTTCTGTAATGGGTAATGGAGGGTAACCGCAGCTGTGGTGAGCAGAAAGTTGACCCAAGCAGGCATCTATAACATGTTAGCGATTCCTTCACATTTCCAGGCTCTTGTATTGTTGGTGGATCCCTGTGCTTGGAATGTCATTCCCTGAAATTATTCTGGAAGGCTCCAGGGCTGAGGTCAGGGGTCAACTGACTCTGTAAAAGGCCAGATTTTGAATATTTTTGATTCTGTGGACCAGATAGTCCCTGTCACCACCACTCAACCCTGCCATTGCTGCATTGAAGCAGCCACAGACAATATGTAAACAAATGCGTGTGGCCATGGAAACTGTGGCACAGAAATTTGAATTCTGTACAATTCATGTGTCATGAAATACAGGATGTCCCAAAGGTCTCCATAAACAGGAAAAATTAACCAACCCGTACTACATTTTATATTACATATTTTAAGTATATTTATATAACAACCATTATCAAATATTTTGTAATGAATATTTTGTAAATAAAGGTACATTTAGCTATAGTTTTCCATTTTACCTCAGTATGTGTATATGACAAACTTTGGAACCCTTAGTATTCCTTTTTTTTTTAACCATTTAAAAATGTAACAAACATTTTGAGCTCGAGGGCCTTGCCAAAATAGATGATGGTACTGGTGTTGTGGAGTCTCTTTGATCTGAGGTCTGGAACTTGCACTGATGGAGGTTTTATTGAGGTCTGGGGACCTGCAGCTGTGCCAGTGTGGGTGGGTCTATTTGTCCATCTGTCTGTCCCCATTTCTGTTGGAGGTCCTGATCCCCACCCCCACCCCATGCCCCAGCTGTCCTGCAGGGTGAGTACCTGGGGCAGAAGGTGGCTGTAAAGAACATCAAGTGTGATGTGACAGCCCAGGCCTTCCTGGATGAGACGGCTGTCATGACGTGAGTTCCTGGGGTGGGGGTGGGGGGCCCTAGGGTCAGGGGTCACGGCCCCACCCTCAACACCCCCACCCATCCCCCAGGAAGATGCAGCACAAGAACCTAGTGCGACTCCTGGGTGTGATTCTGCACCAGGGGCTGTACATCGTCATGGAGCACGTCAGCAAGGTGGGGCAGGCCTAGGGAAAGGGTGGGTGGCTGGGGTTGCAGCCAAGCAGCTTCAAGCACCCCCACCCTGCTGTCTCCCACTCCCCAACAGGGCAACCTAGTGAACTTCCTGCGCACCCGAGGCCGGGCCCTTGTGAACACTGCCCAGCTCCTGCAGTTTTCTCTGTGAGTGGGGCTTGGGGGCAAGGGTGAGGGGAGGGAAAGTGAGTCACAGCAGAGAGGAGCCTGTTCCACAATCCACAACCCCCAGGCACGTGGCAGAGGGCATGGAGTACCTAGAAGGCAAAAAGCTGGTGCACCGAGACCTGGCTGCCCGCAACATCCTTGTCTCTGAGGACCTGGTGGCCAAGGTTAGCGACTTCGGCCTGGCTAAGGCTGAGCAGAAGGGGCTAGACTCAAGCCGGCTGCCAGTCAAGTGGACAGCACCTGAGGCTCTCAAACATGGGGTGAGCCCCCCTCTGCCCACCCCTGGGGCTTAGGAAGTGAGGAGTCTGACGGAGCAAGCTTGGCACCCCAGTTCTGCTTTGTGACCCTGGGCATGTCCCTTGGCCTCTCAGAATCTGCAAGGAAAATGACTCTGCCTCCCCAGTAAACACTTGGCCCATAATTATTCGTTGTAGCCCCTTTCCGGGCCTCAATTTCCCCATCCATGAAACAGGCTTGGGCTCAACACTGAGACTAGCCAGGCCTCTCCCTGCTTGGGAGGCTGAGCTGGACTAGGCTGTGGGGGTCTGGGAAGAGGAGTCTATTGGGTGGAGACCAGAGAGCAAGGATCAACCCAGGAGGTCTTCCTGGAGGAAGCAGTGGATGAAGCAGAAACTCTGAGGGGGACCCCCTTCACTCTGATCTTGGACCCCACAGAAGTTTACCAGCAAGTCAGATGTCTGGAGTTTTGGGGTGCTACTCTGGGAGGTCTTCTCATATGGACGGGCTCCATACCCCAAGATGGTGAGTGAGGCCGGGGGAGGTGCTAGGCACCTGTGGGTCTAGGGACTGTGGCCCTGTCTCCTCACCCAATGCTGGCATGCCCTCTGTCCACAGTCACTGAAGGAGGTGTCCGAGGCTGTAGAAAAGGGGTATCGCATGGAGCCTCCTGAGGGCTGTCCAGGTCCTGTCCACGCCCTCATGGGCAGCTGCTGGGAAGCAGAGCCTGCCCGCCGGCCACCCTTCCGCAAACTAGCTGAGAAGCTGGCCCGGGAGTTGCGCAGTGCAAACACCTCAGCCCCTGCTGGAGGGCAGGAGGCCGACGGCTCCACTTCACCCCGAAGCCAGGAGCCCTGATGCCACCCGGTGGGGCCATAGGCCCCAGAAGACTGAGCTAGTGGGGAGCACAATGCAAAGGCACAGACTGGGTCTAGGGAGAGTCACAGCCAAAGAGCTGCCCTCTCAGGGCAGGGGCAGGCCCATGTTGGAGGGCTGGGCAGCCCGTGGACACCCCAGACCTGCAAAAGTGAAGGAGTATCATCTCGATAAACACCAGTTCCAAGGACTGTGGATGTCAGTGTCTTTCTGTGACTCCTGTGCCCTCTGACCCATGGTAGGGGGCTTCCCGTTGGTGACCTGCTCTCTGGCATCCCTATGGCATGGGGTATCCTGGGATCCTCCCTTAGAGGTCCACATCCAGATACTCTTGTGTACCCTCCACCTGAGGTGATCTCCCTTCTCTTTAGAGACCACAGTGCCCCACTAAACAGTGATCAATTCATGGGGATCTCACTGATCACCTACTAAGTCTTAGGGACCCACCATCCCCAAACCCCCTACCTCCTACAGTCAGGTAGATTCACACATGGACTTCCCCATTACTGCCCATTGAGGGTCCTCCCAGGTTCACTTGCAGACAGTTCTCTAGGGAACTTCTGGGCAGGGGCCCACTTGCCATTGGCCATGGGCTCCCCACTGCAGTACCAGGATGCAGTTTTCAGTGTTGGGGACCCCACCCCAATCCTGAGGTCCCAAGACCAAGAGATCTGGAGAGACTGCCCAGAGCCCTCAAGGTCTGGGTTTGCTCTTTTACCACACTTCCTTCACAGCCCACAGCCCCTGCCCTGTGGAGAGGGCATTATGGGAGCCCTGGGAGGGTCTTCTGACACAGTGGTAGCCCCATTCAGTGGCCCTGGAGAAGCCACCTTCATTCTCCAGCTGTCTCCCCCATTCAGAGGCTGACCTCCGTATCCAAAGCTTTCAGGTCAAATCCCAACAATGCTACATGAAGTGAGTGCCAAGGTTACACCCATTTCACAAGAACACCCAGACTCAGAGAGGGCAGGTCATGGGCACCAGGTTGCCCTGAGAGGAGATAGAAGAGCCAGGATTTGAACCTGGGCCTGTCTGGGCCTGAGGCCAATCTGCTTCATTCCTTCCTCTGGCAGCTCAGACCTCTCCCACTTCTGTTCCAACTGGAAACTCAAACCCCAGTCACAGGGGTAAGGAGACACATTCCAAGAGAAAGGGAGGCTCCCTCCTGTTCACCATCCATCACCCATCCCTATCTCTCACCCATCCATTCATTACTCCCATTGATCCATCCACCCACCCATCTATCCTCTCATCTTTCCACCCACCCACCCACCAATCCATCCATGCATGTATCCACCCACCCACTCATCCCTCTGTTAACTCAAGAAGCACTTAATTAGCACCTACTGTATGCCAGGTCCTTCCGGGCATTAGGCATCACCACAACCTCTGTGGTGACAGTTCATAGGTGACACTGCCCTTGGACAAAGGCAGGCCAATGTCCAAGATGTCCAGAGGCCTAGTAGCCTGACTCAGTGATTGTGGGGGACAGAATTGCTGAGAAACACTGGAAGTACTGGTGAGGTGTCCTGGCCCTTCTGTGGCCCTGAACATCCCAGGTCAGCCCTGACTTGACCCTAACTATGTGTCTCTAGTCCCAGGGTCACCAACCATCCAGTTTGCTTAGGACGGAGGGCTTTTCCAGGGTGAAGGGCTTTAGTGCTAGAATCAGAAAAGTCCTGGGAGACTGAGGTGAGCTGTTCCCCTCCTGGACAAGCTGCTCCCCCTTAGGCCACTGCAGCCTCCTTCATGGAAAAGGCACTTTTGTCCAGAGAGGCATGAGGACCCTTAGGGCTCTCTCCAGTGAAGGGCTGGACACTCCAGGGCAGACCTACAGCTGGTGCTGTTATTGCTATGACTGCCCATCACCTGCTCTCTTGATTTTCCCACCCAGACAGCCCTGGGGATATTTGGGCTACGAGGCAGGATGTCTCTGGCCCAGCTGGATGTGGCCCCCACCCCAAGACCCCTGAGCTGGGAGGGGCCGTCAGATAGACCCCACCCTACTCTCACACTCAGCTGACCCACCTCTGCTCAAGCAGAGCCTGAAGCAGACATCCAAGGTCATGCTGACTTCCTGCATGCCCCCCTAAAGCACCACCCACCCTCTGGCATGGTTTCCCCACCAGCACCAGAAAAGGTTTAGTGGTTCTTTCTGGGAGGAAACTGAAGGGTGGGGGCTAGAAGGACTCAGGGTGGCCTGGCACCTGCCTGATCCACTGGATGGTGGGGACTAGGCAGGGAGTGCTTGTCCCTTTGGCCCTGCACTCCTAATCCGGTCCTCTAAGCTGACACAGCGTCTGGAGCTTTAGTCCATCCTTCTAAGTCGCCTAAAGCCCCCCTGTACCTCATGCCTCCATCCCTCCTGTGCCTCTTAACCCACTGGGGCCAATTAGTTAATTGGGGCCTGAGACTAGAAGCAGCTCGTTAGCGTTTTAAAGTGATGAAGCAATTAGGGGAATTATCTCTCCCTATCCTGCACCCTGGCCCATAGCCCGGTTACCCACCTTACCCACAAGTTAGCGCTCCAGCTGTCCTTCTGGCCTGAACTTGAGCGTCTAGGTCCTCCTTGCCTAGCTTGCCCCCTTTGGCCCTAAACCCCCTGCCCACTGACCTTGGCCCTACTTGCCCCTGCAATCAGACATGGGCTTCCCCAGAACTTGCTTTGCCTTTCAGGACACTCTCTGAAGTAATCCACTTGTCCTGTGATGGGCTTAGGAGTCTCTACACTCTGTCTTTTGACCCACCACGGGTCTCTCCTGCCCACATGCCAGTCTCAGCCCCCTCCTGGCCTCCCACCTTGCCCATGACAGGTTTGTGTCCAAAATACCACCGACTGGGACCCACACACCCTCTCCCATGGCTCCCCAGTACCCTCTGCTTCATCCCCAGTCATGTACAGAATCTGTAGCCTTGTATCCTGCCTGCTTTTCTGACCATCTTCCTTAAAACAGCATCTATGCCCCGTGTCCTCTCCCTGCCTTGCTGTGTCCCTCACTGGCCCCCTGTTGCATATTCACGCAATTGAAAGATAGCTCCATGACTCTGTTTTGCTCACTGCTACTGTGAGCAGCACTTGGTGCACAGTAAGTACTCAATGAAGATTTATTGAACAAATAGTGAACTTCTACTCATATCTCAAGACCCAGAGAAAATGTCCCTAACCCTTGCCCTGGCTGGTGTCTAGAGGAGCCATCTGGAGTGGTCCTTCTCTCTTGGGACCTCACCTACCCAACCCCTCTGACATCCAAGAGTCCTAAGACAGCCTTTTTCGGGCCCTAGCTGATAAAAATAATCACAGCAGACATGCAATGCTCACTGCATGGCAGTCATGGTACACAACGCTCCAGACTTTTATCACATCACTGAGAAACCATGAGGTCCCCCCCTAAGGTAGGTCCTAGTGGCCATTTTACAGCCAGGGAAACTGAGGTCCAGAGAGGGGGGAGGCCCTTGGTATCTTACTGCAGGGGTTGATGGAGCCAGGCCCGGAGCCCCCGTCTTCCCTGGGTGGCTCAGAACAACCAGTGCCTAAGTGGGAGGGGCACCTCCATTAATCATCCTGCACTAATCCTCCCCTACTCGACCCTGAGCAGCTCAGCACAGGCCACAGGCCACAGCAGATGGGGTGCTGGCCACTGGGGTGGAAGCCCGTGGACACTAACCAAGGGGCTGCAGTGAGTGTGAGCTGTAGGGGACAGCAACCCCCTGAGGGGTGGAGACATTTGTGGGGTCTTCCTGGGGTGGGGGTCCTTGACACGCATACAGAGATAAAGACAGGGACAGCAACAGAGATAGAGAGAGAAAGAGAAAATCAGGACAGGAAATAAGGAGAGAGAAGGAAGAAGAGACACAAAGACCAAGTGGCAAGCAACTCAGGTCAGGGAGAGCACTCAGGGAAGCAGAATGAATGCAGGTCCCAAGGGAGGAAGGATTTTCCTGCCCTCCCCCAGATGGCAGTCCCTGTGACTATCTCACTACCATCTGTCCTATTGCTGCCTAGCTAGGTAAGAAGCCATGTTCCTGAACCCAGGAGAGGGGCTGGCACCAGAGGGAGGAGGGCTGGGGCCAGGCGACGAGGCCCCCAAGAAGAAGCACCGGAGGAACCGTACCACCTTCACCACCTACCAGCTACATCAGCTGGAGCGGGCATTTGAGGCCTCCCACTACCCAGACGTGTACAGCCGTGAGGAGCTGGCAGCCAAGGTGCACCTGCCTGAGGTGCGTGTACAGGTGAGAATACCCCCAGCTCCTCACAGCCTGGGGAGAGAAGTGAAGCCAGATATTGACTCTTCCAATGTACAGGCAGAAGGGAAACTGGGAAGGCTTCCTGTTAGACCATCTGGGCTGGAAGGGGGCATGTGGGAGCTGAGGCTTTGACATTTGGGTAGGAGTTTATCAGTTGGTAGGCAAAGAGTATTTTTCCAGAATCCACAACAGCATGTGCAAAGATATGTAGGGGATAAGTTGGGGATGCTTCAAAGGAATGAGGTGCCAGCAGTGAGGGAGGCAGAGAATAGAGCAGATAATAGCTTGTGAAGACCTCAAATGCTGAGCTGAGCAGCTCAGGTCTTGTGCTGACAGCAGCAGAGGGAGACCAGGAAGGGTAACTAGGAGTCTAGGGGGCTGGACAAAGAACAATGAGGAGAGAGTGAATTCTGAAAAGACTTTGGGGCTGACTTGATGGGGCCACCAGGCAGGAGGACCTCCCCTCTTGGGGTAAAAAGCAAAGCACATTAGCACTGCAGCATGTAAGAGTAAGGTCAGACAGCAGGCAGGACTCCTGGAGGCTGGGAAACCCCAGGGGCTCCATGCTGAGCTCACAGAACCTCCCTGCACCCCCCAGGTATGGTTCCAGAACCGCAGGGCCAAGTGGCGTCGCCAGGAGCGTCTGGAGTCAGGCTCGGGAGCTGTGGTGGCCCCGAGGCTGCCTGAGGCCTCAGCATTGCCATTTGCTCGCCCCCCAACCATGCCGCTGCCTCTGGAGCCCTGGCTGGGCCCAGGGCCCCCAGCTGTGCCAGGTCTCCCCCGGCTCCTAAGCCCAGGCCCAGGGCTGCAGGCGTCCTTTGGTCCCCACACCTTCAGCCCAACCTTCACTGATGGCTTCACGTTGGAGGAGGCATCCCTACGGCTGTTAGCCAAGGAGCATGCACAGGCTCTAGACAGGGCATGGCCGCCAACCTGAGCCAGGCACTTGCGAGCAACCCTGGTCCTGACCCGAGGGCTGGCACATACCCTGGTGACAGCAGCCAGAGCTTTGGTCTGGGTGAGGTCATGGGGCAACCCAGCTGTCAGGCTAGGTCACCGTCAAGACCCAAGACAGTCTGTTGGAGTCCTGCAGCCCTCCTCCCCCCACCCCACTCCACCCTGCAGGGAGACTGGCATCCAGCGCCAGCCAGGCGGCTAAAGGACTCTCAGGCTGGAGTCTCAGCCTCCCCTCTTTGAGTAGACGTAGGTGGTGACTGCAAGATCCCTGGGCTGTACAGTTGCCCCAGAGCCCTGGGTAGTGGTTCAGTAAGGCCATCCGTCTTGATGCCCTTGCCCATTCACAGCCCCCTGAGGCAGAGCCTCTCCCTTCCCAGGTGTGACAAGTAGCAGCAATAGTGGCTCCTGCTCAGCCTGGCACCTCTCTCTGCTTGCCCACTGAGCTCCAAGCCAGGGATGGGCAGCAGGCAGCTCCCAGGCAGACACGGGCTAATGCAGGGCATGTGCAGGCTGCCCTTGCCCCTTCCTTACTCTATCTGCTGAGCCAAGGCAAGCTGGTGTATACTCTGTCTATCCCAGTCCATCTCCCAGGGCTCACCCAGATTAAGTCACAGAGGCTGCTGTGGGATTAGGAACCAGGTGTGACCAGAGTCTGTAGGTGACCCATGATAACTCAAGGGGGCCTCACCCGGGGTGGATAGGTCAGCCTGGGCTAGAGTGATCCCCAGGGCAGGAGCCACAGATACCCACACTTGGGTCAAATCACCAGCTCAACCCTGTGCTTAGGTGGCACTTCATACATGAGCCTGGTGGCTCCGCATCCTCTGTATATTGGCAGCATGGCCAACCCAGCTACCCACCCTGTATCACCCTGTACCAGGCCCTGGGAATATGGTAGTGAAGGAGAAGAAAAAATAGGAAGGGAAGATCAGGAGTGTAGCAGATGTGATTTTAATAGGATGAACAGGTAGTCCTCAAGGAGAAGGTGGCATTAGAGCAGAGACCCGAAGGAGATGAGAGAAGAATGATACAGGTAGACGGCACAGCCCCTGCAAAAGGCCCTGGGGTAGGACCATGCCTAGTGTGGAGGTACAGCAATGAGGCCCTTGGCTGTAGCAGAAGGAAGAGAGAGAGAGAAGGAGGGGAGAGAAGGAGGGGAGAGCAGGTGTATAGTAGCCATTATAACTTTGGTTTTTACCCTGAGAGCTGTGGGGAACCACAGGAAGGAGGCAGCGGGCAGCATGGCCTTTAGGGAACAACAGAGAAAACATGCTCACACCCTCCACCTGCCCAGGGCGGGCAAGTACGTAATAATCTGCTGCACAGAGTCCCTCTAAGAGGATGAGTTTCCTTGGGACAGGGCAGAATTAGTCTTGGAGTCTGAATGTCATTTTAGTTCTTGGAGACCCAGACTCTTTTCTGATTCTGATGGCTTTGGACCTGAATCCATGGCAACCGAGAAAGGTTTAGCTAGGACCACTCCCCTTCTTTGAGTAGATGTGGGTGGTGACTGCAAGATCCCTGGGCTGTAAGTTGCCCCAGAGGCTTTCAGTGAGAGCCCCCCAGGCAGAGTGAAGGAACTCCAGGACCCAGGGAGAAAAGCCTACTGAGAACCCAAGGGGATGCGGACACCTTAGTCTGAGGAGCCACCTCCCTGCAGGCCCAATATTAGGCAGTATCCAGCATCCAGCCTTACTGGGAGTGGGAGGGAGACACACAGAAACCTCAAGTACGTTTTTTCCAGAAAAGCAAAAAGTCCTCGGTGGTGGGGGTAGGATACTGTGTCCCACTGGGCCCTCCTTCAGGGTGCTCTGGCCTGTCCCTGCTAGAACTTCTTGTTCTTACTCAGGCGATTGTGGCGCCAGATGTTTTGTTTTCGCAGCAGCCGCCAATACTCCCGTGTCTCAGGATCCAGCTCCTCTAGCTTTTTGGGGGGCCCCAGGTTCATCTGGAATAACCTGAGGGACACAGACAGGAAATCAGGACTCCTTGAGCTCCACTAATGGCAGCAGGGCTGGGTCCAAGTCACACTCAGAGGCTGCATGATCTTGGGGCCAGGATCAATAATGGAACAGTGAGCCACCCATCCCTGTAGCACTAGTATCTTATCTGAGGTGGGTACGCACCAAGCTTCTTCCTGCCTCCTGCCACTGTCCACGCTATACAGTCTGCCCACTCACTCACTCAAGTCTTCCTGAGTCTTCCCCAGCTTCAGTGGATCAGCACATGCCAATAGTTCCCACACCTTGTCATTGCTATTGGGGCGTAGGCAAAATCCTCTCTGCAGTCTACCAGACTCTACACCAATGGTCCCTTCCCCCTCCCTGCCCTCCTCTCTTCCCTGCTCCAGCCACACAGGCCTCCTCACAGTTTCTCCAACAGGCCAGGTGAGGTCTTGCCTCTTGGCCTTTGTATAGGTTATGCCTTCTCTTTGAAGCTTCTTCCAGCCACTGCATCCCCTCCTTAGGGAACCCCCTCTCCAAAAACCTCAGATTTGACCAGCAAAGCCCCCAACCCTGTCGCTTACTCTCCTGCCCCTTTTCCCAGGACTGTCACCACCATATCTGCCTCATTATCTGCTCACTGTCTGCCTCCCCAACTAGCTCCAGCAGGGTAGGGATCTTTGCCTGTTGTGTGCCCTTTTGTACCCCCAAAGCCTAGAACAGGGCCTGGCATTCAGCCAGCACTCAATAAATGTTTGTTTAAACAAAAAAAAGGCATCATTTTAGGCACTTCACATATGTTCCGATCTCATGAATTCCCCACAACCCTGAGGGAGGGATGGTCTCAATCACCCCCACTGACAGATGGGACAACTGAGGCAGTGGTAAAGCCCCCTGCCCTGAAGCCAGGTATTAGCTGGCAGGTGTCATCATCAGATGGTTGGAATGGTGATCCACCTCTCCCAGAATGCATACCCAACCTTCCCCTGGGACAGAAGAAGAGATGACAATTGGACAGCCAGGCCCACTCACCACTCGGGGTATTCTGCGTCTGGCTTCAGGGCCACATCTTGGCCTTCCTTGTAGATGTTGACGCCCATTGCATACGAGGTGAGCCGGACAGGGTCCGTGCACACATCAGGGTCCTTCAGGCTCTCACTGGCTACACCACCTTTACCCCCTCTGCCTCCTTTCATGACTGGGAGGAAGAAAAAGATAGTTGTTTCAACCTAGCTCCACCCTGAGAAAGCCAGACTTCCCTTCCCACACCACACTCTCTTTGGGTGGCCTTGAGCCCTGGCTAGACATGCATGGATGCAACTTTAAATAACACTGATTCGGGTTTGGCACCTGTGGCTCAAGTGGCTAAGGTGCCAGCCACATACACCTAAGGTGGCGGGTTCAAATCCAGCCTGCGCCCACCAAACAACAATGACAGCTGCAACCAAAAAATAGCCGGACGTTGTGGCGGGCACCTGTGGTCCCAGCTACTTGGGAGGCTGAGGCAGGAGACTCACTTGAGCCCAAAAGTTGGAGGTTGCTGTGAGCTATGATGCCACAGCACTCTACCCAGGGTGACAGCTTGAGGCTCTGTCTCAAAATAAATAAATAAATAAATAAATAAAAATAAATAACACTGATTCTGGCTCGGCACCCATAGCTCAGTGGTGAGGGCGTCAGCCACATGCACTGAAGCTGGTGGGTTCGAACCAGCCAGGGCTAAACAACAGTGACAACAACAACAAAAGAATAGCCCAGTGTTGTGATGGGCGCCTGTAGATCCAGCTCCTTGGGAGGCTGAGGCAAAAGAATTGCTTATACCCAAGAGTTTGAGGTTGCTGTGAGCTGTGACGCCACAGCACTCTACCCAGGGTAACACAGTGAGACTCTATCTCAAAACAAAACAGGGTGGCATCTGTGGTTCAGTGGGTAGGGTGCTGGCCCCATATACCGAGGGTGGCAGGTTTGAACCTGGCCCCAGACAAACTGCAACAAAAAATAGCTGGGCATTGTGGCAGAGCCTGTAGTCCCAGCTACTCAGGAGGTTGAGGCAAGAGAACTCCTAAGCCCAGGAGTAGTTGGGGGCTGTTGTGAGCTGTGATACCATAGCACTCTACTTAGGGTAATAAAGTGCTAAAAGCAAGCAAGCAAAGAAACACTGATGCTCAGAGTGACCAAATCATTTTGCTTTTATTTTTTTGCTCCCTATATTAATGAGTATTCTTTTTAGATTATATTTTGGGGCCAGGCACAGTAGCTCACGCCTGTAATCCTAGCACTCTGGGAGGCTGAGGCAGGTAGATTGCTTGAGCTCATGAGTTCCAGAAAAGCCTGAGCAAAAGCCAGACCCCGTCTACTAAAAATAGAAAAACTGAGGCAAAGGATCGCTTGAGCCCAAGAGTTGGAGTTGGTGTGAGCCATGGCACTACGGCACTCTACTCAGGGCGAGAGCTTGAGACTCTGTCTCAAAAACAAACAAAAAAAATTATATTTTGGGCTTGGCACCTATAGCTGAGCATCTAGGGCACCAGCCACATACACCGGAGCTGGCAGGTTCAAGCCCAGCCCCGGCCTGCTGAACAACTATAACCAAAAAATGGCCGGGCATTGTGGCGGGCACCTGTGGTCCCAGTTACTTGGGAGGCTGAGGCAAGAGAATAGCTTAAGCCCAAGAGTTCAAAGTTGCTGTAAGTTGTGACGCCACAGCACTCTACCGAGGGCAACAAAGTTAAGACTGTCTCAAAAAATAAATTTTTTTTTTATTTTGGTTCCTTCTGTTTATCTCATGGAGAACATCTCCAATGGCTGCTATGTGTCTGTCTTAAGGCCTAACATTTGCCAATTTCCTCTCTTCAGCAAAGGAGATCAAGCAAGGCTGTATCCAGCAAAATTTAACACCTTATTTTGATCTTAGGTGGTGAAGACTTAGATGGGTCCCATATTACTTTGAATTTCTGGGGATGGTTTGCCCAAAGTCACATAGTGATTTTTAAGCAGAAACTGGATTGGAACGCAAGGTCAAGTTCACGACCTCTCCCTTCTCCCCTAACTCCAGCCTTACCAACCCGCGCCTACGTAGTGAAACGCGTTTGCTCCTCAGAACCCACAGCCTCATCACTTGCCCCGCGGCATCAAGCAGACGCCTGCTAACTGGGTCTAATTGCTCCCTAATGTATCTCTAGGCAATGCCAGGTCCCTCACACTGCGCCTGCGTATAGAGCCTAGCCACGTCCTCTCTGCTCTTGAGCAAGAGTCCTAAACCCCACCTTCCCAACCGGCGCCTGCGCACTACCAATTCCCCGCGTACCCACAGTCCCCATCTTGGTTCCTCTTAGTCCAGCTCACCTGGTTTCTTGGCATAATCTCGGATCAGGAGTTTTCCAGGAGCGGCAGGGCCTAGAAGCGTCCGAGCCCCCCAGCCGGCCCACGTGCAGGTAGCACCGAAGAGGCGCCTGGCAGCCATGACGGGTTGCCTGCTGCTTGCATGTGCACGCTTCCGGGAGATGTCAGCGGCCCAGGGGGTGCTTGGGAGTTGCGTGTCCCAGAGATTTCTGGGAAATGTAGTCTTCCCAGTGGGCATCTACTTACTGTGACTTTATTTTAGACTTTTGCAGACATACTCAGTTACGGTATGAGGAGCGTTCAAAGGTATTTCACTGACGTATTGCCCTTCTTCACTTACGTAACATTTACTTAAAATATCACACTTTATGTTTCTGATTCCATCAATGAGCAATTCTTGAAAGCCTAAAAGAAAAACATTAGACTCTTAATGTATTCCAACCCTGTTGCTAAATCCTTAACCAGCTTGATCCCATTTAATACTCACAATTAGGTGGTAGATACTTTTTTTTCTTTTTTTGAGACAGAGCCTCATGCTCTCGCACTAGGTAGAGTGCCATGGCATCACAGCTCACAGCAACCTCCAACTCCTGGGCCAAGCTATTCTCTTGCCTCAGCCTCCCAAGTAGCTGGGACTACAGGCGCCCGCCACAACGCCCGGCTATTTGTTGTTGTTGTCATTGTTGTTTGGCAGGCCTGGGCTGGATTCAAAACCGCCAGCTCTGGTGTATGTGGCTGGCGCCTTAGCCGCTTAAGGTACAGGCGCCGAGCCAGGAGGTAGATACTACTTTATCGCCAGTTAATAAGTGAGGGAACTGAGGCTCAGGGAGGTAAAGATTCTAGGCAAATCCCAAATCTTACGGGGAGCGCCATTGTCTCCCTGCCGTGAGCCAAACAGGAAATCTGTCTTCAACAGGGTCTCCATGCTGCTTCCGGTGACCCAAAGTCTCACAGAAAACACTTCTCTTTTAAGATTTCCAGCTCCACTTCTTCCCATCTGCCATCCCTTAGAATAATTATCACAACCATAGGAGGCAAGCAGTGATTGTTAACCCTATTTCCCAGTAGAGAAAACAGGTTCAGGGACCAGCCCGAGCTCACACACTGCCTGCAGCAAGGACTGGAATACTAACTTCGGGTCCATTACGCGGTGTAGCGGGGCTAGATGATCTGACTACATTTCCCAGCAGGCCTCGCGAGGCCGCGCATGCCCAATGAGCCAAGCGCTCCGCGGATAGATGGGCCGGCGCCCCGGCAGAGAATCCGGGAGCTGCGGCTGCTAGGATAGCGGCCGGAATATGCTGGGGCTGTCTTGGGTGCTGCGCGGGGTTGAGATAGCCTCAGTGTAGGAAGTGAGTGTCCCGACAGGGCAGGGCGGGGGTTGGGGTTGGCGCTTGAGGTTTAGGGTCCGACTGCGGGCTGGGGTCGGGTCTATAGGTTAGGTTCTGAAGTCGGGGTCTGAGTCTGCGGTCGGTCTTATGACATTGAAGGTTTGGAGACTGGAGTTTGCTTCGTGGTGTCTTGGACCTTTAGTTTTACATATGGGGTCCTTGGTCTGAACTTTAAACTCTAAAGTCTTGTTTTGGGGTCTTGAGTTATTAGGTTTGGTGGTCACAGGACCTGCCTCTGATCAAAATGTAGGATCAGGATGTGAGCAGGACTGTCTCTCCAGACTTGAGTTTCACGTCGCAGGGTAGGAGGACTTGGATTATCGGGGCTAGAGTGAACAGAGTCCACGAGTTGGGAGAGGAGAGGTCTTGAGTGACTCCTGATCACTAGAGTCTAGGAAGCCCCTATCCCATTCTCTGGAGTTTCCTTATCTGCAAAGTGGGGATCCTAACTTCCTTGCAGGGTACAATGGAAGTTAAGTCATGTGTTCTCTATCAACAGTGCCCAAGTAGGAAGCCTTAACTTTGGATCTCTCTCACCCACATGAAGATGCCAGCTTGAGTTTAGAGTCCAGGCATGGAATTCCTCACAATGCCTCGATCACCATCAGGGTCTCCAGCCATGGACTTGGAGGAGCCCAGGGACATTCTTGTGCCCTCTGAGGACCTCACCTCCGACAGCCCATGGGACCCAGTGCCTGGAGGCCCCAGCAGCCTGAGTCAAATGGAACTAGATGAATCGAGTGTACAGGACCTGGTCCAACAATTTGAAGCTCTGCCAGGTGATCTGGTGAGCCTGTCCCCAGATGGAACCCCCTGCCCTCTACACATTGCCACTGGCCATGGCTTGGCCTCCCAGGATGTCACTGATGCCCATGGGCTCTTGTCTGCCGAGGTTGACCGGGAAGACTTGCTGAGTCTTTTGCACTCTGAGGAATGTTCACCTTCTCATCCTGGTCCTCAAGAGCCTCCAGAGCCAGCCCCTCGCCTCTTGCAGCCCCCTGAGGACCCAGATAAGGATCCTGGCTCCCTGGAATGGGCAGAGAGAGCCTCTGCTGAGCGGAGGGGCAGTGGTAGCTCAAGCAGCTCCCCAGAACCCTGGCTGGAGACAGCACCTCTGGTTACACCTGAAGAGCCTGCTGCCACCACCAGTGCCCAGGTAGTGCCTGTCCCACCCTCCAGGTGTCCTCAACTGCCTGGAACCAAGCAGGGCAACTCAGTCCTGCCCCTCTGTCTTCTTCCAGAGCCCCAAGACCTTGACTTCATACCCTGCCCTCCAGGAGGGTGAGTGTTCCTACCACTCTGGCCCCAGGGACTTAGGGGTTGCAAAACAAGCAGTATTGGTTTCCCCAAATCTGGGGACAGTTTGCTAGTAAGGACAAGGTGCTCTGGAACTCTGAGGATGGTTTTGAGCAGATTCCAGGTGGCCAGGGAGAGGAAAAACAGTTTGAGAATGTAGCATGGGGGGCAGGTGCTAGAGTGGCTTTGGCCATTTGTGGCGCTCAGGTCTAGAACAAGGATTGCAAATCACCCTCTGCCAGCCAGATCTAGCCTGCTGCCTGTTCTCATAGGGTTCCTAAGCTAAGGATGGCTTTTGCTTGTTTAAATGATTGAAAAACATACCGAGGCTCTGCGCCTATCGTTCAAGCAGCTGAAGCGCCAGCTACATACACCAGAGGTGGCGGGTTCAAGCCCAGCCCAGGCCTGCCAAACAACGACAAATACAACCAAAAAATAGCCGGGCGTTGTGGCAGGCGCCTGTAGTCTCACCTACTTGGGAGGCTAAGGCAAGAGAATTGCTTAAGCCCAGGAGTTGGAGGTTGCTGTGAGCTGTGATG
>NW_003852424.1:16448648-16449711 GCF_000181295.1 Otolemur garnettii | reverse complement strand
CTTGAGCCACAGGCGCCGAGCCAATTTTTCTATTTTTGATAGAGAAGGGTCTTGCTCTTGCTCAGGCTGATCTCAAACTCTTGAGCTCAAGAGATTCTCTCATCAGCCTCCCAGAGTGCTAGGATTGCAGACCATGCCTGGCCAGTAAATAAAGTTTTACTGGAACACAATCACACCTGTTCATTTCTATATTTTTGCTTTCCTGTTTCCAATAGAGTTGAGTGGTTACAGCAGAGAGCAAGTTGTGTGGTTGCAGGTAGAAAAGCTGGTTTGAACCTATAGCTCTAGGAAGGTTCTAGAATCATGGATAGATGTGTGACTCATGTAGGATGTTTCAGAGCTTGGCATTTTGCCTGTGGTTCTAGATTAGAGGAGCCTGAGCTGATGGGTGTGTTCTGAATCGATAAACAGAGACACTGAATTATAGTCAGATTGGAGAATTCTAGAACCATAGAGCAAATAGAATTTATCTGCTGTTCTAGACCTTGGGGTATTCTATAACCCTGACCAGAGCTGTCTAGAAAATTCTAGTGTCATCAGAAAATTCTAGATAGAACTGCAATGGCAATACAATGTGAGCCATGTGGTTTAACTTCTGTCTGCCAGGCGCAGTGGCTCACACCTGTAATGGGTGGATTGCCTGAGATCAAGACCAGCCTGACCTAGAGACCCTGTCTCTAAAAACAGCTGGACACTGTGTTGGGTGCCTATAGTCCCAGTTACTTGGGAGGGTGAAGCAAGAGGATCACTTGAGCCTAAGAGTTTGAGGTTGCTGTGAAGTATGATGCCACAGGCACTCTACTGGGGGAGAAAAAGTGAGACTCTGTCTCAAAAAAAAAAAAAAAAAACTTTCTGTCTAATTCTAGTGTCATCAGAAAGTTCTAGATAGAACCACAATGGAGGGAGGCGCCTGTGGCTCAGTGAGTAGGGCGCCAGCCCCATATACCGAGGGTGGCAGGTTCAAACCTAGCCCCGGCCAAACTGCAACAAAAAATAGCCGGGCATTGTGGCGGGCGCCTGTAGTCCCAGCTACTTGGGAGGCTGAGGCAGAAGAATCGCCTAA
>NW_003852424.1:16440757-16448507 GCF_000181295.1 Otolemur garnettii | reverse complement strand
AAAAAAAAAAAAAAAGCCTAAAAACAGGCTTGGTGCCTGTAGCTCAGCAGCTAGAGCACTGGCCACATACACCAGGGTTGGCAGGTTTGAACCCAGCCCAGGCCTGCCAAACAACAATGACAACTACAACAAAAAAATAGCTGGGTGTTGTGACAGGTGCCTGTAGGCCCAGCTACTTGGGAGGCTGAGGCAAGGGAATCGCTTAAACCCAAGAGTTTGAGGTTGCTGTGAGCTGTGATGCCACGGTACTCTGTGAGGATGACATAGTGAAAATCTGTCTCAAAAAAAGAAACATGTCTGTAGTCCCAGCTACTCGGGAGGCTGAGGCAAGAGAATCGCCTAAGCCCAGGAGTTGGAGGTTGCTGTGAGCTGTGACACCACGGAGCTCTACTGAGGGCAGTAAAGTAAGAGTCTGTCTCTAAAAAAATAAATAAATAAAAGGAACCAAAAAAACCCCTAAAAACGGGTGGAATTAACTTTAATAATATATTTTAATTAATCTAATACAATTAAAATGTTATCTTTGACATATAATCACTATTTTTAAATTAGGTTACTTTTTTCCTATTAAATTTTCAAAATCCTATGTGTATTTTATACTTGTTGCATATCTCAGTCTGGACTAGCCATATTTTGTGTGTACAATAGTCTCATGTGCCTGGTGGCTGCCCTAGGGGATGGCACAGTTCTAGAACCCCAGAATGGGTCTCTTCCAGAATTCTTAGATCACAAGGATGATGGGCAGAGCTGGCTGTAGTTTAAATTCACTTAAGGATGTCCAGAACTGGGGCCTGTACTTGTGCTTCTAAACCAAAGTAATAGTTACTGGTTAGAACATTCTAGAACTAACTGGCAGAGCTCTCTGGTTTTAGGTGCCTCAGGGAATTCTAGAGCCAGGGGAGCAAAGCTTTATGTAACTGTGGACTGGGTTGAGGTTGTTTTAGAAACATTCTAGAATTCTCCTAGAGCGTAACTTTTTTTGTTTTGAGACTCACTGTGTTGCCCTTGGTAGTGTACTGTGGCGTGACAACTCACAGCAACCTGAAACTCTTGCCTTTAGCCTCCCCAGTAGCTGGGACAACAGGCACCTGCCACAACACCCGGCTATTTTTTTGTTGGTAGTTGTCATTGCTGTTTAGCATGCCCAGGCTGGGTTCGAACCCACCAGCTCTGGTGTATGTGGCTGGCGCCCTGGCTGCTGAGCTACAGGCACTGAGCCTAGAGTGTAAGTTTTTAATGACTTCTCAGATAATTCTCAGAATCGCTGTCAGGGCTGAGGTTGTGAACTACTTGTGATTCTAGAACCATAGGAAGAGCTACCTGGTGCTATCATGACTAAGAAGTTCTAGAATCACGGAGTAAAGCTGTCTGATTCTGGAATAAGAGGTTTTTAGAACCTCTGACAGAATCATTATTTGAGATTTATCAGGGAGTTTCGGGTAGACAATTATTTCTTTTTGCTCTGATGGGGCAGTTCTATAACCAAGGAATAGAGCTGCCTATTGTCTTAGACTGACTGGATTGACTTCTAGAACAGTAGGCAGAGTTGGCTGATTATAGATTGATGGCAAAAATTTCAGAACCCATCCACAGGGTTGACTATAGTTATAAAGTGTTGTAGACTTTAGAAATTGGAATGGGACTATCTAGTCCTAGTTAGATCACAGAATTCTAGAAACACGGGATGAAGGTTTATCTGTAAGTGCTAGATCTGGTTTGGCTTTGGTTCTGAACTCAGAGGTCTCCAAGTACTGACTATACAGCCTGCATGTTCTTGAGGGATGGACAGAAAACTCTAGACCAGTGGTTCTCAACCTTCCTAATGCCGCGGGCCTTTAATACAGTTCCCACAGGTTGAGAACCGATGCTCTAGACCTATGAGGGCTGAGACTCTTGGATGGTTCTGGAAAGTGGGCTGAGCTTCATGGCTCTTGAGTGTTTTGAGCTACAAGGTGGAATTTGTGCTTCTAGACCATTTCAGGGAGCCCAGAGTCCATGAGGGTGGGTTCCTGAGGGCTCAGCTTCTCCCTGCTGTTGTCCACAGTACCTGGTCCCTGTGACCATGAAGACCTCCTAGATGGTGTCATATTTGGGGCCAAATACTTGGGCTCCACCCAGCTGGTGTCTGAACGCAACCCACCCCCCAGTGTGCGCATGGCCCAGGCCCGGGAGGCAATGGACCGTGTCAAGGTGAGGCCAGGGGCTGGGAGCAGGCAGATGGGCTGCAGAGAGAGGGTCTTTTGGGGGCCTCCACCTCCCACACCACCCTCCACAGGCCCCTGACGGTGAGACCCAGCCCATGACAGATGTGGACCTCTTTGTCTCCACCAAGAGGATCAAGGTGCTGACCACTGACTCACAGGTACAGAGCAGGGACCTGGCCAGGAGTGTGGGAGACTCAGGGACAGGCAGTCCAGCCACCTATGCCACATCTTCCAACTTGCAGGAGGCTATGATGGACCATGCTCTACAAACCATCTCCTACATTGCTGACATCGGCTGTGTACTGGTGCTCATGGCGCGGAGGCGGCGGGCCCAGAGGCGGATGCCCCAGGACAGTGGCCGCCGCCTCTACAGGATGATCTGCCATGTATTCCACTCAGAGGATGTGAGCAGCCAGGGCCTTGGCATTCTGAGGGACAGGACATAGCCCCAAGCCTGAGATGGGGCTTAGTCTTTGAGGCTGATAACTATCTCCCATAAACCTTCCCTACTCCTGGGCTGTCCCCCTGCCCTTCCAGCCCCAGGGTCCAGATATGGGTCTCCTAGGGAGCTTTTCCCATAGTCTTTGCTGCAATCAGCTGTCTTCCCTCTATTCCCCTCTTCCAGTGGATTTTCTAAGGTCTTAGCCTTGTCCCCCACCTTCCTGAAAGCCCTGGGAGTCTCATCACAGGTGGGCATAGGAGGGCTTGGCTCCAAGGCTATCAAGGGACTTGGAGGAAGCAAGGAGGTAAACCCCCAGGGATACACTATCACCCCGCCCCCACAGGCCCAGCTCATTGCACAGGCCATCGGCCAAGCCTTCACTGTCGCCTATAGCCAGTTCTTGCGAGAAAGCGGCATCAATCCCACCCAGGTGGGTACCTGCCCTAGCCCAAGAACTGCAGGCCCTGGCCACCTCCACAACGGGGACCTCGACCACTTCTGCAACAGCGACAACTGCCGGGAGGTGAGTATGGAGGGTTGGCTGCTCCCACCTGGCCCCTAAACACTGCCCACTGCCCACCTACACCGAGCAGCCTCTGAACGTCCTTGTGTCCTTCCCAGGTGTGCATTGAGAAGCGACGTGGGGAGGGCCTGGGTGTGGCCCTGGTAGAGTCGGGCTGGGGCTCCCTGCTCCCCACAGCTGTCATCGCCAACCTGCTGCATGGGGGCCCTGCAGAGCGCTCAGGAGCCCTCAGCATCGGGGACCGCCTCACTGCCATCAATGGGACTAGCCTGGTGGGGCTGCCCCTGGCGACCTGCCAGGCTGCTGTGCGTGTGAGTTCTTCCAGGGTGGCCAAGGCCCCCTTCTGTGTACCTGGGAAGGCCAAGAGAAGAGAGGTCTCTTCCTGGCTAGGTCTCTTATCGAGGGGACTAGTGCCAGAGCCAGTATTGAAATGCCAGTGGCCTGGCTCCAGAGCTGGGAGCCTTTTCTTTCTGCCAAAGAGCAGCTGGCATGTTTTTGAGTCTTAACCCATGTTTTTAAGTCTTGCCCAGGTAGGGAAATAGGCCTAGAGATGGGGAGGGACTTGCCCAGGTCAGCAGGGTGGAGCTGATGCAGTCCATGCAGCCTTTTGCCCTGCTTGGTGGGCCCTGCTATCCCTTGGCTTTTGACCCTGAGGAAACAGGCCCAGCAGAGTTAGAGGTCACATGGCTCTGACCCTGAGCCTACCTGGCCCAGGTATATTGCTAACCACATCTCCAGGTATCTTCCATAATTAAGAACCTTGAATCCCAAACTCCAGTTTATGGGTGGGTAAGATGGGGTACAGAGGGGACACTGAGGCTTGCCAGGTAGTCCCACAGTCTCCCAGCACCTAAGCGAGGCCAATAGCTCCTATCCCTCAGGAGGTGAAGTCGCAGACATCAGTGACACTCAGCATCGTCCATTGTCCACCTGTTACCACCGCCATCATCCACCGGCCCCACACCCACGAGCAGCTAGGCTTCTGCGTGGAAGATGGCATCGTGAGGCCTGGGCCTGGGTATGGGGGTGTGGGGGGCATTGCTGAGTACAGCCTCCTCAGCACCTCCTTCCCACCCATCCCTTCCCCCCAGATCTGCAGCCTCCTCCGTGGGGGCATCGCCGAGCGTGGAGGTGTCCGTGTGGGACACCGCATCATTGAGATCAATGGGCAGAGTGTAGTGGCCACACCACATGCCCGGATCATTGAGCTGCTCACTGAGGCCCATGGCGAGGTACATAGGCTGTGGGTGGCATGGGTGCCCACCTTTGAACCCAAGCCAGCCCTGAGCCCTCCCTATCCCTTTCCTCTCTGGCCACCAGGTACACATCAAGATGATGCCAGCTGCCACCTACCGCCTCCTCACAGGCCAGGAGCAGCCCATCTATCTGTGACTACCCTGCTCCACACCCACCACTGTGCCTTAGCCTGGAAATTTATCCTCAGCCCCCTGGATGTCTGGGCCTCAAGGGTTCTTGGCCCTATGGTATTTCCTATAAAAATTAAAGTGTATTAATGGGCAAAACCTTGGATCAGAGTCTGTGAAGCTAAAAAGAAAGTCAGGGGCTCAACCCCCTGGCCACTTCCTGGAAGCCATTAGAAGCCAGTGCTTAGAAATATATTAAAGACCATGTGGAAGGAGACACAGTTGAGGGTTCTATATGGGTAACCAGGTCCCAGCTCCAGGAAGAGGGAAGATGGTCCACCTGGTAGCTTGGAAGGGTCACAGGTCAGTGGCTGGGCCCCAGTCATAGCCATCGTCATCAGAAGAGTCCACATCTCGGGCTTGTGTAAACTTTTTCTTCAGGGCTTCTTGTTCATATATCCTGGGGGTTAAGGAAGTAGAGCAGATGCTGTGGTAGAGAGGCTATGAATTTGCTTACCATTAAGGAGGCAGGCACAGTGAGTGTGGGCAGAGAGTGAGCAAATCTAGGCATTTATGGGTAGGGCCTTGTTAGCAAACTCCTATGCACCCTTTAAAGCCCCGTCTACAATGTCCCATCCTTCAAGAAGCTTTCTCAGTCCTCCCAGAAAAATGGTTCCTACTCCCGTGGCCTTGACTACACAATGTAAAGTGGCTCTATCATGCCCAGTAGGCTAGGAGCACTTTGAAGGCATAGCTTGGTTCTAGATCTTTTGAACCCTAAGGTTTGAGTCCAAAGGTTAAGGGCCCCCAATATGGAGTATGGAGTTCTTACCGTATGCTGTCCTGTCGCCACTGACCCTGGGGGTGGTAACTGCCCACCTTGGAAGAGTGAGAGAGGTGGTTCATAATTCCCCCCAAAGTATAAGTAGAAATCAGTAATCACTTCTGTCCCACCTCCCCACATTTGCTTAGGCAGTGCTGTCCACAGACTTTCTGACTCCCTGACATGTCTGCAGATCATCTCAATTTTAAGTAAGAAAACTGAGGCTGGTATAGGAGTGACCTTAGCTGAGATCTTAGCCTTTTGGCAAAGGGGGAGTTAGATGCCTCATCTGTGTACTTCCTCAGAAGGCTGTTGTCATAAGTTCACGTATGTAAAGTGCTTTGAATGATGGCAGCTCTATAAGCGGGCTGCTATGGTCAGCTGAGGAGGTTGGGCACTGCACAACCCCAGGGAAATCATTAGAGGGGGTCTGGAGGGAAGGGTATGCTGCCTTTGAATTCATAAAAAGGTACTTGAGACAGCCCCATGAAGACTAAGCTAAATAAACATTGATACTGTTAAAACAGGTGGTGCCTATGGCACAGTGGGTAGGGCGCAGGCCCCATATACCGATGGTGGCGGGTTCAAACCTAGCCCCGGCCAAACTGCAACAAAAAAATAGCCAAGCATTGTGGTGGGCACCTGTAGTCCTGGCTACTCAAGAGGCTAAGGCAAGAGAATTGCCTAAGCCCAGGAGTTGGATGTTGTGAGCTATGACACAACAGTACTTTACAGAGGGCAATAAAGTGAGACTGTCTCTAAAAAAAAAAAAAAAAAAAAAAAAGATACTATTAAAACATTGAACTATGTGATAAGATGTAGACTAAACACCTTGAGTTTTCACAACTACGCTGTGGTGTCAACTCTGATATCATCTATCCCTGTATGATAAGGACACTGATGCTCAGAGGTTGAAACACTTGCTTCAGGTTGCCCAGTGACTTAAATGGGTCTGATCAGAGACATTTGTTGACAAGTCTGCCAGTTTTACCTGGGTCCCCTGGCGAGTTGATATTCTCCCATTCCTCAGACTCTGGGGCTCATCCACTTGCACAGGTTCTGAGGACCGAGCCAGGGCTGCCATCAAGGGCCTGTCGTCCACATCCATGTGGGGCCCATCCTCGCCATCTGTGTAGCCCTCTCCATCTGTGTAGACGCCACCTTCACCATCCGTCTCCTCATACTCGCTGTTGGCCCGACTGTCGCAGCTGAGGTCGGCAGCGCTATCGGCCAGGCCGCAGTGCGGGAGGTCCAAGTTTTCCTCTGAGGAGCTATCCAACTGTAGGGTGGGTGTGGATGCTGTAGCTAGCCCTGGCTGAACCAAGACACACCCCTGCCCTAGCCAGGACCCCAGCAGCAGCCCCAACCAAACCAAGCCCCTTGGCCCGCAACTTCAAATAGACCTCACATTCAAGCTTCAGTGGAAGCTTCACCTTTCAACCCAGCATGAGTTCCAGCCACGGACCTTGATTTAAGGCTTTGCCTCCAAATCTAAGCTGAACCCTTAACTCCAGCCACAAGAGGAGACCCCATTCCCAAAATGAATTCTTATCTCAGACACCCTCAAGTACCAAGCCAAGACCCTAATCTCATATCAGATCTTAGTCCTGGCCACAGCACTGATGCTCGATCAAGCCCCAACTCCAGACAGAGGCTCTAAACCCATCTGGTCCTGGGTAATATCTGTGAGGGCCCCACATTCCCACCAGTCCTTGCATCACAGCACCTGGTCCTCAGCCGTCCAGATGGGCCGGGTCTGTTGCTCTCGGATGATGTCCTTGAGCTCCTGGTACCAGGTGTCATTTGTGCCATGCAGGGAGATGGTGGCTGTGAGTAAAGGGCATCAGTGAGGTCTGGAGGCTCAGCCTGGGACAACCACCATCCACCCTGGGACGTCTGGTTCCCCACTCTACCTGTGAAGAGGTGGCCACTGTGCTTCCGCAGCTTCTGGGCTTGTGCATGGAGGCGGCGGGTACTGCGGCGGGAAGCAGGTGCTAACCACTGGCGCAGTGCCTTGAGTGCCACCCGGCTCTCAGAGGCAAAGAAGACCACGATGGGGTAGTACTGCACATAGTTGAGGCGCTCAATTGCCGATGGGGTCACATCCAGGAGTGCGTGCTTGTCCTGGACCCGGTACCCAGGTGCAGGGGGTGGGGAATTGAAGAGAGAAACAGAGAGAGTGGAGAGAGAAACAGAACCACATGCAGGAGAATCAGAAAGACAAGATTAGACAAAGATTCTGAGGTCAGAGTGGACCCCAGGCTTTCACATCCACAGATCAGCACATTGGAGGCAGGGGTTGGTAATAGCTCAAGCTACAGCATCTTAGGCACCAAAGCCTCAACTTGAGTCTCTGCCTCTGTACAAGGCTTGCTGTTGTGTGACTCAGGAAGT
>NW_003852424.1:16434627-16440481 GCF_000181295.1 Otolemur garnettii | reverse complement strand
TAGCCGGTTGAGCTATAGGCGCCGAGCCGACTCAGGAAGTCTTTGTCACCCTCAGGTGTCCCATGGCAAAGGGCCTCCAAGAAGGGCCCCATGGGAGACCACACTTGTGGAGCATGGAATGAGAACAGGTCAGAACGCGGTTGGAAACCCAGGCCTCAGTTTCCCCATCCATTAAATGGGACCCATCACAGGGCAGGGCCTACTTACTTTCTCTGCAATCACACGCACAGTGTCCAGTTTGATGATCTTCGAGGGGCTGTCAGTCCTTGACACGCTCTCTGTGGAGGGGAGAAGGCAGCCCTAGCTCGTCAAACTCATATCAACCTTCCCTTCCCTTGCTTGAGAACCCACCATGGGAACGTTCCCTCCCTTACCAACCCTTGAGAAAAACCGTAACAGCTGGCCAGGTGTGGATACTAGACTCAGCATCCCCTCTGGCCTCAGCCCATTACCTCCTCCTAGGAGCAGGTAGCTGGCACCAGCCTATCTGGGAGATGGAGAAACTGAATTTCAGGGACAAGAGTTACGGAGCCAAGAGCGACAGGGAAGGTGATCTAGACACTGGCTCTCCCAGGTTCAGGCCTAATTCCAGCTCAGGATGTGACCTCACAGGAAGCTCCTCTCCTATTCCTGATCTGTCTTCTAGGATCTGAGAGGAGCACTGCTTCCTCCAAGAAGCCCTCTCAGATAGTTTGGAGTTTCAAGGAAGAGACACAGCCTACCTCGAGGGACCCCAAGGTGGGGGATATGACCTTGCCTACTCCCTTTTTGATTTTTTGTGATAAAATACATAAAATTTATCATCTTGACCATTTTTAAGTGCAGAGTTCAACAGCATTAAGTACACACACGTGGTTGTGTAACCATCTCCTCCATCTCCAGAACTTTCTCATCTTCCCAAACTGAAACTCTGTCCCCATGAAATGCTAAATCCTCACTCCCTCTCCAGCACCTGGCAGCCACCATTCTAGTTTCTGCCTCTGTAAGTCTATGGACTCTAGGGGCCTCCTGTGAGTGGGATCACACAAGATTTGTCCTTCTTTATCTGGCTTCTCTCACTGAGCATCGTGTCAAGGTTCATCCATCCATGTTGTAGCTTATGTCAGTATTCCCTTTCTTTTTCAGGCTGCATCCGTGTGTAGATGGAACCCATTGTATCCATCTATCCATGGACACTTGGGTTGCTTCCACCTTTTGGCTGTTGTGAATCTCACTCCATGTAAATGTGGATATGGATCGGTTTGAGTCCTTGCCTTTAATTCTTTTGCACATATGCCCAGAAGTGGCATTGCTGAATCACGTGGTAATTCTATCTTTAATTTTTCAAGACACTACCAGACTGTTTCCCACAGTGAATTCACAGTGTTACATTCCCACCAGTCATGCACGAGGATTCTGATGTCTCTCCATCCTCACCAGCTTCTGTTATCTTCCATTTTTGGTTGTGTATGTGTTTTTGGTTTGTTTCTTTCTTTTTTTTTTTTTTTTTTTTTTTGAGACAGAGTCTCACTTTGTCACCCTCAATAGAGTATCATGGCATCAAGCGATTATCTTGCCTCAGTCTCCCAAGTACCTGGGACTACAGGCACCTGCCACAACGCACAACTATTGTTAGAGACAGGGTCTCACTCTTGCTCAGGCTGGTCTCAAACCCGTGAGCTCAGGCAATCCACCTGCCTGGGCCTCCCAGAGTTTGAGGATTACAGGCATGAGCCACTATGCCCAGCCTGTTTTGTTTTTTTTGCTGTAGTGAGTCTCGTGGGTGTGAGGTAATATCTGTCATTTATGTGTCACTAATAGCTAATGATGTTGAACACGACCTTTCCCTCTGAATCATACCCAGCCTCCTCCCAAGGGCTGATGTCCACGCTTGGTTTCCTTCCCCCAAAACTGTCTGTCCCATCTTGGCTTCCTGAACACTCTTGAGCTACAGGGGACAGCAAGAAAACAAAACAGAAAAGGGGCCTGCCCCCCAGAAATGCTGAGCCTTCACCCACCAAACAAAAGTCAAGACCCTACCTGGGAACCCTGGCCACCAGGCACTGTGCCACGTATAGCCCTGTGTCCCCTCTCTTATCCCTCCCACCAAGAATGACGGACTCTATTTGACAGATGAGGAAATGAGACTTGGAGAGGGCAAGGTACTAGCTCAGAGCCACCCAGCTAGTGAGGGGCATTTGTCAGCTAATCCACTTGGCTCACTGGTACAGCCTTAAGCTGACAAATGCCCATCTCACTCAAAAAGCAATTTTTTTTTTTTGAGACAGAGCCTCAAGCTGTTGCCCTGGGTAGAGTGCTGTGGCATCACAGTTCATAGCAACCTCCAACTCCTGGGCTCAAGCCAGTCTCCTGCCTCCGCCTCCCAAGTAGCTGGGACTACAGGAACCCACCACGACGCCTGGCTATTTTTTGGTTGCAGCCATCATTGTTGTTTGGTGGGCCTGGGCTGGATTCGAACCCGCCAGCTCAGGTGTATGTGGCTGGCGCCTTAGCTGCTTGAGCCACAGTCGCCGAGCCCTCAAAAGCAATTAAAATAATTGTTTTAAATAAAAATTTAAAAATAAATAAAACTCTCTCCCTGGTTCACAACTTCTATGGCTCCCTACTGCCCTCAGAATCAAATTCAAACATCTCACGGAGCTCCCAAGGTCTTGCATGACCTTCCCCTGTTATTTTCTCCCACCTTTCAGCCCCTGGGACATAGAAGCTTATTCCACTCTCAGAGTTTTTGAATTTGCAGTTCCCTCTGCCTAGAACCCCTGTCTTGGTCCTTTTTTCACATTAAACGTTGCTGTCACTGAGGGGCCTTTTCTGACCACCTCTGCTAAATGCCTCTCATCTTATTTTCCTTTTCAGTGTTTTTCCAGAGCATTCCCATTTTGCTTAAGCTCAGAGCTTTAAACACCTGTTGATAACAGGCCATACATTAAATGTTTTTGACTTTGTGGGTTTTTCTGAGATGACTCAACTGCCGCTATGGCCAGAAAGCAGGCATGAACAATATGTCAACCATGGGTGTGGAAGTGTGTCAATAAAACTTTGTTTATTGGATGTCATAATTGGAATTTCACAACTTGTTCATGTGTCATAATTTTTTTCTTTTTTATTTCTTTTCAGTACTGGCCAGATTCAGTGGATCATGCCTGTAACCCTAACACTTCAGGAGGCAAAAGTGGGTGGATCCCTTGAGCTCAGGAGTCCAAGACCAGCCTGAGCAAGAGTGAAACCCTGCCTTTACTAAAAATAGAAAAAATAGCCAGGAGTTGTGCTGGGCACCTGTAGTCCCAGCTACTCATGAGGTTGAGGCAAGAGGATCGCTTTGAGCCCAAGAGTTTAAAGTTGCTTGCTGTGAGCTATGATGCCATGGTACTTTACCATGAGTGAGACTCTGGGTGTATGTGGCTGGCTCTGTAACCACTGTGCTATGGGCACTGAGTCTAACAAATGAATTTTGTCTCAATTGGCAATGGCTATCTGGTGAATTGTGTTAAGGATTCTGGCATTCTATCCAAACAGTGTGAAGATTGATTGAGGATGTCTGTCCTGGGCAATGAAGAGGGTATTTGTCGCCCATCTGCCTCATATTTGCCATCATTGTTCTAACTCCTTGCCCCTAAAAAAGCATTGGTGAAATGATTCACTAACAAGGTTACCAGGGGACCTATTTTCTCACCTGCAATTTCAAACTGGTCGGGCATCTCAGCAGTCAACTTCTGCATAGCAATGTCTGCCACAGGTCCCAGGAGAACCACAGGGCGCTTGAAGCTGGCTGAGGGGCAGAGAAATAATGACAAGAATCAGAATCCCATGTGTGGCACACTGCTGGTATCTTGTATGACTACTTCTTCATTTCCTTTATAGTAATAGCCTATGTAGCCAGGTGCATGGCTGCCTAGCCAAAGACTACATCTCCCAGCCTCCCTTGCAGCTACCAGTGGCCATATGACTAAGTTCTAGCCAATGAGATGCAAGAAGACATGATGTGTGGCCAAAGAGGCACCATCTTGGACCACACAGGAAGGTAGGGAAGCAAGATGGAAGGAGCAAAGGTCCTTGAGACCATAAAGCCCCCCGAACATCCCTCAGCTGGTTACACTGGAACTGTTCCTTAAAAAAGAAACTTCTGGCTCGGCGCCTATAGCTCAACCGGCTAAGGCGCCAGCCACGTACACCTAAGGTGGCGGGTTCGAATCCCCAGCCCGGACCCGCCAAACAACAATGACGGCTGCAACCAAAAAATAGCCGGGCGTTGTGGCAGGCGCCTGTGGTCCCAGCTACTTGGGAGGCGGAGGCAGGAGACTCGCTTGAGCCCAGGAGTTGGAGGTTGCTGTGAGCTGTAATGCCACGGCACTCTACCCAGGGGGACAGCTTGAGGCTCTGTCTCAAAAAAAAAAAAAAAAAAGAAACTTCTCTTATTACTGCTGTTGTTCTTGGAGGTCTGTTATAACAGTTGAACCTTGCTACCTCAGTGGTCAGCAAACTACAACCCAGGGGCCACATCCAGCCTGCTGCCTGTTTTTATGTATGTATTTATTTATTTTTCTTTTTTGAAACAGAGTCTCACTATGTCGCCCTTGGTAGACCCCTGTGGTGTCACAGCTCACAGTGAACTTAAACTCTTGGGCTCAAGCGATTCTCTTGCCTCAGCCTCCCAAGTAGCTGGGACCACAACATCTGGCTATGTTTGTTGCAATTGTCCTTGTTTAGCTGGCCCAGGTTGGGTTCAAACCTGCCACCCTCAGTGTATGTGGCTGACACTGTAACCACTGTGCTATGGGTGCCAAGCTTGCCTGTTTTTGAAAATAAAATTTTATGTGAACACAGTGATGGCCATTTGTTTGTGTCCTGTTTATGACTACCCTTTGAACAGAGCTGAGCTTTTTTTTTTTTTATTACTTCCTGTGGTCTATATAATTGCAGGTAAAGCTGAGTGGTTTTTCAACAGAGACCATCTGGCTCACAAAACCCAAAATAGTTACCCCCCAGCCTAGGTGACAGAGAAAGACCCTGTTTCTAAAAAAATTTTTAAAAGCTCCACACTATGGCTCATGCCTATAATCACAGCACTCTAGGAGGCTGAGGCGGGTGGATTGCCTGAGCTCACAGGTTCAAGACCAGCTCTGAGCCAAGAGTCAGACCCCGTCTCTAAAAATAGCCAGATGTGGCTGGGCACAATGGTTCACGCCTGTAATCCTTGGCACTCTGGGATGCTGAGGTGGGTAGATTGCTTGAGCTCATGAGTTCAAGACCAGCCTGAGCAAAAATGAGACCACCATCTCTACTAAAAATAGAAAAACTGAAGCAAGAGGAGCGCTTAAGCCCGAGTTGAAGCTTGCTGTGAACTATGATGCCATGGCACTCTACCCAGGGTGACAAAGGAGACAGTACTATTCAATTTCTTTTCTTTTTCTTTCTTTCTTTCTTTTTTTTTTTTTGAGACAGAGTCTTACTATGTAGCCCCTGGTAGAGTGCTATGGCGTCACAGCTCACAGCAACCTCAAACTCTTGGGCTTAAGTGATTTTCTTGCCTCAGCCTCCCAAGTAGCAGGGACTACAGGTGCCTGCCATAATGCCTGGCTATTTTTTTATTGTTGTTGTTGCAGTTGTTTAGCTGGGCCGAGCTGGTTCAAACCCACCACCCTCAGTGTTACGTGGCTGGCGCAGTAACCACTGTGCTACGGGTGCCAAGCCTCCACTATTCAATTTGTGTACTTTCTTGTCCTGGGAACTTGCTATTCCTATCCGTCCGTGGTTTTATTTTAAAGAGCTCTGCACCTGGTTTTTAATCCCATGTCCCTGGGGCTCTAATAAGAGTTTAATCTGGCTCGGCTCCTGTGGCTCAACCGGCTAAGGC
>NW_003852424.1:16431269-16434398 GCF_000181295.1 Otolemur garnettii | reverse complement strand
AAAAAAAAAAAAAGAGTTTAATCTCTTTCTTTCCCAAAATCAGGTTGAAGTGACTTTTTTCCCCAAAGTTAATAGGTAGGAAAAGAATTATTGTGCTGGTTTTGGGGTGCCTACATTTTTTAAATTGTCATAAAATATAAATAACAAAATTTTACCATTGTGACTTGTATATTTGAAAGTGCACAATTCAGTAGCATTGAATACATTCACAGCGTTACACAACCACCACCCTGTTTAGTTCCAAAACCTTCAATCACTCCAAATGGAAGCCCCATCCCCATCAGCAGACACCCCCCCTTCCCTTCTTCAGTCCCTGGTAACCACAAATCCACTTCCCATCTCTTATGGATCTGTCTGTTCTTGACATTTCATTTAAATGGAGTCACAAACTAAGTCTGGCTTCTCTCCCTAAACACAATGTCCTCAAGGTCCATCCATGTTGTAGCCTGTATAAAAGCCTCCTTCTGGCTCAGAGCCCATAGCTCAGTAGTTAGGACACCAGCCACATACACCGGGGCTGGTGTGTTGGAATCTGGCCCAGGCCACTAAACAACAACTACTACAACAAAAAAATTGCCGGGCATTGTGATGGGTGCCTGTAGTCCCAGCTACTTGGGAGGCTGAGGCTAGAGAATCGCTTAAGCCCAAGAGTTTGAAGTTGCTGTGAGCTATGACACCACAACACTCTACTGAGGGTAACAAAATCAAACTGTCTCAAAAAAAAAAAAATTAAATAAATAAGTAAAAGATGATACACATGCTTTGCATTATATTTCTGTTGGAAAGAGGAACTAAATTGTAAGGCAAGAACTCCCTTCCTGTCTCCTTCCACCTCTTAAAACAACCTAAAGTGGGGTGGTGCCTGTAGCTCAGTAGGTAGGGCACCAGCCTCATGTACCGAGTTCAGCCAAACTGCAACAAAAAATAGCTGGGCATTGTGGTGGGCACCTATATTCCCAGCTACTCAGGAGGCTGAGGCAAGAGAATCGCCTAAGCCCAGGAGTTGGAGGTTGCTGTAAACTGTGATGCCACAGCACTCTACCGAGGGTGATACCATGAGATTCTGTCTCTAAAAAAAAAGCCTAAAGTGTGTTTTTGGTGGAAGGAGGGTGGTAAAGACTGTGGCTTTTGGAGAATGGATGCCTAGACCTCCTGGCCTCAGCCCTGCCTCAGCCTTCCATGACACTTACCTTCTCGAAGCACCACTCGTTCATATGGTGGGTAGTGACCCTGTTTGGTCAGAGCTGACAGGTCCTCACGGCTCCTTTGGGTGGTCTTCTTGGCTCCTCGTCGAAGACCTCGAAGCCTCCAGAACTCAGCCCGAGCACTAGAGCTTGCTGAGGAGCCAGGCACAACCCCGACAGCTCGCTGCGCAGCCTCCAGACTGGCTAGTTGCTCTGCCCTGGGGAGAAGGGGATAGTGGAGCACTGCAGTTGGCAGAATGACAGCCCCAGAGACAGCCTTGTCCTCTTCCCTAGAACCTGTGCACAGGTTGGCCCACAGGGCGAAAGGAACTTTGCAGGTGAGATAAAGTAAAGGACCCGAAGACAGGAGGTCACCCTGGATTAACTGGTGACTTAGTGTCCCCACAGGGGTCCTCACACGAGGAGGCAAGAGGGTCAGAGGCAAAGAGAAACTGGAAGATACTGCTCTGCTAGCTCTGAAGGGGAAGGAAGGGGCCCTGAGCCGAGGGAAGTGGCGGCCTCTAGCTGCTAGAAAAGGCAGGAGATGGGTTCTCCCCTGGAGCCCAGAGGAGGTACTAGCCTGTCACATCTTGATTCTAGGACTGCTCTCCAGAAGTCCAAAACAATAAGTCTATATTGTTTAAAGACACTAAGTTTGTGGTCACCTGTTATGGCAACAATAGGAACTAATATAATTGCCAGCTGGGTCTCCCCCTCCCCCGAACCTTCTGTAGGCGTCCCTGAATGGACCCAATAATGCTGCTAAGTAGTAACATCTATCTCCAGTGCAGAAACTGAGGAGGGGAATGGGGAATGGTTCCTACCTGCTCTGGTTGGGAATGACACCCCGCTCTTGCTCTCGGAGGTCACGACCCATGCGCACTGCCAGCCAGAGGCCTCCTCGAGCATGGCTCTGCCCAGGCCCTGGGTACAGTGTATCTAGCACATGGAAGACGTCACCACGGGTAAAGCCCAGGCCAGATGGCGGGCTGGGCTCCAGCTCAAAGTGTGTGCGAATATAGAAGGAGTCACCCACTCGAGATTGCACCATTTTCCGGAAGACTGAAAGACAGAGGAGGCAACATGAGTTGCATGCATCCAAGCCACAGGGACCCCACTCTGGGGAGACTCCAGGTGCTCTCCATGCAGGGGCCAGGGAGGGGGTGGAGGGTGCACGGATATGCCCACTGCCTGCACTCACCACCAGGCAGCAGGGCAGGTGCTCCCAGACTCCCAAGGATGCATGTGCACACACAGGCACATGCTCATGCGTACACACACACACACACACACACACACTCACTGTCCTGCTTCCGCTGTGTCAAGAGTTCTATTTCCTCGCCTGGTGGTAGCCCCAACAAAAACTGCACAGCTTCCTCCCGTGTCAGGCTCTGGAAGGGCATGCCATTCGCCTGCCAGGAGGAAAGTGTGGTGATGGGAAGAGGCCCCAGATACCTCCTGGTGGTGCACAAGATCCCAGACCTCCCTTGGGCAGAGCCAGCCCTAGCTGCTTGCAGGGTGGCCAGTGCAGCCTGGGCAAGTGGGAGAAGGCTGACTAGGGCATCACCCTGTGACCATGTGATGTTGTGACACAGACAGCTGACAGCATTACAGAGATATGAGGTTCTTCACACAGAAACAAGGCACAGCACAGTGCAAGCAGCATTGATGCCCAAGTTATGATGGATGTCATCAAGACCCAGGAATGGCTCAGCGCCTGTGGCTCAAGTGGCTAAGGCACCAGCTACATACACCTGAGCTGGTGGGTTTGAATCCAGCCTGGGCCCGCCAAACAACAATGATGGCTACAACCAAAAAATAGCCTGGTGTTGTAGCAAACACCTACAGTCCCAGCTACTTGGGAGGAGGCGGAGGCAGGAAAATCACTTGAGCCCAGGAGTTAGAGGTTGCTGTGAGCTGTGATGCTACAGCACTCTACCCAGGG
>NW_003852424.1:16429441-16431228 GCF_000181295.1 Otolemur garnettii | reverse complement strand
AAAAAAAAAAAAAAAAAGACCCAGAAATGGGGCTCATTGTACTGAGTTTGTGGGGATCTTGTGATGTGCTCAAAAGAGTTGGGACATACTCTCAGGGTCCCAACAGAGACAATATATGAATAAAAATTGTGGGGCACTGACAGTGGGTCAGTGGTCACAGGCATCACTTTCTGGGTTGTAACAGGGATGACAGGTTGGAATCCCATAAGCAAACTCAAATGGAAATGGCATAAAAAAAAATCATGATCTTTGGGCAACTTGGCAACAAATTTTCACCCAGCCACTGAGATTATGACATGGAAATTGGGGGGTGGTGACTCTATCACAAATTCAGGACTCAGACTGCAAGGCAGATACACAAATGAGGTCAGGAGGGTGACAGTGGGGACAGGACCTGGTGATTGAGCTTATGGAAGGAATGGAGAAGACAGGCTGGGGATGAGACAGGGCAGGAACAAAAATGGGGAGACGACAGTGGCCATGGGTCCTCAAAGTGATTATAACACAGTCAGGAATGCAAGACCCAGGAAGGTCACAACACAGACACAAAAACAACTGTTATAGATGTGGGTATTGTGGGCCAGGAAGTGATGTGACCAAGAGGATTGTGACACTGATAAGGCATGACCCAGAAAGGATGTATAGAGATAGTGAGATTATCACCCAGATAAGGTCATGACCCCCCCAAATGCATATGTGATCAGGATATACGGTCCTGATCTGGACAAGCAGGTCATGACCTAGGCAAGGCCTTGATGTGAATAATATAATCTAAACAGTAACACAGACAAGGTAGTGACCTAGATGATAAGGTCCTAACCTTGTTGAAGAGACTGTGACACAGGCAGGGAAACAGGTGAGTGTCAAAATGCCCACCTGGGGCTTTAACTTCCCAGGATGGACCCAAGGGGAGGATACACAGACTGTAACACATACAGGTACAACCCAGCCCACTATGTGCAGCCAGCTGCCCCCCCAGGTCACCTGTAAGATCTGATCTCCCTCCTGGATGCCCTGTCCATCAGCTGGGCTGCCCGCCTGTACCCCTGACACGAAGATGCCCACATCATTGCCTCCAGCCAGACGCAGCCCAATGCTTGTGCCCTTGGGGAAGCGGACCACCCTTGTGTCAGGGCTGTACCTGCAAGGGGAGGCAGATGTGGGGTCAGGTCAGAGTGGGTGGGAGAGGGAGCATGCTGAGAATCTCTGGGAAAGGCCCAGTTTTCCCATGTGGAGGTACCATTTAACACACTGAACAAGGCAGAATTACGCTGACTGAGGACACAGCCCTGGGATGTGAGTGTTGAGCTAGTGGGCTTTGTTCTAGGTACATACCCACGATCCTCCATGCTCTGACCACTGGGCACCCTGGAGATGTCATAGCTGCTTCCCCTGGGTGAGTCTGAAAGGGAAAACCTGTCTTTTTCCCAAGCACGCTAACTAGGTCCAGCCTTCAAACCTTCATTTTAGGGGGTCCTGCCTCTCAGAGTATCATCACCCACCTCTATTCCTTCTCAGGAAAGACTGGCTGACCTCTTAGGCTCATTCCAACCTCCCGCCACTCTGCCTGGTACAACCTTGCTGGCAGGGATTATAAAAATCAGGGAGAGGTGCTCAGAGTCACCCTGCACCTGCCCTTTGCTCACCTGGTTCTGAGACAGTTCTAGAATCCAGTGACCTTCCCCGTCGAGGCTGGGGGCTCTCTCTAGAGGGGAACAGATTCAGAGTAAGGCAAGAGCAGATGTTAAGGGGTGATTTAAAAACAAGTTTGTGGCTTGGCGCCTGTG
>NW_003852424.1:16426017-16429174 GCF_000181295.1 Otolemur garnettii | reverse complement strand
TTTTTTTTTGAGACACAGTCTCTCTCTGTTGCCTAGGTTGTGCTGTGGCATCAACCACAGTAACCTCAAACTCCTGGGCTCAAGCAATCCAGTATAAGAGTTTACATGACTCAGTCTCTTGACAAGCCAAGACTATAGGGACCTGCTACAACACCTGGCTAATTTTTCTACTTTTAGTAAAGACAGCATCTCCCTGTTGTTCAGGCTGGTCTTGAACTCCTGAGCTCAAGGGATCCACCTAACTCGGTTTCCCAGAATGCTAGGATTAGAGGAGTGAGCCACCATGACCAGTTGATTTTTTTTTTTTTTTTTGAGACAGAATCTCATTCTGTCACCCTCAGTACAGTGCCATGGCATCACAGCTCACAGCAATCTCCAGCTCTTGGACATAGGTGATTCTCTTGTCTCAGCCTCCTGAGGAGCTGGGCCTACAGGCGCCCCCCACAGTACCTGGCTATTTTTTTTGTTGCAGTTTGGCCAGGGCAAGGTTTGAACCCGCCACCCTTGGTATATGGGGCTAGCACCCTACCCACTGAGCCACAGGTGCTGCCCCCGTTGATTTAAAAAAAAAATTTTTTTTTTTAATTTATCTGTATTCAGATTCAAACCCCCTGAGTCCTGGGGTGGTTGAGTCAAGTCTACCACACTTAGGCCTAACTCAAAATGAGATAACAAATGGCCCTGTTTCTTATTTTAATATTATAAAAACTCTATAGAGGTGCTATGAACTTCGGGTTTGTGTGTCCCCCCCAAACAAATTCATATGTTGAAGTTCCCCCGTAACCCTTGATGGGACAATATTGGGAGGTGGGGCCTTCAGTTGGGGAGAGGTTATAAGGGTAGAACCCACGACCCCATGAGATTATAAGAAGAGGAAGAAAGATCAGAATTCTCTCATTCTCTCTGCCATGTGAGGACAAAGCAAGGAGTCAGCCATCTGCTAGCCAGGAAGAGAGCTCTCACCAGGAACCAAGTCTGCCAGCACCTTGACCTTGGACTTCCCAGGCTCCAGAACTGTGGAAAATTAATCTGTAGAAAATTAATTCAGCCCCACAATCTGGTATATTTTGCTATAGTAACTTGAGAGGACTAAGACAGAGTTTAATCTCAAGGAGTGGGGTGCTGCTGTAACCAACACCTAAAAACAGAGGGACACAGCTTGGGAATTGGGTATTGGGTAGAAGGTGTAGGAATTTTGAGGAATATGCTAGAAATATAGGACTATACTCTCAATGTTACCCCTTAGTTGAAAAAGATACACTCCTATGTTCTTGTCTACCTCCTGCCTGACTATTCAGTTGACAGAGGTACATACACGGGGGAGTCGGTCTGGCTGGCCTCTGGGGTCTGCTGTCCATGCCGGGGTGGTGGTGGGATGTGGGACGGTGGTGCCTGTGACAGCTGTGAGTCTATGTCCGAGATGTCTAGGGTGGGAGAGAGCAATCTCATTGGCCACAGGTCCCCCTTCCTGCTGGACCCATTTCAGAGAGGGGCCAATTGAATCCCCTCTAAGCAAAGGGCCCCTAGACCAAAGTCAAAGGCTTGGTTAGAAAACTCGTCTTTGGGAGGCTTCAGCCCTGACCTGCTGTGTGGTCTTGGGCAAGTTCCTATCACTCTCTGTGCAAGGAGGTGGCCATCTGCAAGCCAAGAAAAGAGCCCAAACTGGGTTTATGGACTACTACTTGGTACTGCCTAACATGCCCCAATTTATCCCCTATTCAATTCAACCCTGAGCTGGGGCCTCCTCCTTGTGCCTCACCCTCCAGAAGGGAGCTGTCGCTGTCGCTGATAGCAGGTGGGATGTTCACCAGGAACTGCCCTTGATCCCTCAACACCAACAGAGTCAGCTTCCCTTCTGACTTCTCAATCAGTCGCCGGGTGTCACTCAGGGATAGATTCTCACTGGATACCCCATTGATCTGAGAAGGACCAGGAAGTTAGAAAGGAAGTAAGTTGATGAGAGATGAGGACACTCGAAACAGACAGCTTGGTTGGGGGGAGACTAGAAACACACAATTCCCAGGGGTTACTAAAAACTGACATTTCTTTTTTGCTTTTTTTGTAGAGACAGTGTCTCACTTTATTGCCCTCAGTAGAGTACCATGGGGTCACACAGCTCACAGAAATCTCCAACTCCTGGGCTTAGGCGATTCTCTTGCCTCAGCATCCTGAGAAGCTGGGACTACAGGCACCCGCCACAATGCCCGGCAATTTTTTTGTTACCGTTTGGCTGGGGCTGGATTTGAACCTGCCACCCTCAATATATGGGGCCAGAGCCCTACGCACTAAGCCATAGGTGCCGCCCACAAAACTGATACTTAAGCTAGAACTAGATTCCTGCTGTGAGTGGAGACCACACCAAGAACTGACTATCGGCTTGGTGCCTGTGGCTCAAATGGCTAAGGCGCCAGCCACATACACCTAAGGTGGTGGGTTCAAATCCAGCCCACCTGCCAAACAACAATGACGGCGGCAACCAAAAAATAGCCAGGTGTTGTGGCGGGCACCCTGTGGTCCCAGCTACTAGGGAGGCTGAGGCAGGCGACTCACTTGAGCCCTGGAGCTGGAGGTTGCTGTGAGCTGTGATGCCACGGCACTCGACCCAGGGGGACAGCTTGAGGCTCTGTCTCAAAAAAAGAGAACTGACTATCCACAGACTTCTAGAAATAGACAATTTTCTAAGCGGGGTAGGGAACAGAAGGGGAAAAAATTAAAAACATGTTGACTCTTCTTTGTCTCAAGAAGTGGAAATTTCTTAGGGGACATTAGGAACAGATTTGAGAGTAAAATTATAAATAATTCTTTCTTTTTTTTTGAGACAAGGTCTCACTATGTCGCCTTTGGTAGAATTATAAACAATTCTAATTGGGAAAGAGAGAGCGGCTAATTACAGGTGCTGGGAACAATCTCTAGGAGGGCCTAGAAACAGACATCTGAAGGTAGAGTAGGAACATACAATTCCTAGAAAGAACATAGTGTCTTCTCCACAAGAGCCAGGAATCCATTTGGGAAGGGAATAAGGGAATGTCTGGGGTTTTTTGTCTTTTGTTTGTTTGTTTGTTTTTGAGACAGAGTCTCACTATGTCACCCTCGGTCAAGTGCCATGGTGACACAGTTAGCAACAACCTCCAACTCTTGGGCTTAAGCGATTCTCTTG
>NW_003852424.1:16414108-16424209 GCF_000181295.1 Otolemur garnettii | reverse complement strand
CCAGCTACTTGGGAGGCTGAGGCAGGAGACTCACTTGAGCCCAGGAGCTGGAGGTTGCTGTGAGCTGTGATGCCACGGCACTCTACCCAGGGTGACAGCTTGAGGCTCCATCTCAAAAAAACAAAAATAATAAAGTCTAGAGGCCACCCACATCCCTTGACTAGGGGCCCCTTCTTCCCCCTTCAGAGCCAGCAGCATATAGCATCTTCCAGTCTCTCTCTGCCTGTCTCCTCTGACTCATATGAGAGCCCTGTGAGGACACTGGGCCCCCTGGATCATCCTGGATGACCTCCATCTCTTGACTTAATCCCACCTGAAGAGTCCCTTCTGCCATGTGAAGTGACACAGACACAGATCCCAGGCATTAGGATGGGGATGTCTGTGGGGGCTTGAACAGATGTCAAGACAGTGATGCTGTCCTTTTAGGGACACTAGCTCACCTGAGCACTGTACCCTAGTCCTGAAGCTGATCTGGCTTGACCTCCCCACTCACCTTCGCTGTCCCTTCTCCTCACCAGCACCGACTTCACTGGCTTCATCAGCACATCCTGCCTTGGCAGCCGCTTATAGCCAGACACCAGGGCCAGCCCATTGGCCTCAGGGCCACTGCCTGGGCTTCTGCGCCCACGGCTGCCAGCCCGGCTCCGACGGCCAGCCCTTGGCCTGCGGGAGCGCTCACTCCAGGAGCGACCAGAGCCACTGGATGAGTCACCCTCATAGCCCCGGCCATGGTCTACATCTTCCAGCCTCTGGGGCCCATCCTCCTCGTCTGAGTCCTGGCGCCCTGGGCTGGAGGGGCTAGTCTTAGTGGCAGGCAGCTGGATCTTCCGAGGACGCTTCACTGTCTGTCAGGGGAGACAAAAGGGGTCAGCTAGAGGCAGAGGCCAGGAGAGGCACTGCCCACCCACTGAGTGGCCCTGGGGACGGTCCCCTCCCATTTGGCAGCTCACTCACAATGTTGGCCATCTTGGTGCAAGTCTTGAGTATCTGAATGGCAACAGAGGAGGTGACATTCTCCATGGAGACCCCATTCACCATGACGATTTGGTCTCCTGTCCTGTGTGGGGAGGAAAGTAGGTCTTAGAAAGGCCTCACGGAGCAGCCCCTCACACTAGGGCTTCCCTGGGAGCCTGGGAGGGTCCCTGGCACCTCAGGTCTACAAGTCCTGGTCCTAATTCATTGTCATCCCCAGATTCACAAAGTCATTTACCCTTATGAGCCTCAGTTTTCTCATCTGTCAAATGGGGCCTCGTAGAACCCATTATAATAATAGAATAAAGCTGCAATTATACCTGGCATCTCACTTTTTTCAAGTTTCTCCCCTCCATCCACTTTCTGGGTTTTTTGCCTTTTCTTTTTCTTTTTTTTTTTTTTTTTTGGAGACAGAGTCTCACTCTGTCACCCTGAGAGGAATGCTGTGTCATCAGTCTAGCTCACAGCAACCTCAAACTCTTGGTCTCAAGTGATCCTCCAGCCTCAGGCATCCCCTCCCACGTAGCTGGGACTATAGGCATCCACCACAATGCCCAGCTAATTTTTCTATTTTTAGTAGAGATGGGGTCTCATTCTTGCTCAGGCTGGTCTTAAACACCTGAGCTGAAAGGGTCTTCCTCCCTCAGTCTCCCTAAGTGCTAGGATTATAGACTGAATCATTGCAGGTGCCCTTATTTTTTGCCCCTTTCTTGCTGTCTGTTTCATATTCTTTCTTTCTCTGAGCTGGTCCCCAATTCTAGGCTGAGCTAAGCTCTATCACTCACCAACCACTTGGGATCTGGAGCCATTTTATCAACAGAATTCCCAGCCTCCCACCCGCGAGGGCTCAGAACACCAGGTCTCTTTCCCTCCTGCTCAAAAAAGTTTCCAGAACTTGTTTCAGGAGGGCCCTGGGGCCACTATGATACTAAGAATTGCTGGCTCAGCGCCTATAGCTCAACCGGCTAAGGCGCCAGCCACGTACACCTAAGGTGGCGGGTTCGAATCCCCGGCCCGGACCCGCCAAACAACAATGACAGCTGCAACCAAAAAATAGCCGGGCATTGTGGCGGGTGCCTGTGGTCCCAGCTATTTGGGAGGCAGAGGCAAGAGACTCGCCTGAGCCCAGGAGTTGGAGGTTGCTGTGAGCTGTAATGCCACGGCACTCTACCCAGGGGGACAGCTTGAGGCTCTGTCTCAAAAAAAAAAAAAAAAAGAATTGCTATACAGGACCAAGAAGTACCTTGGGGAAAAGAAGGGCAAGTTGGTGACTGTCCTGCTGCCAACTCCAAGCCCTATGTTGACAGTGCTGGAAGGTGCCAGGCACTTTCCAGACTCCTAGCTTTGGCCCGCATAGATCTCTCCTCCTGACGTGCTCTGGCCCTGCCAGAAACCAGCTGCCTGGATACCTACCGTAGTCTGCCCTCAGCTGGCCCTCCAGGTACCACATCGGACACAACCACAGATCCACTGGGCCTGTCTCGGCCTCCAGAGATTGCAATGCCAAAGCCCCGGCGGGGGTCCTGAGGAGGAGAGACAGGAAGAGCTTTTGTTTCTCCCAGGATAAAGGGTCTCTCCTCCTTTGAGCTGGGACTGCTCTGACATGTCTCAGCACCTAGGCAGGGGGGAGCAAGCCTCACCTTGCAGAGTGTGGCTGTGTGCTGCTCCCAGATGGTCAGCTCCTCCATGTCTGCCACCTGGTCCAGGGGAACAGAAGAGATAGGTGTGAGGCCACACAGGCTCTCAGAGCATCCAGGGGTCCCCAACCCTGGTAGGGAGTCCAGTTCTGACATATCCATCATCAGAGCCTGTAGGCCAATTGCTACTTCTCTCAAGACCTCACTTTTTCATCTGCAAAATGGGTTTAAGCCAGTGATTCTCAAACAGGGGTGACTCTGCCCCCCCAGGGGACACTGAGCAATGTTTGGGGAAGTTTGTGGTGTCACAGTGGTGGGGGGATGCTCCAATGGAGTAGGTGGAGCACCTGCAGTGCCCAGGATGGCTCCATTCGAGAGAAACCAAATCCTCCAAATATCAGCAATGTTGAGGAAGGGGAGACCCTGATTTAAGTGAATCAAACAGTAGAGGGAGCAGAGAAAAGGCTATGCCGTTATACAACAGGTTTGGTCCTGCTTCAGAGCCTTTGCATGGGCTGTGCCCTCTGCCGGAACACTTTTTCCCAAATCCCTCACCTTCTTTGCCCAAATATAACCTCCTTGGTGAGGTCATCCCTGACCACCCTGTTTAGACCTGTAAACCTCTCCCCCACAACACAACACCTAATCCACCTTTTCCTTCACAGAACTAACAACCCTTTGCTCTCCCCGGATTCTCTAGGTTGGGTTTTTTGTTGTTGTTGTTCTTGTTTGTTTTTTGAGACAGAGTCTCAATCTGTCACCCAGGTTAGACTGCCATGGTGTTAGCCTAGCTCATGGCAACCTAAAACTGGGTTCAAGTAATCCTCCCGCCTCAGTCACCCAAGTACCTGGGACTATAGGTATTCACCATGATGCCTGGCTAATTTTTCTTTTTTTTTTTTTTTGTTTTATCTGGCTAATTTTTCTATTTTTAGTAGACATAGGGGCATGCTCTTGCTCAGGCTGGTCTCAAACTCCTGCCTTGAGTGCAGTAGTGTCATAATAGCTCACTGCAGTCTTAAACTCTTGGGCTCAATCGATCCTTCTGCCTCAGCCTTCTCAGTGGCCACAAGTATATGCTACCATGCCTGGTTAATTTTTCTATTTTTTGTAGAAACAGGGTCTTGCTATATTGCCCAAGCTGATCTCAAATTCCTGGGCACAAGCAATTTTCACAGCCTCTAGAATAGCTGGGACCACAGTGCATGCTAGCCCTCTAGGTTTTTATCTTATCTGCTACTGTCCATCTCCCGCTCTAGTGCATCAGCTATAGAAGGAAGAAATTTTTTTCTGCTTTTATTCACAGCCAAGTACTCAGTTCTCTATCTAGAAGTGTCTGGGTCAGGCAGGGATTCAATATGTGTTCTTTGAATACGTGAATGAATGAATAAATCACTTCCTTTGTGCCAGGTGCTTTGAACCTATTGTCTCATTTAACTCATTCATGGAAGGGGCATTCTGTTACCCCCATGTTACAGATGAAGAAACTAAGGCACAGGGCAGTGAAGTCACTTGCTGAGGCAAAAGAGTGCTGATAGAAGGTGGGGCCGTGGGACACCTCAGAACCTGCAGTGCGGATTCTTTTTGTGCCCATGGCTCAAGTGCCAGGTCACTGGGCCTTGACTCTACCCTCCCTTCCCTTCTGGGGGGAGGAGGAGCTTGTAGAAGCAACTCTCCTCCCCCAGACCTGTTTCCTGGAGTGACACAGCTGGTGGGTGATTCTCTCTCTCCCACCTTGGGCACACTCCAGGGCCTCATAAGCTGTAGGATCTCCAGGGAGAGCAACAGCATTCTTGGCTCCCCAGGAATGGGGAGGGTAGACAGGAGAGAAACAAACCTGAGGGCGAGGACCTACAGGACCTACCTTTCACCACAGAGAAAGGCCCTGCAGTTCCCAGAAAGCTGGGTCAGCCCTCATGACCAGCACTCAAACCCCATGTCCACCCCTGGCTTGCTGCCTGTTTCCCCATCTGTAAAATGGGCACCCCTGCCCTGTCTTTCAGGGATGTGGTGCAAGAGGAGAGCATGGAATTAATGTATGAAAAAGCAGAAGGAGCCTCTGGGAACTGGCAGCCACTGTTGTAAGAGGTAATAACAATGACATTCCTCCTTTGCATAATAATGTTACACTATTCCCCCCAGTGAGTGCTTTATGCTTTATCCATTTAATCCTCACGGCGACCTTACAAAGTGTTGCTGCTACTATTCCTACTTTATAGGGAAAGGGAGGCCCAGAGAGGTTCAATAACTTATCTAAGGTCACGCACAGCACCACTGAGGTGACCCTTCGTGTGTCCTTTCTTTTAATCACTTCCCTAAACTACCTGCTTGCTCATTTTTTTTTCCTGAGCTTATTTTTCAAAATGGTCCTTTTTTTTTTACTTGCTTTGATGTTATACTCTGTGTCACTACATAGCCCCTCCACCCTGAATGTTGATGTTTTGGTTTTATTTTAAGAACTGTAGGGAACCAGGGCCCTGGGAGGAAGATGGGGAGTGAGAGGGTGCAGGTGGCCCAGACTTGTCCCTGCTTGTGTGGGTTCATCTCCATGGATACCAGAGGCTTTTTCTAAAACTCTCTGGGGCTCTAAATGCCCTAGGGGTTAAACCTAACCCCACAGCCCACCTCATTCTGGTTTACCTCCAAACCTTAGCTCTGGCTGTCCCCTGTGTCTGTGACACCCTTCAGGGGAATGCCCCATAGTTAGCCCCTGTCACTGGAGGGTCTTGGCTCAAATGCCACCTCCTCAGCCCAGGTAACCAATTTTCTCTGGTATCAATCACTCCTTCCTGTTTTATTAGTTTGTATTCAGGGAATCTAAAACTACCTTTATCTGTGAATCATCATTTGGTGAAGTTCTGGTCTTTCCCCTTAGACCAGTGGTTCTTAACCTTGCTAATGCCACAGCCCCTTAATACAGTTCCTGTAGGTCTCAACCCACAGGTTGAGAACCACTGCCTTAGACTTGAAAGGCATAGCATGTCTGTCTTTCCCGTACTTAAGGCCCAGGTGATTGGCGCATCAGCGCCTCCAATCCAACTTCTTTTCAAGCACCTTGGCAAACTCCTATTCAGCCTTCACAGCCCCAGTAGCACTTTCTCTTCCTCCGGGAAATGAGTCATCAACCTCCACCCCCATGCATACATCTTACATCCCTCCCTCTGGCCCAGTGGTGATTATGGGGCCCTAGGATGTCAGGATCTTGCTGTGTTTGCCCAACACCCTCATGAGAGGCAGTGCCAGGGGCAGGTTCCCAGCACTGTCCCCACAGGACCAGCCATGGTGGGGAGGAGTTTGAGAAACAGGTAAATACTGGAAATAAAAGGCACTTGGGGCCAGGTGGCAGTGGCTTGCAGCCTGTAATCCCAGCACTTTGGTGGTCTGAGGTCAGAGGATCGCTTGAGGCAAGGAGTTCGAGACCAGCCTGAGCAACATATTGAAACCCTGTCTCTACAAAAACAAAAAGCAAAAAAGCACTTCAGGCAGGAACTCAGCAAGATGTGTCCTGAGGTCCTTGCTCCCTTAACCCTACCACTATCTAAATATGCTGGGGTGGGGGTGGGGAGCTGGTCCTTTGTCCCAACCTCCCCCCACAGAGCTGCACCTGGACACAAAGACTGCAGGGGAGATGCCCAGAGGGACCCCCAGAGGCCTTTTAACCAAGTCACACAGCAGGCTGTCCTCTCTGCCCCACCTCCAGTCCTTGCCCCACCTTCCAGAACAATAGTTGAGGGGAGGGTTGCAGGAAACAAAGGTTGGGAAGGAGACTTGGAGAGACTTTCCAGGGAGTCCAGCAGGAGTTGGTAGTGGGAAACAGAACTGCCCGGCCACAGAGTTTGGGGATGGTGTAGCCACACACCCACTTCAGACCCTTCTAGAGCCCAATCTGAGACCCTGGATGGGGGTATGAAGAAGCTGGTTGGTGTCAGGGGTCATGACAGTGAGGTACAAGGAATTGAGGTACAAGATACCAGGGATTGCCCACTCCGACCACCCCAGCTGGTTTGCTGGTCCCAACTGCTGCCTATCCACACAAATGGCTCTCTGTACACAGTTGGCACCCAATAAATTGTTGAAACAGTCCTGCAGCCTCTCCACATTCTCCAAAACCACCCTAGTCCACAAAAGAACTCATTGCCTACCTTTCCACCTCGAGTGCAAGAGCCAAACACTTGGGGACCTGTATGAACTTCTTTGCTGAGAACCAACTGTGTGCCAGGTTCTTAAAACATTTAACTCTTGGAATCTTCCTCATGCTCTTCTTTAAAATGACGATCACCCGTTTTACAGATGAGGTTCAGAGACTCACTGCCTCAAACTTACATACTTGGCAGAAAAACCAAAATTTGAACCCAGATTGAGGGTAAGGGATGCTGACAGAGGAGGCCGCTTTCTGAGGCGGGGTTCTGGGGGGTCGGTGTGGGGGTACGTATGCAGCTTAATATGCTGTAACCTCGGGCTAGCTACCTCATTCCCCTGGGCCTCAGTTTCCCTACCTGTTACGTAGGTAGAGAGTGTTCTGGAGTCTTGGGTGCGACTCCCAAACCGTGCCTTGCTCCTACCCCAGACCGATCCCCTCCCCCTGCCGCCTTGGCGGGCTACTCGCCTGGAATCTCACCGCCATGGTCCGCCCCAGGGCTCTCCAGCGCCCCTGCCCGAGGGGGGCCTGGAAACAGTCAATCAGCCCCCAACCCCGGGTTAGGGGAGGATGCTGGGGTGGGTCTCGGCGGGATAGGGGTCCGGCTGTCGCCCTCCTCCCGCCAGCTTCACAGCTCCTGACTGCACCTGCCCCTCTTCCTCCTCCAGGTCCCCGGTCGGCCCCGCCCCTGCCCAGACCCGCCTCCGGGACGCCTTCGGACTCTCCCGCCACCTCCTCGCATTACAGGATCCAGGCCCTAGGGTAGAATAAGCAGACCGGGTTTTTAATCCAACCAAGCACCTGCCTGCACCCTGGCCTGGAGACCGGCCAAAAACTGCTGCAAGGAAGGCCTGGCAAGAAACATCACTGCGTTCGGAATGGAGCCCGCGATTTGGAAGATTTTTTTTCCATCCGCGAAATGGGCATATTTTGAGGTTTATCTGGGATACCTCTTGGATCAGGAATTTGTCGAGGGCCAGAGACCTCTGGAGCATACGACTAGTCGTTCTCAGGTCACTTATTTTCAGGAGGTTTACCTCACTTCACAGATGGGAAACTGAGGCCCCTGAGAGGCCAGGGGCATGGATTTTATGAAGATGCGCAGCAGCCACCACTCAGTTTTCATATACTCCTAGCCTCCGAGTGTCTGCACACCCAGCTCTGGGCTGGGTCCCCCGCTGAAGAGGGGAGGGAAGAGGAGGGGCGGGAGGAAATTCTTTAGGTTACTAGAAGCAAAGGTCGGGCTTACTTCTCACCCACCGCAGCCCCACCCTCAAGGCCACTGATTCCTAAGAGATTCCTAATGAACCACCTACTAAGGATGGGACCGGGATTGGAAACCCTCTAGCTGGGAGCGGGGAGGAAGAAGTCTCCCTTGTGGGCGGAGCTCTGAGAGGCCCAACCCACACATTCCTTACTATTAAAATTTTTTCTCTGAGCTGGGCTCTGCCCCACCTTACCCCAAGGTTGAAGGGGCAAATCTGGACAGAAACACTGCTTCACAGCGTTATCCAGTCGGGGCTGGGCAGGGAGAGGAGTATCAGGTGGTGGCAAAAGGGAAGGCAGAAAGGAAATTCTAGGGGGTAAGGAAAGGCTTCCTGGAAGAGGGGAGCATTGCAGCTGGGGTTTTGAAAGTTGGTTAAGAGTTTGCTAAGTGGGCCCGGCACCTGTGGCTCAAGCGGCTAAGGCGCCAGCCACATACACCTAAGGTGGTGGGTTCGCATCCCCAGCCCGGGCCCGCCAAACAACAATGATGGCTGCAACCAAAAAATGGCCGGGCGTTGTGGCGGGCGCCTATAGTCCCAGCTACTTGGGAGGCTGAGGCAGGAGACTCGCTTGAGCCCAGGAGTTGGAGGTTGCTATGAGTGTGATGCCATGGCACTCTACCCCAGGGGGATAGCTTGAAGCTCCATCTCAAAAAAAAAAAAAAAAAAGAGTTTGCTAAGTGAACAAGACAATGTCAAAATCTTTAAAGCCCACAACAATTTCTCAACCCCTCCATTGCAAAATTACCCAAAACACTAGTCCAGAGACCCCTGTCTTCCAGAGTCAGCCCCTCAAGGGCTCCAAAGGCCCCCCAAGGCATAAACCTTTGCTGAAGCCCTTTCTAGGGACCCAGTTAAAACTTCAGCATGGGGGGGGAGGGTTCTAATCCCAGGTCTTTCATCTATTTGCTATGTGTATGTGACCTGTGGTAAGTTACTTCCCCTCTCTGTGCATTAACTTCCACATCTGTAATTGGGGAAAATAATACTCCCTACACCACAGAATGGTCAGGAGAATTAAAGGGGGCCTAGCATAGGACATAGATGTAGCCTGCTGCCCCATCCTAGCTGTGTGCCCTCATGCAAGCCACTTTACCACTCTGTGCCTCAGTTTCCCCATCTGCCAGCCTCAAAGGGTTAAATAAGCAAATGTGCATCAGATGCTCGGAAAGCCCTCACCAATGTTGGCTAGCTAGTACTATTACTTTCATTAGCAAGTTACTACCGATTTTTCATAGACAATGAAGTAGTGTCTAGAGACTCACTGAAGTAGCAGCCCAAGACTCACTGAAGTTTCCCCAGCAAGAGTTCCTGCAGCCTTACACTCCTTCAGGACCCATGCTGATCCAAGGGAGAAACACCCTTAACCAGGCTAAGGCTTGCTGAACACCTATTGTGTACCTACAGACAGCTCAGCTTTTTCCTCTGTGATGTCCAGCCATCAGCAGGTGGTGCAACAAATTATTTTAGGTGGAACAAAGTCAAAATTTTTTTAAAATAGCTGTGTGTTTATTTTAATGTTGTTAGGGAGTGTGTGTGTGGGGTTCCTTTGCTTCAATGTATCATAGGAAAAACGTAAGTTACTTACAGGCCCACACACATCTGGGTGCATGGCTGCAATCACTCGGGAGCTATTGATTGGCTCTGGCAAAATTGGACAAGTGGCTTGCAGGTGCTCAAAGCTGGTAGAAAATCCTACATTCCTGCTCTAGAAGCCTCCTGATCTCAGTACTATTATTTAAAAAATAAGTAAATTGAATTCATTATAATGAAATGAGGCTCCTGGCTCATGTTTATTGAGCATTTGGTTGGCTCCAGCCATAGTTACACTTGACACTCATATGCCCATTTTACAGCTGAGAAAACTGAGGCCAAATGGCAACTAACCAGTGGGATTTGGCCCTCAACACTCCAAACCAGCATCTCTCACTGGAGGGGTCCACACTTTCAGTGTTCAAAACTTAGAGGTGGGCTCAGCGCCTGTGGCTCAAGCGGCTAAGGCGCCAGCCACGTACACCTAAGGTGGCGGGTTCGAATCCAGAGCCCGGACCTGCCAAACAACAATGATGGCTGCAACCAAAAAAAAAAA
>NW_003852424.1:16407073-16414035 GCF_000181295.1 Otolemur garnettii | reverse complement strand
GGAGACTCACTTGAGCCCAGGAGTTGGAGGTTGCTGTGAGCAGTGAAGCCATAGCACTCTACCCAGGGGGACAGCTTGAGGCTCTGTCTCAGAAAAAAAAACACAAAAAAAACTTAGAGGTGAAAATAAAAATAAAAATAAATAACTCAGAGGTGCTCCTGGCATGGAGTGGTTGGAAGCCAGGGACACTGCTCAATACCCTTTAATGCACAAGATGACTCCACCCCAGAGACTGATCTTGCCCCCAAGTGTCAATACAGCATAGCAAAGAAAGCCTCCTTTTTTTTTTTGCAATTTTTGGCCGGGGCTGGGTTTGAACCCATCACCTCCAGCATATGAGGCCAGTGGCCCACTCCCTTGAGCCACAGGCACCGCCCAAAGAGGGCAACTGCTGTAGGACACATGGTCTTCCTGTAGCCACCCACCACTCTGCTGTCATATTTATGCCATGCTCAAGATCACTCAATGCGTCCTTAGTACCCATTGTCCAACTTTGTGTTCCAATCTAGGGCTTTGGAAAAGGACAGGGCTGGTGCTGACCCACAGGACTAAACACCACCACCCCTGACCTCCAAATCACCTTGAGGAATTAAAACTCTGCTTTTTAACAATCCACTTAATTTATATATTCATTCACTCAACAACAATGTTTCAAGCTCCTACTAGACACCAAGTATGTGATGAGCTTTACTCAGGATCAGGGACCAACTTTCCACCCAAAATTGCAGTGCCAGGCTCAACTAGGGCAGGGCAGTGCTGATGTGACCTGAGGTGGGGGAGGGTGCAGCAGACTTGGGTCCTGGAAGTACTTTGGGGATGACCCTGTTCAACCTCTTTTGAGTACTTCAGGTGAAACTAAGCCCCAGAGAGGGCAGGGCCTGAGCTGAGGTACCCCACTGATTCGTGGCCACCAGGAAGGCAGAAAGGGTGGGAGCCTTGGGCAGTTTATGCCTGCTCTGGTTCTTGGGTCTTCCTAGTTTAGGTTGTTTTTCTGGGCTGGACAAAGCAGAGATCCTATCTGTGGCCTAACAGGTCTGACCAGAACCCAATAATGCCCTGAAGCAGCTCTGCAGCCCCATTGGGCTCTAGCTCATTCTTTTAGTATTTACTGAGCACCCACTGTGTACACAGTGATGGGGCCTGCAGGACTGATGACACAGAGCCAGGGGAAGCCCCTGGTCCACCATGGAGAGAGACAATAATTAAAAAATCACATATAAATTTAAAAGTGCAACCTAGGGGCTCGGCTCCTATAGCTCAACCGGCTAAGGCGCCAGCCATGTACACCTAGGGTGGCGGGTTCGAGTCCCCAGCCCGGACCCGCCAAACAACAATGACGGCTGCAACCAAAAAAAAAATATGGCCGGGCGTTGTGGCGCGCGCCTGTGGTCCCAGCTACTTGGGAGGCGGAGGCAGGAGACTCGCTTGAGCCCAGGAGTTGGAGGTTGCTGTGAGCTGTAATGCCACGGCACTCTACCCAGGGGGACAGCTTGAGGCTCTGTCTCAAAAAAAAAAAAAAAAAAAAAAGTGCAACCTAGGCTTCTGATGGTATCCAGTAGGGAGACTTTACCTGAGCTGAGGGTCACATGGAGGGCTTCCCTGAGATGGAGGCACCAGAGTTGAGAACTAACTTTTAATAGGAATGATCCAGGTGAGAGGGATCCAAGCAGAGAACAGTTAGAGCTATGGGAGGCGAGGGAGGAGCTTGGGGAGGTCTGAGGAAGGTAGATGTTTCAGGCAGAGGAGCTGCCTATGCAAAGGCCCTGGGGCAGGACCATACCTGGTTGGAGAGGCCCACGTGGCTGGAGCAGAGTGAGAAGGGAGAAAGAAGGAGGAGGGGAGAAAACTGGGCAGGTGGGGAGGGGGGACAAGGTATGTCATGGACGGTCTGGTGAGCCTCAGGGAGGATTTGGTTTTTGACCACAAAGGAGGTGGGAGCCATGGAAGGCTGTAGGCAGAGGGCCTGGCCCTGACTCAGGTGCTCACAGGTGCCCTCTAGTGGCTGCTAAGGGGAGGACAGACTGTAAGGGTAGAGAATGGGCACTGAAGACTAAGACAGAGGCAACTGTGGAGGTCCAGATCAAGATCAGGGCCAGCAAGGCAGAGGAAAGGCAGAGAATAAATAGGCAGATTCTGGAAGCATTTAGAAGCAGAGCCTCAGTCCAGGCGCTTTAGTTCACACTTGTAATCCTAGCACTCTGGAAGGCCCAGGCAGGTGGATTGCTTGAGTTCAGGAGTTCAAGATCAGCCTGACTTGTCTCTATTAAAAATAGAAAAACTAGCTGGAGGTTGTGGCAGGCACTTGTAGCCCCAACTATTTGGGAGGCTCAGGTAAGAGGATCCGTTGAGCATGGGAGTTTGAGGTTGCTGTGAGCACTCTACCCAGGGCAACTGGGTATGACTCTGTCTCAGAAAAAAAAAAAAAGAATACAAGCAGAGCCTTTCAGACTGGCTGACAGACAGGATGTAGGAGGTGAAGGGAATTCACTCCCAGATTTGTGCCTGGGCCTCAAGAAGGAGGAGGTAAAATTTCTTGTGATGGGACAAGGTTGGGGCAGGGGAGATAGAGGATGCAGCTGAGGCTAGACAGGTTAAGTTTCTGGGGAGGTCACCCAGGGAGCTAGTGTAGACAGAAGTGGGGAAGACCTAGGACCAGTTAGAGGCCTGCGAGGTGTTAGTTTACTCTTTTTTCTTATTCCTGCAATGCCATAGTTATTCTATTTTTTTCTTTTAATAACTTTGGTACCTATATATGTGCTTTTTTAAGAGACAGGGTCTCGCTCTATTTGCCAGACTGAAGTGCAATGGCGTAGTCACAGCTCACTGCAACCTCCAACGCCTGGGCTCAAGCAATTCTCCTGCCTCAATCTCTCAAGTAGCTAGTACAACAGGCATACACCACCACACCTGGCTAATTTTTTTTTTTTTTTTTAGTTTTTGGCCAGGGCTGGGTTTGAACCCACTACCTCTGGTATATGGGGGGGGCTGGCACCCTACTCCTTTGAGCCACAGGCACCACCCACACCTGGCTAATTTTTAAAAACATTTTTCGGAGGGCAATGCCTATGGCTCGAAGGGGTAGGGTGGTGGTGGGTTCAAATCTAGCCCCGGCCAAAAAAAAAAAACCTACAAAAAAAAAAGTATTAAAAAAAAAAACATTTTTTGTAGAGATGGGGTCTTGCTGTGTTGCTCAGCCTGGTCTCAAATACCAGATGTGAAGTGATCCTCTTACATCAGTCTCCCAAAGTGCTAGAATCACAGGTATGAGCCACTATGCCTAGCCTTTATTATTTTTTTTAAATTTTTTTATTAAATCATAGCTGTGTACATTAATGCAGTCATGGGGTACAGTGTGCTGGTTTTATATACAATTTGAAATACTTTCATCAAACTGGTTAATATAGCCTTCATGGCATCCTCTTATTGTGTTAAGACATTTATATTCTACATTTAGAAAGATTCACATGTACCCTTATAAGATGAACCATAGGTGTCCCACCAAACACCCTCCCTCCACCCTATTATTATTATTATTATTATTATTTTTTTTTTTTGAGACAGAGCCTCAAGCTGTCCCCCTGGGTAGAGTGCCATGGCATCACGCTCACAGCAACCTCCAACTCCTGGGCTCAAGCGAGTCTCCTGCCTCCGCCTCCCAAGTAGCTGGGACCACAGGCGCCCGCCACAATGCCCAGCTATTTTTTGGTTGCAGCCGTCATTGTTGTTTGGCAGGTCCGGGCTGGGGATTCGAACCCTCCACCTTAGGTGTACGTGGCTGGCGCCTTAGCCGGTTGAGCTATAGGCGCCGAGCCCCTATTATTTTTTAATAAACATTTTATTTTGGAATAATTTGTAATTTACAGAAACGTAAATGCCTTATATGCCTCCCCAATTTCCCCAAACGTGAACATCTTATTACCACAGTATATTTGTCACAACTGAGAACCCAACACTGGTGTGTACCTATTCACTAAACTTCAGCCTGTATCCAGGATTTCCCTCGGGCTCTTTTCTGCTCCAAGGCCCTGTCCAGGATCCAACATGGCATTTAGTTGTCATGTCCCCTCGGGCTCCTCTGGGCTGTGACCATTTCAGTCTTTCCTGTCTCTTGACCTTAACAGCATGGATTGGACAGGTCTTTTGCAGAATGTTCCTCAGTGTGGGTTTCTCTGATGCATCCTGGCATGACTAGACTGGGGTGATGGCTTTTAGGAGCCCCTAGGAGGTTTTCAGGAACCTGAGTGGAGAGGTGAGGCAGCAGCAGAGAGGAGAGGTGGCCAGGTAAGAGGACACACCCTACTCTGTGTGTTCCAAGAGCAAAATCACCTTTGATGAAGGAGAGAATGAGAGGTGTGCAGGCTGCACTGCAAAGCACCCAAGGGCTGAAGAATGTTCCAGGGGTTGATAATGTGGAGGTAATGGGGGACCTTACAAGGGGCTCCTTTACACAGGAGGGGAGGAAGGTAAGAAAGAGAGCATAGAACCTTCCTGAAAATTGTCATGTGGGATGTAGCTCAGGGTGTTTTATGGAGGGTGTTTTACCCCTCAAGACAGAAGAATGCCCAAGCTCTAGAAGGAAGTGCTACAGCAATGAGGGGAAGAGCAATGCTCCAGAGAAAATTCTAGTACCTGCCTCATTTTCTCCATCTGTAAAATGGGGATTTTGGTTCTGACTTTGAGCAATAATGGAGGAAGGCTCAAAAGTTTAAGCAGCTCAGGCATGGTGGCTCCTGCCTATAATTCTAGCAAGTTGGGAGGCTGAGATGAGAGAATCACTTAAGGCTTGGAGTTTGAGACCAACTTGAACAACACAGCAAGACCGCCATCTCTACAGAAATTTTTTTTAGGCTGGACACAGTGGCTCACACTTGTAATCCTACCATTCTGGGAGGCAGAGGCAAGAAAATTGCCTAATCCCAAGAGTTTGAGGTTGCTGTGAGCTGTAACACCATGGCTCTCTATCAAGGTGACAAAGTGAGACTCTATCTCAAAAAACAAGAACAACAACAACAAAAACTAGAGAGGAATAATGGCACATACCTGCAGTCCCAGCTACTTGGGAGGATGAGGCAAGAGGATTGCTTAAGTCCAAGAGTTTGAGGTTGCTGTGAGCTATGAGGCCACAGCACTCTACCCAGGATAGACTCTACCCAGAGTAAGACTGTCTCAAAAAAAAGATGGGGTGCGCCTGTGGCTCAGTGAGTAGGGTGCCAGCCCCATATACTGTGGGTGGCGGGTTCAAACTCAGCCCCGGCCAAACTGCAACAACAACAAAAAAATAGCCAGGTGTTGTGGCATGCGCCTGTAGTCACAGCTACTCGGGAGGCTGAGGTAAGAGAATTGCCTAAGCCCAGGAATTGGAGGTTGCTGTGAGCTGTGATGCCATAGCACTCAACAAAGGGCAATAAAGTGAGACTCTGTCTCTTAAAAAAAAAAAAAAGAAAGAAAGGAAGGAAGGAAGGAAGGAAGGGTGGCACCTGTGGCTCAAAGGAGTAGGTCGCCAGCCCCATATGCCAGAGATGGCAGGTTCAAATCCAGCCCCGGCCAAAAACTGCAAAAAAAAATTTTTTTAATTAGCCAGATGTGGTGGTATACACCTGTTAATCCCAGCTACTTGGGAGACTGAGGTAGGAAGATTGCTTGAGCATGAGTTTGCAGTGAGCTATGATGATGCCACTGTATTCCAGGCTGGGTTACAGAAAAAGAACTTATCTCAAAAAATTAAAAAATCTTTATGCCATCACAGGCAGGGGACAGAGAAGTATACAAAAAGATGCCCCTGGGCTGTCCCTTGGTATTTCCTTTTCCATTTCAGCACCCAGTGGAAAAAACAAAGGTAAATTATAGTGTCCCAGAGTTGGAGTGGACACCCCTGCCAAAACTGTCTACACCATAGTTCTGTCATTCTGGACAGCAGGTAGGGGTAGGATCCAGTGCCTTGACAGTAGGATCCAGTGCCTTGACATCCTTCTTACAGTCCCAGTTTTCAGTTTGACTTCCATGCTTCTACCCCAGCCCAGCACCACAATAAAGGTCCCCCTGCATCCTCCATTACCAGTCCTATGGGAGCCTTCTCAGTCTTATTCTGCTTTGTGTTTGAACCTGCCACACCTGGCATCTGTCCTTCCAAAGTCCTACTACTCTGTTGAAAATCTCAACTGGCTCACCATGAGCTTTTTTTTTTTTTTTTTTGAGACAGAGTCTCACTTAGTCACCTTCGGTAGAGTGCTGTGGCGTCACAGCTCACAGCAACCTCAAACTCTTGGGCTTAAGCCTCCCAAATAGTTGGGACTATAGGCTCCTGACACAATACCTAGCTATTTTTAGAGATGGGGTATCACTCTTGCTCAGGCTAGTCTCCAACCTGTGAGCTCAGGCAATCGGCTGGCCTCAGCCGCCCAGAGTGCTAGGATTACAGGCATGAGCTACTGTGCTGGGCCTTCCATGATTTATTAGCGTATTGAGCACCTACTGCATATCAGGGGCAGTTCTGGGGATACAGCAATGGTAAAGCTCACAGATCAGCAGAGAGAACAGATGTTCAACAAAGAGTCCGACCTGTGAACACACAGCAACTGCAGCTCTGATTCAAGACCACTCAATAGCTCCTCGGCCCTCATTGGAGGCATACTTGGGGAGAATCTGACCCTAGCCAGGCTCTGGTGCACCCTTCTCATTGTCTCAGAACTATTTTACAGCCTTATGAATGGTAAAAGACTGGTGGTACAGCAAATGATTTGCAAATTTTATCTTGTGGAAAATGAGATTCCTGGCCTGTGGCTCAAGTGGCTAAGGCGCCAGCCACATACACCTAAGGTGGTGGGTTCGAATCCAACCCTGCCAAATAACAATGACGGCTGCAACCAAAAAATAGCCAGACGTTATGGCAGGCGCCTGTGGTCCCAGCTACTTTGGGAGGCAGAGGCAGGAGAATCGCTTGAGTCCAGGAGTTGGAGGTTGCT
>NW_003852424.1:16405467-16406846 GCF_000181295.1 Otolemur garnettii | reverse complement strand
GCATCACAGCTCACAGCAACCTCCAACTCTTGGGCTCAAGGGATTCTCTTGCCTCAGCCTCCCAAGTAGCTGGGACTATAGGTGCCCGCCACAACACCTAGCTATTTTTGTTTTCGTTGTTGTTGTTGTCATTGTTGTTTGGCAAGCCTGGGCTGGTTTTGAACTCACCAGCTCCAGTGTATGTGGCTGGCGCCATAGCTGCTGAGCTATAGGCGACGAGCCTGTGTGTTCATTTTTAAAATTCTTCTTTGGAAGGCCAGGAGCGGTGTCTCCCTCCTGAGGTTCTAGCACTCTTGGGAGGCTGAGGTGGGTGGATTGCCAGAGCTCACAGGTTTGAGATCAATCTGAGCAAGAGCAAGACCCCCATCTCTAAAAATAGCTGGGCACTGTAACAAGTATCTGTAGTCCCAGCTACTTGGGAGGCTAAGGAAAGGGAATCGTTTGAACCCAGGAGTTTGAGGCACTCTACTGAAGGCGACAAAGTGAGACTCTGTCTCAAAAAATAAATAAAATAAAGTAAAAAGAATTAAAAAATATAAAATTCTCCTTTGAATAAGCTGTAAAATCTTACAGGTTACCATGCTAATTAATGAGTTCACCAAACTTTTAAAGCACTTCTTTGTTTTATATTTATATAAGAGTTATGTTATGATTTTGTTTGGGGGAGAAACATCCTTTAATATTATAGAACCAAAGGCTTCAGGTGGGCATTTTCCCCTTATTCCAGCTCCATCATTGCTCACCTGGACCAGCCCAGTCCCTTCCTCCCTGGTCCTTGGCTCCCACCCTTGGCCCCCACAATCTCTCCTTCCTGATCTCTCCTGCCTGCAGCTGCCACCAGAGAGTGCCTGGAAGCACGGGAGCCAGGGCCCGCTCCTCTGCCCACAGCCTTCCATGGTTCCCACCTTTCTGGGGGAAAGAAGGCCAAATCCTCCCCTTGGCCCACCAGGCCCTGCACAACCTGCATTGTTCCTTTCCTCCCTCTCTCTCTCTCTCTTTTCACTCTGCTCCAGCCACATAGGCCTCCTTGCTGTGCCTCTAACATTCTGGGTCCAGTTCTGCTTTAGTGCCTTTGCACGGGCTAGATCCTCCTTGGAATGCCCTTCCTTCAAATATCAGTTGGGCCAACTACTCACATTCTTTTTTTTTTTTAATGTATGTTTTGAGACAGAGTCTCAAGCTATCACCCTGGGTAGAGTGCAGTGCCATCACAGCTCACAGCAACCTCTAACTCCTGGGCTTAAACGATTCTCTTGCTTCAGCCTCAGGTAGCTGGGACTACAGGTGCCCACCACAACGCCTGGCTATTTTTGGTTGTAGTTGTCATTGATGCTTGGCAGGCCCGGGCTGGATTCAAACCCGCCATCTCTGGTGTATGT
>NW_003852424.1:16402377-16405231 GCF_000181295.1 Otolemur garnettii | reverse complement strand
GTTGCAGCCGTCATTGTTGTTTGGCGGGTCCGGGCTGGGGATTCGAACTCACCACCTTAGGTGTACATGGCTGGCGCCTTAGCCGGTTGAGCTATAGGAGCCGAGCCAATTCTTTCTTTCTCAAAGAGCACTCCTACTTAAAATCATACTCCTACTTAAAATTATAAAATATCTCTAACCCTCGTTATTGTGATCCAATTTACTTACTTATTATGTGTCTTGGCTTTCTCCCCCCACCAAAATATAAGTCCCCACAAGAGCAGGAAGCTTGGTCTATTTTGTTCCCTGCCAAATTGCGAAGGTCTAGTAACTACACGCCTGGCACACAGTAAGTGCTCAATAAATGCCAATTCACTCCCTGGGAGACCCCTCCCCTAGGCATATATTCCACTAACTTTAACCCATTCCAAAGGGTGTCAGGCTCCACCCTGTGCAAACATTGCTGGGCTGGCACCCAGCCAGGCCTAAAGAGGAAGAATGAGAACCCAAACTCCCTGCTGTGGACTTTCCCCAGGACACAGGGCCACGCGGAAGTCCTGAGGCAGGCAGGCAGTCCATTTTCAAGACGCTGAGCCCCCTTACTTGGGGGCCAGACTTCCCCCTAGCTCTGCATTTGGACTCTTGTCTGCCTGACAGTTCTAATTTACTGTGCAGCTCCAGGCAAGTGGCTAGCTTTTTCTGAACCAGTGTTTGTAATCTGTAAATCAAGGAGGTGGATGGCACAATGGAACTGAACTCTGTGCTCACCATTACCACCACATGACCAGGAATCTATCATTTCCTGCTCTCAGGAGCCCTGTGATATAATGACTCTTACTATCCCATTTTACAGAGTGAAAATGGACAGAAAAAAGGGCTGGAAGGCAGATCTATCAGACTCTGTGGGGTTTCCTCTCCAAAACTCAGGCAGGGTGGCATCTGACAGTGGAGATGTGTGCTGCCCCAGCCCCACAGCTCCCCAAGTCTGAAGTATCCCACTCCCCAGGAGCTCCACGGCCACACAATCCCATCTACCCTGGGTGACCCCAAATGCCAGGCCTGCCCTGTGCCCCTCTGTGTGAACACCTGTGCCTCCCTGGTCCTGGTGGAGGGGGCCCTCTTGGTCCTGGACAAAGAGACCTGAGGTGCAATCAGACACTCTGCTTATAGGGAGCTCCTTTTGTCCTGCCATTTGGGAGCAAATGACCCAGAAAAATCTCCTGCCATTGGCCCCTCCCCATCCCAGGTCTGGGGTCTCCACTTTGCTTCTCATTTCCCCCCCAAAAGGAATAAAGATTATATCCCAGCACCCTCACCTCTAAAACTCCTGGAGTCTCCAGCAGTGAGATTGAGTAGATCGGGGGAGGGTGCTACAGTTGTTTAAAAACTTGAGAGCCTTTTTTAAAGTTCTGGGAAGGAATGAGGTCCCAGCCCACTTCATCTGTCACCTCCGGCCTGTCTCAGGCTGTGGAAGATAAACCCAGTGCCACGCCCCACCCCCAGTTGAAACTCCTTTTCTCAGTTTGGGGGATCAGAGACCAACCTGTGCTTCTTGCCACCTCTCCAACCCCCAACCACCAAGACCAACAATGACCCTTTTAAGTCTTGGCTCCAGCGTCCTGGGCAGGCCGCCAGGGGCAGTAACTGCCAGTCAGATAATCCCTTGGAAACTATGTCAGATGCCCACGCAGGAGTTTCAGTTTCCTGTTTTCTGGGGAGCCAGAGGGAGGCAAATGAGGGGTCCCAGGACCCTGAGGTGGTGAAACCCAGTTCAGAAGATGTCCACAGGGTGGGGGGCAGAATGGGGCAGGGGACTTACCTGTCTATGAGGCTTGGTGGCCTGTGGGCCTGCGTCAAGAGCCAGAGCTGGGGTGTCCACCTGGCATCAGGGGTAGGGAGGGCACCTGAGGCTTGTGGCTCTGACCTCCCCACCTAGGGGTCCAATTTTTCCTCTGTCTGGTGGCAACAGGCAGGTAGGTCCTATGCTGGGTGGGACTCACAAGCGTGACAATATGCAAGGCAAACCTGTGAGTGTAAGAGACCTGCCAGTAGGCGGATTGGGTGTGTGGCTCTGTCGGAAGGTGCTCTCACGTGGGAGCAGTTGGCCTTAACCCCTGATCACCCAGAGGCCAGAGACACCATGGGACACAGAATCCTGCTCCTGCGTGTGAATTGGCGTTTAGTAGGTGTTCAGGGAAATACCTGTTGAATACAGTAAGGAATGGATGAGCCACATCTCCTACCCCCTCCTCCCTGCACTGTCCTTGGACCTGGAACTTCTCAGCCTTTGTACTTGCTGTGCTCTGCCAGGCATGCAGTCCTGCCAGATTGCCATAGGCAGGCGGACTCCTTTGCTCCTGCAGATCTGTGCAAATTCTGCTTCTCTGCCATGAACTGACTGGATTACTATGCAGAGAAGCTTCTGTCACTTCCTAGGTTTGTAGGTTTAGGCAAGTGATTGGGACTTCTCTATGAAAATGGGGACAATATCAGCAGGTCCTGGGGTTGCTTTAAAGAGTGTGTGTGTGGCACTTGTGATGTGTGGCTGGTCCCAATGAATGAGACACTGGGAAGTATAACATGTTTGTGGGACTTTGAAGCTTTGATGTGCAAAAAAAAGAATGTAAAAACAGCACATTAACTTTAATCTTGAGGCGGTGCCCATAGCTCAGTGGTTAGGGTGCTGGCCACATACACTCAGGCTGGCTGGTTCAAACCCGGCCCGGGGCCAGCTAAACAGCAATGACAACACCAACAAAAAAATAGCTGGGCACTGTGGCAGGCGCCTATAGTCCCAAGACAATCACTTAAGCCCAAGAGTTTGAGGTTGCTGTGAGCTGTGATGCCACAGCACTCTACCCAGGGTGACATAGTG
>NW_003852424.1:16399016-16400169 GCF_000181295.1 Otolemur garnettii | reverse complement strand
AAAAAAAAAAAGATTTTATTTTTTTTTCCCGAGCCAAGATTTTATTTTTTATTAAAGTTACACATGTGTGCATTTTAAAGAGTTCAATTATCCTTAGGCTTGTTAAGAAAATCAGCCTCATGACCTTGCCTATCCATATTTTCCCCCTCCCCAGGGGCCATGCCCCATACTTTAAGCTGCTTCGGATTGATTTGACATTTACTTCTGTGTCTCTAAATCATGACTGTGTGCCAGTTTTCGTATTATTTTTAAATTTACTTCCTTTTCATTACACTTCTCAATGATCCAACTCCCAGCTTTTCCCCGACTGTCTATGTAAAAGGTTTTTAAATTTATTTATTTATTTATTTTGAGATAGAGTCTCACTTTGTCACCCTTGGTAGGGTGCCGTGGCTTTATAGCGCATAGCAACCTCAAACTCTTGGGCTTAGGGGATTCTCTTGCCTCATTCTCCCAAATAACTGAGAGTACAGGCTCCCACCACAATACCTGTATATTTTTAGATATGAGGTCTCGCTCTGGCTGAGGCTGGTCTCCAACCTGTGAGCTCAGGCAATCCACCCACCTTGGCCTCCCAAGTGTTGAGATTACAGGTGTGAGCCACCAAGCCTGGCTTGGTTCTCAAACTTTTATCTAGTGTCCCAGTCTGGCCCCTAGGGGGACGGTTCATTAAAACCTAGATTATAGTGCCCACCACCCACATTGCAGCTTCTGATGTGGGAAGTCTGAGGCATGACCTGAGAACCTGCATTTCTTTTCTTTTCTTCTTTTTGAGACAGAGTCTCAAGCTGTTGCCCTGGGTAGAGTGTCCTGGCGTCGTAGCTCATAGCAACCTCCAACCTCCAACTTGGGCACAAGTGATTGCCTTGCCTCAGTTTTTCTATTTATTTATTTATTTTATTAAATCATAGCTGTGTACATTAATGCAGTCATGGGGTACAGTGTGCTGGTTTTATATACAATTTGAAATATTTTCACCAAACTGGTTAACATAGTCATCATGGCATTTTCTTAGTTATTGTGTTAAGACATTTATATTCGGCTTGGCACCTGTGTGGCTCAAGTGCCTAAGTCGCCGCCATATACACCTGAGCTGGTGGGTTCGAATCCAGCCCAGGCCCACCAAACAGCAATTAAGGCTGCAACCAAAAAA
>NW_003852424.1:16382182-16398808 GCF_000181295.1 Otolemur garnettii | reverse complement strand
ATGGACCATAGATGTGGTCCCATCATCTATTTTTATTTTTATTTTTAATTTTTTTTGGTAGAGACAGAGTCTCACTTTATTGCCCTCGGTAGGGTCCCATGGCGTCACACTGCTCACAGCAACCTCCAACTCCTGGGCTTAGGTGATTCTCTTGCCTCAGCCTCCTGAGTAGCTGGAACTACAGGCACCCACCACCACGCCTGGCTATTTTTTTGTTGCAGTTTGGCCAGGGCTGGGTTTAAACTTGCCACCCTCGGTATATGGGGCCGGTGTCCTATCCACTGATCTACAGGCGCCACCCCCAGTTTTTCTATTTTTAGTAGAGACAGGGTCTCGCTTTTTGTTCAGGCTCATCTCCAACTCCTGAGCTCTAGCACTCCACCCGCCTCAGCCTTGCAGAGTACTGGAATTATAGGCATGAGACACCACTGCCAGCCAGAACCTGCATTTCTTTCTTTTTTTTTTCAGTTTTGGCCGGGGCCAGGTTTGAACCCACCACCTCTAGTATATGGGGCCAGTGCCCTACTCCCTGAGCCACAGGCATTGCCCAGAACCTGCATTTCTTACAAACACATTCCTGGGAGGCTTTAGGGACCACACTTTGAGAATCAGGGGTCTAAATTTTTCTCCCGGCAGATCTGCATGAATCAGTTCTATTCATAACGTATGTCCAAAGAACTCTTTCTGGAGCACCTAAAAAAGATTATGGGGCTCAGCGCCTGTGGCTCAAGTGACTAAGGCGCCAGCCACATACACCTGAGCTGGCGGGTTTGAATACAGCCTGGGCCTGCCAAACAACAATGACGGCAGCAACCAGAAAATAGCCGGGTGTTATGGTGGGCACCTTTAGTCTCAGCTACTTGGGAGGCAGAGGCAAGAAAATCGCTTTAGCTTGAGCTCAGGAGTTGGAGGTTGCTGTGAATTGTGATGCCACAGCACTCTACCCAGGCTCAACTCTACGCTTGAGCCTCTGTCTCAAAAAAGAAAAAAAAATTATGGGAAAATACACACAACATAATAAGTTTAATAAATAAGAAATTTATCATTTAACATTTTTGAGACAGTCTATGTCGCCCAAGCTGGTCTCCAACTCCTGTCCTCAAACAATCACCTTTGCCTCCCAAAGTGCTAGGATGATAGGCCTGAGCCGCTGTACCCACACAACATTTATTAATACCCAAACCATGATCTCCGAATAAATAACCTCCTAACCATATCATTAATAAATTCATTATTCTTTTATAATACTGTTAACACAATTATTCTTAGTACAATGATAGGGCTGATTCACAGCATGGTTCTTTGAGCTCCCATTTTCTCATGTATGAGATGCAGGTGATAATAGTACCCATATGCTTGGTTAATATTTTCAAATATTTATTGCCTACTAGTTGTTAGCTACTGGGAATTAATTTATTAGCAGTGAAACACACACAAAAAGTCTAACTTTAAGGAAAATATCTCATGCAAAAGCTTTAGCACTGAGCATGGCATGTAATATGATATTACCACTTATAACTCACTTTACTACTATCAAACAATATTTTTATAACACACAAAATACATAAATATTAATATTTATAGTATAATAGCAACTCGACTTACTTTATTATTATCAAACAATATTTATAATACACGATATATAAATATTAATATTTATAGTATAATAGAAACACATTTTTTTTTTTTTTTTTTGAGACAGAGCCTCAAGCTGTCCCCCTGGGTAGAGTGCTGTGGCATTACAGCTCACAGCAACATCCAACTCCTGGGCTCAAGCGAGTCTCCTGCCTCCGCCTCCCAAGTAGCTGGGACCACAGGCGCCCGCCACAATGCCCGGCTATTTTTTGGTTGCAGCCGTCATTGTTGTTTGGCAGGTCCTGGCTGGGGATTCGAACCTGCCACCTTAGGTGTACATGGCTGGCGCCTTAGCCAGTTGAGCTATAGGCGCCGAACCGAAACACATTATTTTAAATGACAATATTTATATATCATATAATTTTTGTATGTACATAATAAATTAAACTATTTGGCTTGGCGCCTGTGGCTCAAGTGGCTAAGGTGCCAGCCACATACACCTAAGGTTCGAATCCACATACACCTAAGGTTGCTGTGAGCTGTGATGCCACGGTACTCTACCCAGGGGGATAGGTTGAGGCTCTCTGTCTCAAAAAAAATTAATTAATTAATTAAACTATTTTTTTCTTTTAAGACACAGAGTCTCACTTTATTGCCCTCAGCAGAGTGCTGCGGCATCACAGCTCACAGCAACCTTCAATTCCTGGGCTTAAGCAATTCTCTTTTTTTTCTTTTTTTGGAGACAGAGCCTCAAGCTGTCACCCTGGGTAGAGTGTTGCAGCGTCACAGATCACAGCAACTTCCAACTCCTGGGCTCAAGCGAGTCTCCTGCCTCCACCTCCCAAGTAGCTGGGATTACAGGCGGCCGCCACAACGCCTGGCTGTTTTTTGGTTGCTGCCGTCATTGTTGTTTGGAGGGCCCAGGCTGTATTTAAACCCGCCAGCTCAGGTGTATGTGGCTGGCGCCTTAGCTGTTTGAGCCACAGGTGCCGAGCCGCAATTCTCTTGTCTCAGCCTCCTGAATAGCTGGGACTACAGGCACCTGCCACAATGCCCAGCTATTTTTTGTTGCTGTTTGGCTGGGGCCGGGTTTGAACCCACCACCCTTCGTATATGGGGCCAGCGCCCTACTCACTGAGCCACAGGTACCACCCTAAACTACAATTATTTGACTAATATAGATGCCATTATATATTCATATCACTATAAAAATATTATTTATATTTACATAAATGTGTATTTATCTATTTATTATGTATGAATTACTTATGACTTAGAGTATTTTTTTTTTTTTTAGAGACAGAGTCTCACTTTATTGCCCTTGGTGGAGTACTGTGGCATCACAGCTCACAGCAACCTCCAACTCCTGGACTTAAGCAATTCTTTTGCCTCAGCCTCCGGAGTAGCTGGGACTATAGGCGCCAGCCACAATGCCAGGCTATTTCTTTGTTGCAGTTTGGCCAGGGCCAGGTTCAAACCCAACACCTTCAGTATATGGGGCTGGTGCCCTACCCACTGAGACACAGGCACCACCCCATGACTTAAAGTAATAATATCAGTACATAATAGTAATATTCATATGTATATAAGCATGAATGTACCTATTTACTCATATAAATAGAAATAATATTTATTTATATATTATATAACATATTTATAAAAATATGATATAACAATGGCTGGGCGCCCATACCTTCATAGTTAGGGCACCAGTCACATACTCCAGGGCTGGTGGGTTCAAACCCAGCCCAGATCTGCTAAACAACAACAAAAGAAAAACTAGCTGGGCACTGTGACAGGTGCCTATGGTCCCAACCACTCGGGAGGCTGAGACAAGAGATTCGCTTAAGCCCAGGAGTTTGAGGTTCTGTGAGCTATGATGCTACAGCACTCTACTGAGGGTGACAAAGTGAGACTTTGTCTCAAAAAAAAAAAAAAAAGGAGGGCAGTGCCTATGGCTCAAAGGAGTAGGGCACTGGCCCCATATGCTGGAGGTGGCAGCTTCAAGCCCAGCACAGGCCAAAAACTGCAAAAAAAACCACAAGGAAATATGATATAGCATTTATATAAATAATATAAACATTACTATTTATCCTTATATAAATAGTATCCGGCTCGGCGCCTGTAGCTCAAATGGCTAAGGCGCCAGCCGCATACACCTAAGGTGGTGGGTTCAAATCCAGCCCGCCTGCCAAACAACAATGACGGCTGCAACCAAAAAATAGCCGGGCGTTGTGGCGGGAGCCTGTGGTCTCAGCTACTTGGGAGGCGGAGGCAGGAGACTCGCTTGAGCCCAGGTGTTGGAGGTTGCTGTGAGCTGTGAAGCCATAGCACTCTACCCAGGGAGATAGCTTGAGGCTCTGTCTCAAAAAAAAAAAAAATAGTATCCACATTGCTACTTACATTTATATGAATATATAGGCACTATTATATATTTAAATAAATATTTTTGGTGGTTTCATATTAATAGCAATATATAATTACCCAGCTCAGCGCCTGTGGCTCAAGCAGCTAAGGCGCCAGCCACATACACCTGACCTGTCGGGTTTGAATCCAGACTGGCCTTGCCAAACAACAATGACGGCTGCAACCAAAAAAAAAAAAAAAAAAAAAAGCTGGGCGTTGTGGCGGGCGCCTGTGGTCCCAGCTACTTGGGAGGCGGAGGCAGGAGACTCGCTTGAGCCCAGGTGTTGTAGGTTGCTGTGAGCTGAGATGCCACGGCAGGCACTCTACCCACGGGGACAGCTTGGGGCTTCTGTCTCAAAAAAAAAAAAAAGATAGTAAGCAAGACCTTAACTGTAAATGTTTTTAATGTTTGTTTGTAGGTTAGTATTAAGGATAAAGCAAGATGACGAGACCAGCATCATGACGTCCTCCCATGCCTGGGCGCGCGGGTGCGCTCGAGGAGAGCACAGGCCGAGCGCAAGCCCCACCCCCGAGCCCCAATTGGCTGCGCGCGGCGCGTGAAAACGCACGCAGGCCCCGCCCTTCGTGCCGGCCCGGCCCCCTCTGCCCGCCCTCCAGCCGGCGGCGCTTGTTGTTCGGCGGCGGCCGCAGCTCTAGTTGCAGTTTCGGGCCGCCCGCCCGCCCGCCCGCCGCGGTTCGCGTGTGCGGCCATGGAGCTGGAGGTGCCGGATGAGGCAGAGAGCGCCGAGGCGGGTGCCGTGACCTCGGAGGCGGCCTGGGCGGCAGAGAGTGGGGCAGCGGCAGGTAACGGTCTGGTCCTCCGTGGCCTCCCCACCTCGTGCCGAGTGGACCAGCCAGGCGCCCCCCGCCGCGGCCCAGTGGGTCCGCCCGCGCGCCGGAGGGGCGACTGGAGCGTTCCACTCGGGGGCGCTCACGGGGGAGAATGGAGCGCTTCACGGCCGGGGAACGCGCCGCGAGGGGCCCGGGCCCGGGGGCGTCTGGAGCGCCCCGCCCAGGAGCTCGGGGTGGCGTGGTCCATCGGCGGGGGTACTCGCCTGGGGGGGGGCGGTGTGCGAGTGCGGGGCGCCCCCTCCAGAGCGTGCGGGGAGGAGGGGTCCTCTCGGAGGTTTGGGTAGTGGGGCGGGTGCACTGTCTCTTGCTCAGCCGGGTCGCTCGGAGGTGAGGGTGTGGGGCAGTGGTGGATGACCTCGATCTTGGGGAGGGGCACTGCCTCCCAGGCGCGGGAGGCTGACGCTGCTCCAGATGTGAGGATGCTACTCCCTGCCTGGACTCGCTGCCGGTCTCTCCAGGTCAGCTTTGGAGGCCTCGCACCCACCAGCAGGCCACCCATATGGGCGCATCTGAGTGGTTTTGCAGCCGTAGCAGCCTCTTGGTGGCGCGGGGGGGGGGGGGAGGGTCTTTGACGCCATCTGGGTCAATCTCCTGGCGGTGTCATCTCTCTTGCAAGTCCTCCAGATCAGGACACGGGTGCGCTGACTCTTGCTTACCTTTCTGGGCCTCAGTTTGCCTTAATGTAGAACGAGAAGTCCAAGGGAGTGATGTTTGGAGGTGCCCTCAGTGCCGCGGCTTTGCAGGCAGCCCGGCTAGGAGGGGGCTACTTTGGTGCCTTGTCGCTCAGTTTCACCACTCCCAAGCCACCTTCCTAGACACCAAGCAAGGCTGCCCCAGGCATGCAGGGGGCATGGCCTATATGTATCCTTGCCTTCCAGCAGGATAGGTGCTGAGAGCCTGGCTGCCCTATCGGGCCCCACCCTTGGGCTGCTAGATTGCCTTTCTGAGGGGACAGTTCCTTCTTAGTCGAGGTCACAAGCTCCCAAATAGGAAGTTTACGGATTCGCAAAATCCTGTGTGCTCTCCCCAAGCAGTCTTCAGAGGCTCTGTTGACACCCACGTGGGTACCCATCCTCCTTCTCACCCAGGCCTCCTGAAGCTTCCTTGGCAGGCAGGCAGGCAGGCAAGGAGGTGCGTTGCTGCCTGGGGGTTGGGGGTGATTCTGAAGAGAGAGAGCAGGAGTGAGCAAGCCCCTCCCTCCCCCAGCTATGAAACACTCACTGCTTCTTTCCCCACGGCCATCTGGAACTGCTTGGTAGTTGACCTGCTTCATTGCCACTGAGCCAGTCTCCTTGCCCTGTTCTCTGCCTGAGACATATGACCTGGCCTGGCCAGCACCAGGCATGCTTGAGTGATCCAGGGGGCAGTGGATTCTAGCTGGGGTCCCTCTCTTTGCCCCTGACTTCTGCTATTAGCCCTCTGACCTGAGGTGGTCAGAGACAAAGTAGCCTAAGACTTGATGATCGCAAGAAAGCCACACGGCACACATTGTCTTATCAGACTGAGTGAGGACAGATAAACTCTTGGCTCTGGCTCTGGCTGGCTCTGGGTTTGGGGGAGCTGAGAGTTCAGGGGTGTCCTCTCTGCTCCTGAAATCTGCAGAAATCTGACTCTAGCTACTTTATTTTACTCATTTTATCTTTTTTTTTTCTTTTTTTTTTTTAATTTTTGTTTTTGGCTGGGCCTGGATTTGAACCTGCCACCTCTGGCATATGGGGCTGGCACCCTACTCCTTTGAGCCACAGGTGCCACCCATTTTTTCTCTTTTTTATTATTTTAGAATATTATGGGGGTTATTTTTCTCACTTTAAGATTAAGAGCTGCTGCTACCTTTCCAAACCTCTCTCTCCTGATGTAAACGCTGTTAAATTTGGGGCTATCCAGGCATTTTCATACAAATGTGTAAATATTTGTATTTTTCATGCTAATACTAAACACATAAACGTGTCTGCTTGTTCTTTACTGTGGTGGTTTCATGGCCCACCAGAGTTTCTCTGCATTGGCTCTCTTGGCGGATTGGGCCGTCGTGGGCCCTACAGAGTGCTGAGCAGTGCCTGTGGCCTCTACCTGCTCCATACCAGGGGCACCCCCAGTCATGATGACTAGATAGGTCTCTAGACATCACCCACAATTTGCTGGGGGCAGAATCACCCTGGTGAGAACTGCCCTATAGCATCTGTTCTGTGTGATTTATTTGATTTTTGTCAATAGTAACCCAGAATGTTACCCCTACGTTGGTGTCAGTGATCTTCTTTGTAGAGAGAGCTGAGTACAGAGGGCAGTAGCTGAGAGAGTGGAATTAAATTCTGCCTGAATCCCCACTTCCAGCTCAGTCCCTCAGTTTCTGGGTGACCTTCACCTCTTCAAGCCCCATCTTCTGAGGTGACAACCTTGTCCACTCAGGTTGGCTGTGAGCCTTAAATGAGTCAACGCTTGTACTTAATGACTGTCAGCAATGTTTGGCAGCCCACTGTAGACACCTGCTGTCATAGATCCTTCAAGGCGTATTCATTCTGGCTGTTTCTGGAGTCACTGCTGTGGCAGTGGTTTGAGGGCTTTGGTTTCCAGCAGTTGGAGGCCCAGCTGCGGAATGGGTGCATCAGTGGCAGACAGATTGAAAAATCACAATCTGACACTTTCCAGAAAGTTGGAGTGGCCAGAACGTTGTCTCACAGGGGCCAAGAGAGGCTGCCTCTGTCCGCATACGTTGCCAGCTTTGGATGTTGTTGTCCTTAGTAATTTTGGCCAATCTGATCAGAGGCGAAATGGTATCTCAGTGTTTAGAATCTGGTTACTTTAAGTGCCTGGACTCCTGGCTTTTAGATCTGGCTCAGAAAAGGCTGGCTGTCACACTCTGTGTGCTGCTTGGGGGCCATGTGGGGTGCCTGGTTCATAGAGGTGAGGCTTAGGAGGGCTGGAGGCTTGGAGATGCTTGCTAGGCCCACTTTTGGAGCCACTACTCTGTCCATAGTTTGGGCCTGAGCTGTGGTCTAGGTGTTTGAGCTTTTTCTCCCCTGCCGGTCTTATCTCTATATGCCTGGGAATAGTCAGCTTCATTCCTGAGCCCCCTGTTCCCTCCCACATCTAATCTGGTGGCAAATTCTGTCAGCTTTGCCAACCCGTAATCCACTCACTTCTCTCCCTCCTCTGCCTCCACCTGGACCATCACCATCCTCCTCTTCATGCCTGGACCAATGTAGTTGGCTCCCCACAAGCCTCCCTTCTCTTCCTATGCTGCACATACCCTGTCCCTCTGCCCACAGCCCTCCATGGGTCCCATCCACCTTGGGGTAAAGCCCGAGTTCTCCCCATGGCCTACCAGGCCCTGTACAACCTACTACATCCCCTCCCTGACCTCCCTCCTCCTTCTCTCCCCCACCTCACTCTGCTTCAGCCTCATGGCCTCACTGTGCCTCCAACACACCAGGTACAGTCCTGCCCCAGGGCCTTTGCACACTCTGTTTGCTCTTTCTCCATATGTGTGCCATTTGCTTCTTTAGCTCTTTGAAGGATCTGCTCAAACCCCTCCTCTCAGTGAGGCCTATCCCCCCTCAGATCATAAAACAGCATCTCCCTCTCTAGCCCCACCTCCCTTTTATCCTTACCCATTCTCGTCACTGTTGTCATCACCATAGCACTTGCCACCACCTGAGACATATGGCTTTGCTGATGTGTGTTCTGGCCGTCTTCCCTCCTGCGCAAGAGCTCCATAAGAGCCCGGACAGGCTGTGTCATTCCTGCAGCGTCCCCAGCGCCTGGACTGCCTGGTACATAACAGAGCTTGGCAAACATCAGGTGGATACTAAGGAGGAATTGCATCGGGAATGGGGCATTTGGGGAAGTCCTTGCCAGGAAGGTGACATTTGAGGGAGCCCTAAGGAGAGGCCATGAAGAGGGCAAGGCCAGATATGCCTGGACGGCAGTGCAGTATTCCTCAAGGACCAGTGGGGAGCCAGCAGCAGGGACCTCCTCTGTGGTCACAGGTGAGAGTCTGGGTAAGAAAGTCAGGGAGTAGTGACATCTCTCATCACATGTCAGAGGGCCCAGGGTGGGGCTGAGGACTTTGGACACAGAAAGCTCCTGGTTCAGTTCTACTCCAGCTGCCTTCTAGGAGGCAACATCAGGCGCTTTATCCTCTGTAGCCTGTCCTGTACAGTGGCTGCATGGAGAGAGTTGACTGGTAAAACCATTAGACCATACCTAGCCTACAAGTGACTACAGGGTACTGGGACCCTCTCTTCTCCCTGGCATGCTGGAGCAAAGGGAAGCATGTGTTGAGCACTGCTTCCGCAGAACCTGACACCAGAGGGCTCAGGCTGCTGTGGGCATCATGAGAGTGTGTGGAGTCTGCTCCTGCTTGGTCTATGTTTGATGTTAACTGGATGTTATTGAGCACCTTCTATGGGGTGAAGGTTTTGCAGGTGCCCAGGTCACACCAGGGACAAAGGGGGCTGTCTGGCTACCTTGTGGTGCTCTCAGACTATTGAGGGGGAGTCAGGATACACATGGGGGTGTCAAGGAAACAGATATGACCAGGGGTCAGCTAGCAACAGCCCCCTAGTCCCATCCATACTAGTTCTTTTTTTTTTTTTTTTGCAGTTTTTGGCCAGGGCTGGGCTTGAACCTGCCACCTTTGGCATATGGGGCCAAAGCCCTACTCCCTTGAGCCACAGATGCCACCCCCATACTAGTTCTTGTCCATCAAGTATTACTGGCACATGGCCTTGCTTACTCCTGCACATACCATCCTCGGCAGCTTCTAGGCTGTAACCACAGAGCTGAGTGGCTGGGATGGCAACTGTGTGGCCTACAACCCCCAAAATATTCATGTGGTCTTTTATGGAAAATGCTTGGCAACCCCTGAGTTGGACCGTTTGGGAGCGGGGGCAGACTGCTGTTGTGGCAAGGGTGAGGGACCTGCTTTAGCTGAGAGGTCAGTTCCGGAAGGAGGTAACCAGTCAGCCCAGACCTGAACAAGAAGTGTGGGCCATAGCCTGAGCAATGCAAGCAGTGAGAATAGCTGTGCAGTGACCCTGAGGTAGGAATGAGCTGGAGCCATTTGCACCATAGACTTAAAATCAGCAAGGTGGGGCAAGGGCCAGCCACGCAGCCCATGGGGCCCTGACTCTGGTTGGGGTTTTGCTTAGAGGACAGCAAGCAGCACTGGTGTGTCTAAGCAGGGCAGTGAATGCAGATTCATAGGTTCTGGCATGTGGTAGGGGAGGGCTGAGGGTGGCAGTGGCTGTAAGCAGGGAGCTGGGATGGCCTCCAGGTGAGTGATGCTGCTGCCTGGACGCAGATAAGGCACTGGAAGGCTCAAGTCTGAGCCCTGGAGCTGATGCTGAGGATGGAGCAGGTCTAGGGCCCAGCTCTTCTGATGAGTGTGTGCTGATATGGTAAGCAGGCAGCAGGGCCCCCCAAAGTAGGTAGATAGGCCTGGTCTGGGATTTCTCTTTCTTCTTTCAGAACAAGAGGATCCAGCAGGACAGGAGTGAGTGGGTGAGGCCCCTAGCCCCTGGGAAGCTGTATGACCTGAGCTTTTACACTTTACAGATGGGGAAACTGAGGCTCCCAAGAGGGCTGAAGAAGTTGTCCAGAGCAGGGGCATGAACCAGGAGTGGGTCCAGTCTTCCCCCCACCCCTCCCAGCCTGCTGCCCAGGTTTAGCAAAGTGTCCCTTCACTCTGGACTACGCAGGCTGATGTCCCACGAAGGATTTTACAGTCATGAGCCAGCTGGATGGTGAGGCCCTCTGCACTGTGCACTCACAGGGATTACAGGCTTTGGGATTATCTGGGAGCCCCCTGCACTTGACTCAGCGCCCTGTGAGGCTAGCAGGGGAGGGACTGGGGTCACGTTTGAGGACCCTAGTGGGCAAGGGGCAGACCCCAACATCTTGTCAAAGCCGCTCATTCTTGTGTCACTGTGTAGCAGGGAGTTGACCTGGAAGATTTTGGGGGAGTGAGGTGAAGTTTAGGTGTCATCTGTGGATTATTTACCAGGGTGTATTCTGGGCCTGGTGCTGAGAAACAAGGTGGAATGAGCTAGACAGGGCCTCTGTGAACTCTAGGGATGGGGGCAGGGAGTTTGTAGACAGCAAACAAAGAAGCAAAATACGTAACTTGGGCTGGGAGTGATTTAGGGGTGGCGCCTGTGGCTCAGTGAGTGGGGTGCCAGCCCCATATACCATGGGTTGTGGGTTCAAACCCAGCCCCAGCCAAACTGTAACAAAAAAATAGCTGGGTGTTATGGTACGCACCTATAGTCCCAGCTACTGGGGCAAGAGAATCGCCTAAGCCCAAGAGTACACCACTGCACTCTACCAAGGGTAACAAAGTAGACTCTCTCTCTCTCTTTAAAAAAAAAAAAAAAAAAAGAAGTAACATGGTGAAGAGGAGAGTAGTGGTGTGGGAGGGCGTTGTCCAGGCTAGGTATGCAGGAGGAGGTAGCACGTGAATGGACATCTAAAAGAAATGAGGGACATGCATTGTGGAGATGTGAGGAGAGTGTGTCAGGCAGAGGGCACAGCCTTTGCAAAGGCCCTGGGGCAGGATTGTGTCTGACCTATTAGGGTAAGGTGACCGGACGTCCCCGTCCGGATTTCCAACAATTTGTCCCGTGTCCCGCGGTGTTTTAAAAAAAGTCCCAATTTTTGGAAAGAATGCATGACAAGCTAGGGACAACGGGAAGGGAATATACAGTTTTCAGCTGCTGAAACGGTTCATGTAACTCCATTTGGGAATGAAGAGGTTAATGTAACTTCATTTGGAAATGGAAAGGCTAATGTAAACTCCCTACTCCCATCCTGGGTAAGGTCACCCAGGTGGACCAGCACCCTACTCCTTTGAGCCACAGGCGCCGCCCTATACATAATTTTTTTTTAATGTATTATATTTGTAAATTGTACTTATGTTGAAATTAAAAATGTATATATTACGATACTATTTTTAAATTCTATGAAAATTTTTGTTGCTCCACATAGACCAAATTTTTAATTAAGAACACCCCCCACCCCCGCCCCCGTCAATGGTGTCCCGCTTTACCAATGTTAAAATCTGGTCACCTTATATTAGAGGCACAATGGAAGGCCCATGTAACTGGAGTAAAGTGAGGAGTTGGGGAGAGAGAGAGAGAGAGGCAGGGAGGGCAGAGAGGGGCTGGCTAGGTTATGCAGAACTTGGTGGACCTCAGGGAGGACTTGGGCTTTGACCCTGAGGGAGGTGGGAGCCATGAGCTGTGGAAAAAAAAAAAAAGCCATGGGTAAAGAGACAGGACCTGCCTCAGGTGCTCAAGGCGCCCTCTGGTGGCAGCTGCAAAGAGGACAGGCTGTGGGGGTGAGGGTGAGAGCCCCAGATATATCGTGCCAAGAAAAGTGAGCAATTGATGGATTTTTTATTTTTAAACTCCTGAGTGGATTTTTTTTTTTTTTGAGAAGGCCTCAAGCTGTCGCCCTGGGTAGTGGGTAGAGTGCTTTGGCATCACAGCTCACAGCAACCTCCAACTCCTGGGTTCAAGCGATTCTCCTGCCTCAGCCTCCCAAGTAGCTGGGAGTACAGGCGCCTGCCACAACACTCGGCTATTTTTTTGGTTGCAACCTTAATTGCTGTTTGGCGGGCCTGGACTGGATTCAAACCCGCCAGCTCAGGTGTATATGGCTGGTGCCTTAGCCTCTGAGTCCTGGGGGGATTTTTGGAAGCAGAGCCAACAGGGTCTTTTGGAGGATCAATGGGAGTGGTGAGAGAGAGAAATTGAGTTTTCTGAGCCTCTGGGAGGACAGAGCTACCTTCCCAGGGCTGGGCATGTCAGTATTGAGTGTGAAACCTGTGACCTCAGTAATGGGCAGTGACGAGGTGGCTGTGGTCAGTTGACACTGTCTTAGGCTCAATGCTCTGTTGGGAGTACAGCCAGGAAGAGCGGCCCCACAGGTACAGGAGCAGATTGTCCAGTCTTTGCCACAGTTAACTCATTTGTAAGAAATAGTCATGTGAGGATCACATGAGCTCATAGGGAGCACACAGGAAGTGGGGAGCAGACACACAGCTGGCAGTGCCAGCTTGGTGCCTTCTTGCCAGGTGCTGGGGGCTGTGCTCTGTACACCCACAGCTCACAGAGCTGCTCCGGTGAAGAGGGAGCCCTGCTTTCCCTCAGGGCAATTACTGACAATTCCACCCAGGAGCACACATGTGCACATCCTGGCGTCCAGCTTGCACTTCATTGGTTCGGGGGAAGTCACAACCAGCGAAGGCTGGCAAGTGCAAGGACATTTGGAAATTGCATACCAGCCTCCTGTGGACCTGCCATGGTCCATTGTTCTTGGTGCATGTCAATGTTAATGGGTTAAGGTGGGGGGAGGGTTGTAGCTTTTTTTTTTTTTTAAGGTAAAAAGCCTTAGGCAAACTTTAGTTTTCACTAGAAAGAGACATATAAATTTTTAAGTTTGATAACAGTATAACAGTTGCAATATGTGGAAACATTGACAGTGAACATAGTACCAGTACACCAATGTGATATCTTTAAAACTGTCACTGTAAATTATAAGATAGAAATTAGCTGTCAATTAACTCCATCTATGTATTCTTGAAATTTGGTTGTAGGGCTGTTTAAACATCTACATTTGGGCTGCCTGAGTAAGTAAAACTCAGTGATAATGGATTTGCGAGGTCTGCTTAAAAGTCTCCTAGTACATATAATTTCTCCTTAAAATGAGTACATATTTTTGTGATGTAGATTTGACTCAGCAGTAGATCATACAGAAGAAGCTCTCTAGATTCAATTCAGCAGCATCTGGATTACTATTTTGAGAAGGGTTTTTTGATATCTTTTCTTCTTAATGTTCTGAAATTTGTTGGGGAATGCTGTTAAAACTACTAGCAATAGTATAATCTCCTGCAGTCTGTTCTAAGAGATCTTCAGAAGAGACATCAAGACTTTAAGAAGTCTGACTATATATAATGATTGAGAGTCTGTTGCAAGCATGAGAGCATTTCTTTTCAACTCACTAACTTTGTTTCCTCTGTTCTTTACTAAAAATTCCACCAAGTTTTCTCTTTTTTCACTTATAGCAAGGAAAAGTGGTGTGAGATGACTCTTTTTTATTGGGTCATTGTCTATACTGTGTGAAAGGAGTTTTTCTGCTATTGATAAATTGTAATGATAAACATATGTGATGAGCAGTGTTTTTTTGTTCCAGTTTTTTTGGCCAGGGCTGGGTTTGAATTCACCACCTCCGGCATATGGGGCCAGTGCCCTATTCCTTTGAGCCACAAGCGCTGCCTGATGAGCAGTGTTGTCATAGGTGTCCCTAACGCTGGCTTGGTGCCCTAACAGTCACACATCCCACCTACTGGCATTGGACAGCCTTCATCAGTGCTGTCTGCTTTTTGCTGCCATACAGGTTAAGTTGGCACTTTCTGTCCACTAGGACTTTTACCACTTCTGGATGACCACTGACCCAGGCTAAAAATAGATGGGTTCTGTTTTTGCAGTCTCTCTCATTTGGGCACAATGGGTCAAATGAAAGGTGAAGGAGAAAGGCCCGGTAAAACCAGGATTGTAAGTATTAACTGTGCCCCAGCTGGGAGGGAAACTGCAGGAGTAGATGCAGTAGTTCCTTAACGTAACCCAGATCTGTTCACATGCCGGCACATCCCCAGGCTGTGTGAGCCCTCTGGTCCTGAAAGGATCCTAAAAAGTAGGCATCCATGGAGTCCAACTTTCCCTGTTATCAGGCCTACACATCCATTTCGAGCAAGTGAGCCAGGTACTAGATGGCTTAGTACAGATAAAATGGGAGGAAACATTGTTTTGGCCTTAATAGGGAAGGAGAGTAAGTACCCTATCAGATCGGGGGAAAAAATACATTATCAAAACCAATAAGAATCCTGGAAGCACAAGAGGTACAGCTCAGAGGCCTCGTCCCTAAAGTGAAACAATGAAAGACTTTTCCAATACCACAAGGGACGTGTCTCCTTATCATCATTCATGTTTAGCCCAGAACCCAACTGTGCAGTTTGAGAAACAGCAAGGGTCAAAAAGCGAAAGCAAGTACTCGTACCTTCTCAAGAGCTGGCTGCGAGTCAGGAAGATCCAAAACAAGAGTATTTTCATGAAAAAGCAAGCTGGCTTTACTTAGGCAGAATAATCCCGAGTTAGAGTTTTTATGGAAAAAGTAGGCATGGCTTGGCGCCTGTGGCTCAAGTGGGTAAGGCGCCAGCCACATACACCTAAGGTGGTAGGTTCGAATCCAGCCCAGGCCCACCAAACAACAATGATGGCTGCAACCAAAAAAATAGCCGGGCATTGTGGCGGGTGCCCGTAGTCCCAGCTACTTGGGAGGCTGAGGCAGGAGACTCGCTTGAGTCCAGGAGTTGGAGGTTGCTGTGAGCTGTGATGCCAAAAAAGACTTACCAGGAAAAAGTAGGCAGAAGTATTCAAGTCATGGCATCAGGGCACCAAAACATGAGGTTTCAGGCAGCTGTCTTTGTTCTCAGTTCTTGTGCCCTAGGTGAAAGAATGACCAGACCCACCAAAGGAAGGCAAATGTGAAACAAAGTTTATTGAAAAAAAGAAGATAAGTTCATAGAGCAAGATAACGTTCACCACAGACAAGAAAAAGGCCTTAGTTATGCCCAGGGGCTCTGTTTTATACAATCTTGATTGGGCCTTCTTCCTAGTTCAGAGTCACCTTGGAACCACTGATTCTTACTGTGTATGCAGACCTCACGTGAGCCTCTTTGAAAGCCCATTGGGGGGGTTGTGGGGAGGGGTGGGGGTGTGTGAACTGCAGTGTAAATTTAAGCTGATGACTTGACAGTGCCTTAAGGCTGTTCAAGGTCATCTTCCAAACTCTACTGTACCTGTGCTGCTTGGTGGTGGCAAGAGAGTCCTCTTCATCCTTTTGCAGTTGGCATGCCAAGTTTTTGTTGGTAGGTATGTACGGTGTTCCTTCCTGTCCAGATGTGGGCAGTCACTTAGGGCAGTATTAAGGTGGGACACTATGAAGGTAGGGGCCTGAGGAGCTGCCTGGAGCCTGGCACCTGAGACTTTGCATGTTGTGTGACCTCAAGGTAGTGGGTGCCACTCTCTCTCTCTTTTTTTTTTTTTAGAAATGTATTTATTTATTTATTTTGCAGTTTCTGGCCGGGGCTGGGTTTGAACCCACCACCTCCGGCATATGGGTCCAGCGCCCTACCCCTTTGAGCCACAGGTGCTGCCCCTGGGGGCCACTCTTTAGGAATGATTATGGTGACACTTGTGGATCATGCAACATGTTACTGTCATGTTGAGAGGCTTAATCCAAAAGCACTTTTATTTTCAGTGTCTCAGGCTTGACTGGGCTCAGCTGGCCAGTTCTCCCACATCAGGTGCTATTGCCCAGGTAACCAGGTGGCCATGGCTGGCTGGTACAGGTACATCCTGATGTCTTGCCCTCTAGGCCTCTTCCATGAGGCTCTGTCATCTAGCCTGGCTCAAGTATCTTGCTGGTGGTTTCCCCCTGGTAGCCAGATTCCAGGAGAGCAGAGATTAGGCAGGGCTTTCACCACGTCACTTCTACCTTATCTAATTAGCCAGAGGATGTCTTGAAGCTCACCTGCTTTTAAGGGCAGGGAAATAGGCTCTAGCCCCCAGACAGGTGTACCTGTCTGTGAATCACCAGGAGTGCATGGGCTGGGGATGGGATTGAGCTTTTTTTTTTTTGCAGTTTTGGCCGGGGCTGGGCTAGAACCCACCACCCTCAGTATATGGGATCAGTGCCCTACTTCCTGAGCCACAGGTGCTGCCTTTTTTTTTTTTT
>NW_003852424.1:16379319-16382162 GCF_000181295.1 Otolemur garnettii | reverse complement strand
TTTTTTTTTTTTTTTCTTTGAGACAGAGTTTGACATCTCACTATGTTGCCCTGGATAGAGTGCTATGGTGTCACAGCTCACAGCAATCTCAAGGTCTTAGGTTTAAGCCATTCTTTTGCCTCAGCCTCCCAAGAAGCTGGACTATAGGTGCCCACCACAATGCCCCACTATTTTTTAGTTGCAGTTGTCATTGTTGCTTGGCAGGCCTGAGCTGGATTTAAACTCGCCAGCTCCCATGTATGTGGCTGGCGTCCTAGCCGCTGAGCTACAGCTGCCGAGCCTGCGCTCATCTTGAAACTTCTAATAACAAGGAAGGGAATGAGTGCAGGCAGCTGGACTGTGACCGGTGTTTCCTGGGGCCTTGTGTAGAAATGTGTTCTCATCTTTCTATCTTTACCCCCAAAGAAATCCAGGGCCTGGTGGAAAGCCTGGAGAGTTTGGAGCCTGAACTGGCAGAAGCTGGGATCTGGTGCTAGGTAGTGCAGCCACACAGGTATTCATTCAACAAACCTGAGTCAAACAGAGCCCTGGCCCTGCCTCCAGTCAGCCTAGGGTGGAAACAGACTGAATCATCAGCTATGCAGGGGTTAGGGAAGTAGCAGTGAGGCAGGGGTGGCACACCTCCTTCCCTTTTCCTTCTCACTGTGCTCCAGTCACACGAGCCTCCTTACTGTGCCTCCAACATACCAGGTGCCATCCTGCTGTAGGGCCTTCGCACAGACCATGCTCTTTGCCTGGGTAACTCAAAGCCTCTAAGACTAGCTGGTTCTTCCTCACTTCTCTTCCTGTCAGCATGTTGTGGCTTCTCCTGGGGCCTGACCTCTTAGAATCAGGTCTATCCATCCCCAAGTTTTTGCTGCTTCACCTCAGGCAAGTGATCTGACCTCTTTAAGCCTCAGTTTCTACCTCTAAAGGGGAATAGTAATAGTGCTTACTTTATGGGGTTGTTGGGAGATTACATGAACCATATGAGGGGTGCCTAACACAACAACACCAGCCTTGCTGTGTAGACACGGAAAGCATTGGCTCTCTCTCTCTTTTTTTTTTTTCTTTTTCCAGTTTTTGGCCAGGACTGGGCTTGAACCCGCCTCCTCTGGCATATGGGGCCGATGCCCTACCCCTTTGAGCCACAGGCACTGCCCCATCAGCTCTCTTGACTGCTGCCAGGGCCCTTGCAGCTCCCAGCTGGCTGGAGTTGGTTGCACAGTGGTTAGAGATGGAAAGCGAGCTATCCCTAAGGACTATGACTCCAACTACCCAACATGTACCTTGCAAGCCAGTCCTCTGTATCCCAGACCCAGGCCTATGCTATGACTCCAGGAGAAGAGCTAGATGTGAAGGGTGCAGTTCATGCCCTCTCAGGGCCTCTGGCATTGGAGGGAATGGATTCTAGAGGATCAGAGGTATAAAGAGAAGGTAAACCAAGCAGGGTACAATTTATAACAAGGAACAGAGAGTGGGGTGGTCAGAGAAGGCGTCCCTGAGGAGGTGATGTTTGATTCAGACCTGGGAAATGGGGAAGAGTGAGCTAGGCAGAGGGCACAGCCTGTGCAAAGGTCCTGGGGCAGGACCACACCTAGTGTGTTGGAGGCACAGCGAGGAGGCTCATGTGGGTGGAGCAGACTGAGGAGGGAGAGAGAGGGAGGCATCATCCATCTGGTCATTTGTCCAACAGACATTTATCGAAATCCTCTGGTTTCAGAACACAGCCGCAAACAGATGCAGCCCTATGGAAGCTCCCACTGAAAGGTGGACTGGTGATGAAACAAAGCCCCAGATGTGGAGAAATGTTCAAGCAAGGACTTTATTCAGGATTCAGGTCTCACTGGCACCAGCTGGCTGAAAGACTGCTGCTTTTATGAGGCTTCAAGTCAAATTTGGCTGGACAAAAAGGGGTGCTGAGAAATTGGTTAGTCCATGTTAATGTAAATTAGGTATTAAACCAGTCAGTGTTGTCCCACCATATGCCCCTTTCATGCAAATGAAATGTTGAAATTTGACTAAACAGGTGGCCTTTGGGGGGCGTGTCCCTTTATGGTTGGGAGAGGGCAACGTTTTCCCCCATTTTGTGAGATATAGGGAAAGGGGCATCTTTCTCTCTAGCTACTTCCTGCTAGCTACTTCCTGGGTGATATCATATAGGTGGGAGAGTTTGGGCTGGTTAAGAGGGTTTTGAGGTTACTAAAAGCATTTGGGTGGTGAGTGAGGCTGTTTTGGCCTTTACACCATCTTGAGCAACAGTTGATAAAAGTAGGGTTATGCAAGGGGCAGAAGAGTTAGGAGTAGAAGTAAGGTAGAGGGAGCCCAGAATTGGTAGGACTCATCATCCCAGGGAAGTGTTGAGCTTGGAGTTTATGGTGTGGGCCTAGAGTTGGGAGGCGTGTTCTTCTTTTTTTTTTGCAGTTATTGGCTGGGGCTGGGTTTGAACCCGCCACCACCAGCATATGGGGCCAGCGCCCCACCCCATTGAGCCACAGGCACCGCCCAGGAGGCTTGTTCTTTTAGTAGGGGATGGCCAGGCCAGACTACTTGTTTTAAAGCAGCAGGGTTTCCTGTGGGAAAGCACAGGCGCTACCTTGGCCATTAGTACGGCCAAGCTCCTGTTCTGGAGGATTTTTCAGGGGAGAGTTTGGTGTCCCAAAATGTTAGAGTACTAGCTATGAGACAGAGTCTCACTCTGTCCCCTGGGTAGAGTGCCATGGCATCATCATAGCTCACAGCAACCTCAAACTCTTGAGCTCAAAAGATCCTCCTGCCTCAGCCTGCGGAGTAGCTGGAACTTCAGACACCTATAATGCTACCCAGCTAGTTTTCACATATATACATACATACATATATATATA
>NW_003852424.1:16377749-16379293 GCF_000181295.1 Otolemur garnettii | reverse complement strand
AGTCTCACTTTATTGTCCTTGGTAGAGTGCCATGGTGTCACAGCTTACAGCAACCTCCAACTCCTGGGCTTGGGTGATTCTCTTGCCTCAGCCTCCCGAATAGCTGAGACTAAAGGCACCTGCCACAATGCCCAACTATAGTTTTTATATTTTTAGTGGAGACAGGGTTTTGCTTTTGTTTGCGTTGGTCTTAGACTCCTGAACTCAAGCAGTCCACCTGTCTTGGCCTTCCAGAGTGCTAGGATTACAGGCATGAGCCACTGCATCTGGCCTTAAAACTTAATTTAAAACAGTTTTCAGGTGGCACTCATAGTTCAGTCAGCAGAGCACCAGCCACAAAGACCTAGGGTGGCAGGTTTGAACCCAGCCCGGGCCTGCTAACCAACAATGACAACTGCAAGCAAAAAATTGCCGGGCATTGTGGTTGGGTGCCTGTAGTCCCAGTTACTTGGGAGGCTGAGGTAAGAGAATTGCTTAAGCCAAGAGTTTGAGGTTGCTGCGAGCTGCCACAGCACTCTACCTAGGGCAGCAGCTTGTCTCAAAAAACAAACAACAACAAAAAAACAGTTTTCAAAACCCATTGACAAAATTATCTTTTTAAATAAAACTAATGTGTCTATGTCTTATAATCGTTTTATTAAAGATAATATTATTTGGTTACCAGAATTATTTCTCTTTTATTTAGTAGTTTTAATTACATATAATAATCATAACGTTAATTCTTTTTTTTTTTTTTTGAGACAGTCTCACTTTGTTGTCCTCATTAGAGTGCTGTGGCATCATAGCTCACCACAACTTCAAACTCTTGGGCTCAAGTGATCCTCTTGCCTCAGCCTCCCAAGTAGCTAGGATTACAGGCACCTGCCACAAACGCCCAGCTATTTTTAGAAACAGGGTCTTGCTCTTGCTCGGGCTGGTCTTAAACCTGTGAGCTCAGGCAATTTACTGGCCTCTGCCTCCCAGAGTACTAGGATTACAGGTGTGAGCCACCCCACCCAGCCTTCATAATGTCAGTTCTTAGAAAAACCTAGGAAGAGGCTCAGTGCCTGTGGCTCAAGTGGCTAAGGCGCCAGCCACATACACCTAAAGTGGCGGGTTCAAATCCAGCCTGGGCCCACCAAATGACGACGGCTGCAACCAAAAAATAGCCGGGCCTTGTGGCGAGCGCCTATGATCCCAGCTACTTGGGAGGCTGAGGCAGGAGACTTGACCCCAGGAGTTAGAGGTTGCTGTGAGCTGTGATGCCTTGGTACTCTATCCAGGGGAACAGCTTGAGGCTCTGTCTCAAAAAAAAAAAACTAGGAAGAATGGCTCAGTGCCTGTAGCTCAGTGGCTAGGGCTCCGGTCACACTGGGGCTGGCGGGTTCAAACCCGGCCCGGGCCTGCCAAACAACAACAACAACTACAGCACCAAAGAAGATAGCCGGTGTTGTGGCAGGTGCCTATAGTCCATCTACTTGGGAGGGTGAGGCAAGAGAATCACTTAAGCACAAGAGTTTGAGGTTGCTATGAGCTGTGACACCATAGCACTCTACTGAGGGTGA
>NW_003852424.1:16376300-16377417 GCF_000181295.1 Otolemur garnettii | reverse complement strand
GACAGCTTGAGGCTCTGTCTCAAAAAAAAAAAAAAAAAAAAAAAAAAGAAAGAGAAAAAGCTAGGAAGTTAAAGTAACTCTGATCAGTCCCAATTTTATTAGCACACCTAAATATATTCAGTTTTCTATATCACATAAAAATAAGGTGTCAGATATACAAACTTAAACATATGTTTAACAGTTGTTTTAGTATTTTATCTTATAAGAGACTCAGACATTTTTATTATTATCCTCTTTAACTTTATATAACATGACTTTTAGATTTTAAATTACTAAGAGTTTTTTTTTTTGGAGACAGAGCCTCCAGCTGTCACCCTCGGTAGAGTACCGTGGCATTGCAGCTCACAGCAACCTCCAACTCCTGGGCTCAAGCCATTCTCCTGCTTCTGCCTCCCATGTAGCTAGGACTACAGGTGCCTGCCACAACATCCAGCTATTTTTTGGTTGCAGCCATCATTGTTGTTTGGCAGGCCCGGGCTGGATTTGAACCCACCAGCTCAGGTGTATGTGGCTGACGCCTTAGCTGCTTGAGCCGCAGGTGCCGAGCCTACTGAGAGAGTTTTGAAAGCACAACATAGGTACCATTCCTATGTCCTTCCTGGTGGTGCTAGGTCTCACATAACCATTTGTCATCAAAGACGGCTGGAAAGGACAGGGCCTGTCTGTGTCCAGGGTTCATTTATTAGGTGTAGAGTTCAAGACAGAAAACAGGATGACTAGAGGATCCATTTCCTCCCAGAATGGGGAGGGGGCAATCATGGGGCAGGGAAGAAGGGGCTCTGTGGGCTTGATTGTGTCTTGTAGTTGCTGATTTAGGCACTGAGAACGTGTCCCCAGGCCTTGCCATGGCTGCTTTTCTAGGTCCCAGAATTTAGAGGCTCAAAACCAGAAACATAAGGTCATAGTCAAATCCAGCAGTTTAAAAGTATTATTATAAGGGCAGTGCCTGTGGCTCAGTGACTAGGGCTCTGGCCCCACATACCGAGCGTGGCGGGTTCAAACCTGGCCCCTGCCAAACTGCAACTAAAAAAATAGCCAGGCGTTGTGGCAGGTTCCTGTAGTCCCAGCTACTTGGGAGGCTGAGGCAAGAGAATTGCCTAAGCCCAAGAGCTGGAGG
>NW_003852424.1:16367141-16375603 GCF_000181295.1 Otolemur garnettii | reverse complement strand
TTTTTTTTTTTTTTTTTTTTTGAGAGACAGAGTCTCAAGATGTTGCTCTGGGTAGAGTACTGTGGTATCACAGCTCACGTTAACCTCAAACTCTTGGGTTTAAGTGATTCTCTTGCCTCAGCCTCCCAAGTAGATGGGACTACAGGCGCCCACCACAATGCCTGGCTATTTTTTGGTTGTAGTTGTCATTGTTGTTTGGCAGGCCCTGGCTAGATTCAAACCCACCAGCTTCAGTATATTTGGCTGGCGCCCTAGCTGCTGAGCTACAAGTGCCGAGCCTTCAGCTATTTTGTTGTTGCAGTTGTCATTGTTTAGCTGGCCTGGGCTGGGTTTGAACCTGCCACCCTAGGTGCATGTGGCTGGCACCATAACCACTGTGCTATGTGCACTGAGCCCTATTTATTTTTCTTTTTGAGACAGAGTCTCACTATGTCACCCTTGGTAGAGTGCCGTGACTTCACAGCTCACTGTAACCTCAAACACTTGGGCTTCCTGACTATTTTTGTTGTTGTTGCTGTTGTCATTGTTATTTTAGCTGGCTTGGGCTGGGTTGGAACCGCTAGCCTTGGTGTATGTGGCCAGTGCCCTACCCACTGAGCTATAGGCGCTGCCTGTTTTTTTTCTTTTTTTTTTTGGCTTTAAATATATGTATTTGTAGTTCAGTCTATCAGTCTTTTCATTGCCTTTTTTTGTTGTTGTTGTTGAGACAGATCCTCAGAGCTGTCACCCTGGGTAGAGTGCTATGGTATCACAGCTCACAGCAACCTCCAGCTCCTGGGCTCAAGCGATTCTCTTGCCTCAGCCTTCCAAGTAGCTGAGATTACAGGCACCTGCCACAATGCCCGGTTATTTTTTGGCTGCAGCCGTCATTGTTTGGCAGTCCCAGGCTGGATTCGAATCTGCCAGCTCAGGTGTATGTGGCTGGCACCTCAGCCGCTTGAGCCACAGGCGCTGAGCCATTCATTGCCTATTTTATTGCCCTAAGCAATTGTGAACTAGCTAGCAATTTGTCTTCTAAAAAGATGGCTTCTAGGTAAAACGAGGCAAATAATTTATATTTCTGTAGGGAAAAGACAGACACAGAGAGGGGTAAGAAGAGGATACACACAGAGTGTTGCTCAACAATTGAGACAGGTTTATTCAGATAAAACTGGGAGGCGCCTTTGACCTGGGTCAAAAGGCAGCTTCCCTTATAGTCTGGTGGCTTATATAGCCTGTTGAGGTGGTAAAGCTTGGTTGGGGGCAGAGTTTAGCCTGCTGAGGCAGGAATGCCTATTTGGGGCAGAATTTAGGCTGGTAAGGTAGGAAAACCTGTTCCAGGTGGAGTTTTTGGGACCTGGTTAGGCTGGTCTCTAAGAAATGGCCCTTCACCTATAAATCGAAACCCAAGTACTATGAAGAGGGCCCCACGTTGGGCACCATCTTGCAGTAGTCTGCCTCCCTCATTCTTGGCTCTAATTCTTTTTATTTTATTTGAGACAGAGTCTCACTTTCTTGCCCTCAGTAGAGTGCTATGGCATCACAGCTCAGAGCAACCTCAAATTCGTGGGCTTAAGCAATTCTCTTGCCTCAGCTTCCCAAGTAGCTGGGACTACAGGCGCTTGCCACAACGCCTGGCTTTTTTTTTATTGTAGACATTTTTTTTAAAATTTCTTATAGCATAACTGTGTACATTAATGCAATCATGGGGTACAGTGTGCTGTTTTCATATACATTTTGAAATACTCTCATTAAACTGGTCAACATCTGGCTATTCTTTTGTTGTTGTTGGAAGTTGTCATTGTTGTTTGGCAGGCCTGGGCTGGTTTCCAACCCACCAGCCCTGCTATATATGGCTGGCTCCCTAGCTGCTGAGCTATAGGCACCAAGCCTTCTCTTTTTTTGCAGTTTTTGGCCAGGGCTGGGTTTGAGCCCACCACCTCTGGTATATGGGGCCAGTGCCCTACTCTTCAGAGCAACAGGTGCCACCGCCACCCTTCTTTTTTTTTTGTTTTTTGTTTTTTGAGACAGTCTCACTATGTTACCCCTAGGTAGAGTGCTGTGGCGTCATAGCTCACCGCAACCTCAAACTCTTGGGCTTAAGCAATTCTCTTGCCTTAGCCCCAAGTAGGTGGGACTACAGGCACTCAGTACAATGCCCAGCTATTTTTTTGTTGTTGTACTCATTATTGTTGTTTAGAAGGCCCAGGCCAGGTTCAAACCCTCCAGCCCCAGTGTATGTGGCTGGCACCCTAACTACTGAGTTACATTCGCCGAGCCAGAGGGCAGGATTTTCATCTGGTCCCTAGGTAATTTATCTTAATTTCTCATAATTCACTGCCTTAAAGGTATGTCTCTCTATGCCGACCACTGAACGGAAAATCATGTGGTCTCATTTAGCATCCCCATCTCCATTAGACTGATAGTTCTACTGTGGGTCAGTTCAGGGTACGGCCTCATGAACTATGGGTTGTCTGTTGGGAGCCGGGTCATGCCTCTGCCACTTTCCAGATAACATTGTTTTCTTCCCAGGGTAGGGTTTAGAATTGTATATGTATCTTGCCAGGCAAGATTGAAAGATTGAGTAAGTCTGAGAAATTACTTTCTGAATTTGGCCAGGTTTTTACTGAAAGATCCTAGTGTATCCTCAATTTGGGAGAGGTTAGACAAAGAAAAAGGGAGGCGAACACAGGTCGGGCCATTGACACCTGCAACTTCTCTAATGGTGGACTGGACCCAAGAGGATGTCCAAGGTCCAGGGAGAGGAGGAAGGAGTGTTGTAGAATCCAGGGCTAAAGCAGGGGAGGAAGGATCTGGTAGTGGGATAGAGGGGGTGGGCGGCAGGTTGTCAGAGTTGTGCGGTGGAGAGTTGTTCTGTGAACCAGTTGGTGAGCAGGTGATTCATCTGCGGGGTCAAAAGGTGTCTTAAGGGGTTCCTTAGTGTTTTTCTTTGGAGGTTTTTCTTTTAAAAGCAACCCTTGGTAATTGGAACGAGATACACAGAGAAGGTTTTGAATGAAGATAAAGGAAGGCTTGGACGTAAGGAACCTCTGACCACTTGCTATTTCTTTTTGGAAAATTATCTAAATCACATCACATTTGGAAGTCAAAGTCCCATTTTCAGGCTATCTAGAGTCATTGTCTAGAGGGTACTGTGGCCATGTTGTGTTAGAGAGATAGATTAGCTTTTTTGGCTTTATATCTGTTAGTGATAATTTGGAAAAATTGTCAAGGAGACAGCCCAGAGATGTATCTGCAGAAATTCCTTTATGTGAGCTAGAGTGAGAGACCCCCATCTTTGCTAAATGTAATTTTTGGGAAGTTCTTGCTGAGACTGATCTAAACCTCACAGGGTATCCTGGGTGAGGAAGAGATAAATCAGTCATCCCTCCAAAGGGTGACTGAGATTCTCAGGAGGGTGGGGGTGTCCTGAGCCATCACTCCAACAAGAGTGCCTGATTCCCTGGGAACCAGTGGTGAAGAGGTGTTCTGGGAACCTCAGAGAAGAACCTGGAGGACAGAGGGCAAATTTACCTGCAGTGAGTTGGCCAGTATTGTTTGGTTTGGAGAACTAGCCAAGATGTCCTCCAGTGGTCGGAGCCACAGAGGAGAGGAGCAGGTCAGGTAGGGAAAAGAGAAGAAGAAAGGAAAGCAGTGAGACTACTCATAAGGAGCCATCAGAGGGGCCGGTCTAGGACCAGGGGGACTTTGAGCTCTCATCAGGGTGTACCCTGGCCAGAGCCTCGCAATTCTCCCCAGGCAGCAGCTGCCCTCACGCAGCCAGGCTAAAGGAAGAGGGTAGGTCACTGACCCCAGTCCAGATGCAAGAGTTAGCCCAGGATGAGCTGCTGCCACCTCCTGCTTCCTGCATTGCAAGGACAGGGGAACAGCCCCAGCAAACTGTTCCTCACACAGAACACCAAAATGTAAGGAGAGGATGAACACAAAAAGGGGTAAGGAGAGAATGGACACAAAGAGTATACCTGACAATCAAGACAGTTTATGAATGGAGATAAAGGAAGGCTTGGACGTGAACCTGGGAGGGGCCTTTCATTTGGATCTAAAGGCAGCTTTCTTTACGTAGTCTGGTGGCTTATATAGCCTGTTGAGATGGGAAAGCCCATTTGGGGCAGAGTTTAGCCTGGTAAGGCAAGAACCCCTTTGGGGTGGAGTTTTTTGAGACCTGACCAGGCTGATCTTGGAGAAGTGGCCCTTCCCCTATAAATTGAAACTAAGTACTATGAAGAGGACCCCACATTGGGCAACATCTCGCAGTAGTCTGCTTCCCTCAATTTCAAAAGCACAAAGCTAAGGCTTGAGGACTAAATAGTGTACCATCATTTGCTCATGCCAAGGGGAAAAAATGTTGTATGTAAAGCCAGGATGGCCAGGAAAAGTACACTAAACAAAGGTGAGACTTGTCACATAGATGTAGAATAATGGTAGGAATTTCTACTGACTATCTTCCCTCTGAGACACTCTTATAAACAGCAATTTTTTTTATAAATGTCTTTTATAAAAGAGTTTGAAGATACCCAATTAAAGGCCAAGAGTGGTGGCTCATGCCTGCAGTCCCAGCACTTTGGGAGGCTGAGACAGGAGGACTGCAAGTGGGTTACTAATCAGATCCAGTCTGATCCCAGATGCAGATCTAATCTGATTCCAGATTTTGTACAGTTTATCATTGAGCTTTCAGACCAGTTAGGATTGAAAATTTTCTCAGAGAGCTCAGAACACAAATCTATGGAGCTTCAGAACCTGAGGGAGAATTTACCCGTCAGCCCTAGTAATGGGCACAATCTGACAGGTACTTTGCTTGTCCATACAGTGTTCTTGGGGTTTCTTTGGAATCTACTTCTGCCAAATTTAACAGAGTTTAACTGAGCAAAGAACAATTCATGGATTGGGCAACTGAACCAGAACAAATTCAGAGAGCCTCCATTGCTGCCATGTAGTTAGGGGAGATTTGTAAGCAGTACAGTTCAGACTGGGTGATCAGCAGAGAGGAGGGAACAGAGAGGGATGAGAGGTGAGAGCAAATAGGGCAGACCCTAGCCAGGACAAACAGCTGACATTTTCACTTTAAGTATTCTTCTTAGTGAAACTGATAAGCCTTAACATAGGTTATAATGAAATAAGTCAAGGAAATAAGAGGTGTCTCCAAAGAGTTGTTTTTTTTTTTGGAGGCAGAGTCTCACTGTGTTGCCCCCGGTAGAATGCCGTGGCATCACAGCAACCTCAAACTCTTGAGTGTAAGGGATTCTCTTGCCTCAGCCTCCCAAGTAGCTGGGACTATAGGTGCCCGCCACAAAACCTGGCTATTTTTGTTGTTGTTGTTGTTGGAATTGTCATTGTTGGTTAGCTGACCTGGGCTGGGCTCGAACCCGCCAGCCTTGGTGCATGTGGCTGGCGCTGTAACCACTGTGCTGCAGGCGCTGAGTCTCCAAAGAGGTTTAAAAAAAAAGTTTCTATGAGATCCAGAAAGTCACAAAAGTGGCTGGAAGAAAAACAAAAGAACAACAACAACAACAACAACAACAAAATGACTGGAAGAAAGGAGAGTATCACTAGCCATAAACAGAATTTGTCCCACATTTCTGTCCATCCTTATTTTCTAGGGGCTCAGCTTCTCAGTTGAATATTTTGTACAGAAATATCCAAAAACCCCATATATCCCTAAAGTATAGGAAATCAGTAGCTCAGTGCCTACATATTCTTTTAGTTCTGATCTTTTCATAAATACAAATAACGTAATTGTTTAGAGTAAGAGATGTCTGAAATCTATTTTTCAAATTGAGAAGTCTTGGCTCGGTGCCCATAGCTCAGTGGTTAGGGCGCTGGCCACATACACCAAGACTGGTGGGTTTGAACCTGGCCCAGGCCTGCTACACAACAGTGACAACCTTTTTTTTTTTTTGAGACAAAGCCTCAAGCTATCCCCCTAAGTAGAATGCCGTGGCATTACAGCTCACAGCAACCTCCAACTCTTGGGCTCAAGCAAGTCTCCTGCCTCAGCCTCCCAAGTAGCTGGGACCACAGGCGCCTGCCACAACGCCCGGCTATTTTTTCATTGCAGCCGTCATTGTTGTTTTGGCAGGCCCAGGCTGGATTTGAACCCGCCACCTTAGGTGTATGTGGCTTGCGCCTAAGTCATTTGAGCCACAGGTGCCGAGCCAATAGTGACAACTTAAAAAAACAGCTGGGTGTTGTGGCAGGTTCCTATAGTCCCAGATGCTTGAGGGGCTGAGGCAAGAGAATTGCTTAAGCCTAAGACTTTGAGGTTGCTGTGAGCTATGATGCATAGCACTCTACTGAGGGTGACATAATAAGACTCTGTCTCAAAAAACAAAAAGATAAATAAATAGAGAAGTTAAGGGTGGGACCTGTGGCTCAGTGAGTAGGGCGCCAGCGCCATATACCGAGGCTGGTGGGTTCAAACCCGGCCCCAGCCAAACTGCAGCAAAAAAATAGCTGGATGTTGTGGTGGGCGCCTGTAGTCCCATCTACTTGGGAGGCTGAGGCAAGAGAATCACCTAAGCCCAAGAGCTGGAGGTTGCTGTGAGCTGTGATGCCACAGCACTCTACCGAGGGCGACAAAGTGAGACTTTGTCTCAAAATAAATATAAATAAATAAGTAAATAAATAGAGAAGTCTTTAGCCACTAGGCTTGGTGTCTCACACCTGTAATTCCAGCACTCTGGGAGGCCGAGGTGGGCATATTGCTTGAGCTCAGGAGTTCAAGACTAGCCTGAGGAACAGTGAGACCCTGTCTCTAAAAATAGCCAGGTGTTGTGGCAGACGCCTATAGTCCCAGGTGCTTGGGAGGCTGAGACAAGTGAGTCACTTGAGCCCAAGAATTTGAAGTTGCTGTGAGCTATGACGCCATGGCATTCAACCTTGGGGCTACTGAGTGAGACTGTGTCCCTCAAAAATAAATAAATAAATGAATGAATTCAGAAGTTTTTAAAGGATCCATTTTTGGTCATGAATTTTTTTTTTTTTTTGAGACAGCCTCAAGCTGTCCCCCTGGGTAGAGTGCCGTGGCATCACAGCTCACAGCAAACTCCAACTCCTGCGCTCAAGTGAGTCTCTGCCTCAGCCTCCCAAGTAGCTGGGACCACAGATACCTGCCACAACGCCCTGCTATTTTTGGTTGCAGCCATCATTGTTGTTTGGCGGGCCAGGCTGGATTCGAACCTGCCACCTTAGGTGTATGTGGCTGGCGCCTTAGCCACTTGAGCCATAGGCTCAGAGCCAGTGGTCATGAATTTTTAATGATGAAATTTAAGAGTATTCTGGGCAGGGCACAGTGGTTAATGCCTATAATCCTAGCATTTGTGAGGCCAAGAGGGTGGATTGCCTGAGCTCACAGGTTCAAAACCAGCCTGAGCCAGAGAAATACTTGGTCTCTAAAAATAGCCGGACATTGTGGCGGCACCTGTAGTCCCAGCTACTTGGGAGGCTGAGGCAAGAGAGTCACTGAAGCCCAGGAGTTTGAGGTTGCTGTGAGCTGTGATGCCACAGCACTCTGCCAAGGGTGATGAAGTGAGACTCTGTCTCAAAAAAAAAAAAATTTAAGAGCATTCTTCTTAGGGGTCCTCAAACTTTTTAAACAGGGAGCCAGTTCACTGTCCCGTAGTCCAAAGGCCGGATTGCGGGACCCAGGACAAGTCGGCTGCTAAGCAGGACAGGCAGCAGTGGCAAAAATACCTGGCAGGCTGGATAAATGTCCTAGGCGGGCCGCATGTGGCCCGCATGCCATAGTTTGAGGACGCCTGTTCTCCTTCTAATTGGGAGAAGTCTCCACAAGACTCTTCCTATGACAGAAAAAGCTAATCAAGATTGATGAAGGTAACAAAAGGCCTCCAGAGAGGCCAATCTGGAGAAGAAAGGGGGTGTTGTACACACTCCAAATACTCACGAAGATGTCTTCTGTTTCCAGAAACTGTTTCTCTACTATAAACAGGTCCGAGCACCGTGGATCAACAATGTCCCACCCATAGGGATGTCACTAGAGAACTGTGTGGCCATTAGGGCACATCTCTAGGCCCATGTTACCAGTGAAAGGCCCTTGAGTCAGAGGCAGGTGCCTGTGTGGGCCATGCCAGATAAGCCTCCAGTTTGTTGCTGCCCAAGAGGAAGCCAACACCCAGACACAGCGGAGTTTACAGTGGATAAACCAGTGGTTCTCAACCTTCCTAATGCTGCGGCCCTTTAATACAGTTCCTGTGAGTCGTGACCCACAGGTTGAGAACTACTGAGATAGGCTTGGCGCCTGTGGCTCAAGTGGCTAAGGCGCCAGCCACATATACCTAAGGTGGCGGGTTCGAATCCAGCCCAGGCCCACCAAACAACAATAATGGCTGCAACCAAAAAATAGCTGGGCGTTGTGGCGGGCGCCTGTAATCCCAGCTACTTGGGAGGCTGAGGCAGGAGACTCGCTTGAGTCCAGGAGTTGGAGGTTGCTGTGAGCAGTGAAGCCA
>NW_003852424.1:16327480-16365950 GCF_000181295.1 Otolemur garnettii | reverse complement strand
GTTGCTGTGAGCTATGATGCCACGGCACTCTACCGAGGGTGATAAAATGAAACACCATCTCTAAAAAAAAGAAACTACCTTTGGATTCCAAAAGGTAATGTTATCTACAGAGAAAAGTTCAGAATCTTTTTTTTTTTTGAGACAGAGTCTCATTATTTTGCCCTCAGTAGAGTGCCTTGGTGTCACAGCTCACAACAACCTCAAACTCTAGGGCTTAAGCGATTCTCTTGCCTTAGTCTCCCAAGTAGCTGGGACTACAGGCGATCGCTACAATGCCAGGATGTTTTTTTGTTGTAGTTGTCATTGTTGTTTAGCTGGCCCAGGCCAGGTTCGAACCTGCTAACCTGGGTGTATGTGACTGGTGCTATAACCACTGTGCTACGGGCACCAAGCCAAAAATTAAGACGCTTTATAATCAACAACTATGTGGAGAAAGTAATCTTTTTTTTTGGCCAGGGCTGGGTTTGAATCCGCGCCAGCGCCCTACTGAGCCACAGGCGCCACCCTCGTAATCTTTTTATTATTTTTTATTTTTTTATTTTTTGAGACAGAATCTCACTCTGTTGCTCTGGTACAGTGTGTGGCATTATAGCTGAAACAACCTCAAACTTCTGGACTTGAGTGATCCTCTTGCCTCAGCCTCCCATGCAGCTGGGACTATAGGCATATGCCACCATGCCTAACTAGTTTTTCTATTTTTAGTAGAGACAGAATTTTACTCTTGCTCAGACTGGTCCTGAACTCCTGAGTTCAAGCAATACACCCACCTCAGCCTCCCAGAGTGCTAGGATTACAGGTGTGAGCCAAAAGTTAGTAATCTTTATAACCAGGAAGTATGTGGGTAGCAATTACAAAGTAGCAAACAAGGGGACAGTGGCTGATTGCTATCATTCTTTTAGCTATGCCTATTTGTTCACAGGGTTCTGGGGCCCTTACTCTAATTCTCACCTTGCACCCCTTCATCAAATTGTAAGGGTGGTTTCAAAACTAACCCACAGAATATTGCTTGGGGAGTTGCTTACTGGGGAGAATCTTTAATTCCTCATCTGATACCACTTACCATTCCAGGTGGTTCAAAGTGATACCAGTATGTGTAAAATCAGAAGAGAATGCACCTTTCAGAGGAGGAAGTGGTGCATAGTCATCTCAAAGCAGTCTTTTGAGATTTGCCCTTAATTTTGAAGTTTTGGGCTGTTATGTCCCCTGATGAGATGGCCAAGGGGATCTGGGGTCCAGCTGGGCCCTGCTGTAGGCCCCCCAGTATCTCTCACAGCATCTGCCTCTCCAGATGAGATTGACATTCATTGATCCCCTGTTACATGCCAGGCATGTTTGCTGCCTCTGTAGGTGTCTCCCACACGTTCCTAGCCCAGCATGTCTAGCCACATCCAGGGTGTCTGTCAGGGCCCGCAGGTCTTGAATGTGACACATTTGACTCCAGCCCGCCCCTCCTCCTGGAGCCCCATCTGGGTGGTGGGCCCACTGTGTACCTGAGCCCATGTCCCAGCTTCACATCCTCCCTGTCTCCTCCTCTCTGTAGCCAAAGGCCTCTGAGTATCTCCCAGGTCCATCCCAGCCTCTTGCCTCCTGCTATTCACTTGCTAGGAATCAGGCTGTGTAGGAGGAAGCAGCCAGGACACTCAGGTCTGTGACCTCAGAAATAACATAATGATTTGCACCATGAGAAATATAAGAGATGTAGGAAGGGGCTGGAGGCACTGCTGCAGCCTGTGGTCAGAAACCGTGTCTCTGGGGAGGTGACAGGCTGAAACCTGACAAGGGAGGACAGGAGCCAGCCACATAGAGATGTAGTGATGGCATATCCCAGGCAGGTTATATGGCATGTGCAAAGGCCCTGAGATAGGGCCATACCTCCTTAGAGGTGTGATGTGCAAAAGCACAGAAGCCCATAGCAGAGGGCCCGGAGTGCTGGTGCTCGGTAGTATCTTCTGCGAACTTCTGTGTGATCATTCTGATTCCTCAAGCAGAATCTGCTCAAACACCATGTTTTGGCTTGAAAACCCTTGGCATCTATGGTTAAGACCTTTCACCTGGGGGACAAGTCTCCATTAAGAAAATACTCAGGGCTCGGCGCCTGAATATTTAGTAGCTAGGGCGCCAGCCACCTACACCAGAGCCAGCGGGTTTGAGCCCAGCCTGGGCCTGCCAAACAACAATGACAACTACAACCAAAAAATAGCTGGGCATTGTGGCGGGCGCTTGTAGTCTCACCTACTTGGGAGGCTAAGGCAAGAGAATTGCTTAAGCCCAAGAGTTTGAGGTTGCTGTGAGCTGTAGTGCCACGGCACTCTGCCAAGGGCAACGTAGTGAGACTCTGTTTCAAAAAAAAAAAAAAAGAAAGAAAAAATATTCAGAAGTTCTAAATAATTAAAAGAATTGATCAGTGGACACACTCTCTACTTAACTGCCTGGATCCTACAGTTGACATTTGGCTATATTCACTCTTCCTCACCCATTCTTCAATCCCCCATCTGTCCTGTTTCTGGGTGCATTTCCAAGTCTCAGACCTCAGCATCCCACCAGTCAACACTTAAGCATGATTTACACATGCAAATTTGCTAGAGCTTGCTGTTTTTAACTTTTTTTGTTAACTACTCCAATCAGCTATTAACTTTAGAATTCTTAACTTTTCCTGCCCTAATACTGAGGGTGAAAGTCTGAGATAAGGCAAACACATAGAAGTTCTTTATTTCTGCCTCTGACTTATGAAGACGTCCAGATTCACACCAACTTAGTGTCACACTGGCAGAAAACAGAAGCCACTGAGGTCTTCATCTCCTTTGAGTATCAGGGTTCTTCCAGTGCCCCTGATGATCAGAGAGGATCATTTGCATGTGACAGATAAAAATTAACCCAATTATAAGGCCAGAGAAAGGCAAGCCATATAAGCATGGTGCCCTGGGTGCAAAGGGCAGGAACTCCCGAATTTAGTTCTTCTGGACGCGTTCGCAGAATGACCTTAGGTAGGTCTGGAATCTGGCTGGCAGCCTTGTTCTGCTCTTTTTAGTTCTGATTGTTGTCTAAAATTTCATGTCCCCCCTCCATCTTCATCCCTTTCTCTTTTTTCTTGTCTTACCAATCTCAGCAGCACTGCTACTGCAGTGGTGGCTCTTCTGTCGCTGCTGCTTGTCTGGTGGCTGACGATAATGCATTTTCCCCTATAACTTTTCACTTTATATCTCTTCATGTAAAGGCAGCCTTTTTTTTTTTCATTCTCTTGTTTCTTGAATGTTTCTTTTTGGGAGGGGCATGAAGTCCATACCGAATTTTGTTGGAGACTTCTGGATTCGGGGTTGTGATTATGGGGTTTTTCACTATTGACTTGGGGTAACTTCATAAATTTCTCCAACTCCCATTTCCTAGCCTGTAATAAATTAAGTAGAGACTGGATTCTGGTCTCTTGGGTACACTCTCGCTGTCTGCTAAGGAGGGAAGGGCTGTGGAGGACAGAGCAGAGGGAGCTAGTGAAGTTACTGGCATTTTATTTCAGGGTCTGCTTGTTTTTCAAAAAACAACAGGATTTTTTTATTGTGATTTTTAAAGTTAACTTGAATAAACACTGTAGAGCTAGAAGAAAACCTTGGAATCTTCGACCTTTCTGAACCTCAGTTTTCCTATCTGTAAAATGAAGTTATTGGTAGTGGCTACCTGGTCGGACTAGGGGTGAGGTTCTGCATGAGAAGGGCTTGCTTGACCTGACACCTAGTACAATGTCACAGCTCAGATATTTGCTGTTGCTACTGTTTCTAAGGTTTTATCTGAGAGCTTTTTAGAAAAAGGGTCTTGTTAGCCAAGTGCTGTGGCTCACACCTATATTCCTAGCACTCTGGGAGGCTGAGGTGAGAGGATCCTTTGAGCCAGTGGTTCTCAACCTTCCTAATGCCAAGATGCATTTTCACTGTTACAAAGGGGTTGCTTACCCATAGATTGAGAACTACTGCTTTGAGCTCAGGAGATTGAGACCAGCCTGAACAGAAGCGAGATCCCATCTCTACTAAAAATAGGAAAAATTAGCCAGGTGTTGTGCCAAGTACCTGCAGTCCCAGCTACTTGGGAGACTGAGGCAGGAGGATCCCTTGAACCCAGGAGTCTGAGGTTGCTGTGAACTAGGTTGACCACCACTGCACTGTTGCCTAGGGCAACGGAGGTAGACATCGTCTCAATAAAAAAGAAAAAAAAGGGCCTTACTCTGTCACCCAAGAGAAATACAATAGTATTATCTTTTTTTTGCTTTCTTTCTTTCTTTTTTTGAGACAGAGTCCCACCCTATGCCCCTGAGCAGTGTGCAGTGGCTTGGTAGCTCACTGCAACTGGGCTTGTGGGCATTCAACTGCCTCAGCTTTGGGAAGCCGCTGGGATTACAGGTGCTCACCATGGTGCTCTGCTGGGTTTTTCCATTTTTTTCATGAGTCAGGGTCTCACTTTCACTCAGGCGAGTCTCGAACTCCTGAGCTCTAGCAATTCTTCTTCCTCAGCCTCCCACAGTGCTGGGATTATAGGCGTGAGCCACTGCGTTTAGCTACAGTAGTATTATCTTCACTCACAACAGTCTCCAACTCCTAGTGTAAGGTGACCAGATTTTAACATTGGTAAAGCAGGACACCATGGGGGTCGAGGGCTGACAACAATGCAAACTTTGATAAGCAGTTCTCGATAAGCAGTTCTTAACAGTTATTTGTTATTGTTAAAGTTTAACATTATAAAATTAACAAAAATAATACAAAACTCACATCCTGGCGAAATAGCCACATGGCAGCCAAAAAGCATATATTCCTTCCTCTTCTCCCACCATTCCCTAGCTTGTCGTGCATTCTTTCCAAAAATCGGGACTTTTTAAAAACGTTGCAGGATGCGGGACAAATTGTTAAAAAGCGGGACGTCTGGTCACCTTATCCTAAGATCAAGCAATCCTCTTGCCTCAGCCTCCCAAAGTTCAGGGACTACAGGTACCAGCATGTCCGGCCTCATCTGAGTGTTTTTAGTTACACAGGCTAGTGCTGAGGGGTCTCACCTGGGTCGATTCTTCTTCCCTTCACCCCACATACACATACTACGAAGTGCCTGGGGACATGTGTGAGTGTCACACTGGGGTATGCTCCTGGCATGGGGTAGGTAGAGGCCGGGGGCGCTGCTCAGCACCTTACAGCACCCAGGACTGTCCCATGCCAGAGAATGATCTAGCCTCATGTCCACAGTGACTGGGAAGACCCTGGGGTGGTGAATGGTCTTTAGGAGATGACCATTTGCACACATGAGAGGAGAGGCCTGGTGTCCAACAGTAGTAAATGAGTCGGGAACAAAAGCTGAGGGTCAGAATGAGTGACCAGCTCAGTGGGGATGTGGGGTCCTCCAAGTCAGGTTATTAAGACTTTGGATTGGATTATATGTCTATTTCATTTCTTTAGTAGTTGGTTTTTACTATGTGTTTTGTCTCTTTTAAAATGTACAAATGAGTAGTTCTTTTAAAGTATATTTATAGAGTTCAGTTATTACCACCAATTCCAGAACATTGCATTTCTTCAAAAGAAGCCCTGTCCCTATCAGTCACTCCCTATCCCCTTCCTTTGGCCTCTGGCAACCGTGAAATCAATCCACTTCCAGTCCCTGCAGATTTGCCTATTCAAGAGATTTCCTGTAAATAGAATCAGACAATGTGTGGCCTTTTGTGTTTGGCTTCTCTCACTGAGCATGATGTTTTCAAGATTCTTCCATGTTGTAGCCTGTGTCAGAGACTTCTTCCTTTTCATGGCCAAGTAATTCATCTTATGAACATATTTAATGCTTTTTTGAATATAAGAAATACAAGTACAGCAGAGAAGTTAAAAACTGTAACTCCTCCTTCTCTAAAGAAGTTCCTCTGGTAGTGAGTCCCAGTATTTCTTTTAGAAATGCTCCTGATGGGCAGTGCCTGTGGCCCAGTGGGCAGGGCACCTGCCCCATATACCGAGGTTGGCGGGTTCAAACCCAGCCCCGGCCAAACTGCAACAAAAAAATAGCCAGGCATTGTGGTGGGCGCCTGTAGTCCCAGCTACTCGGGAGGCTGAGGCAAGAGAATCGCCTAAGCCCAAGAGCTGGAGCTTGCTGTGAGCTGTGATGCCACAGCGCTCTACTGAGTGAGACTCTGTCTCTAAAAAATAAAATAAAATAAATAGAAATGCTCCTGGCATATTAATGTGACACCTATCTTTATCAGCTATTCCTGTGTAACGAACTGCTTCAAAACTTTGTGACTTACAACAGCTGCCTGCTAATCTGTTATCTGTCTGCAGGTCTTACCTGGGGTCGGTCCCACAGCCATATTTAGTGGGTGGCACAGAATATACTACAACTTCTGTACCCGTGTGTCTACCAGCTCAGCAGAGATAGAACAGTGGGAGCCACCTGGCCTCTCTCTGCCCTTGTGGTCTCTAAAAGGAGCCACCCTCTGGGCCCCAGGGCCCAGGGTTTCCAGAGGGTATGATCAGAAGCTCCTTAGGCACACATTCTCTTTCTATCCATCCTATCAGTCAAAGCAAATAATGTAGCTATAGTCCGTCTGTGTCAACCATAGTAGCCCCTTTTGCAGATTACCAAGAGAAGATACTCAAGTGTGAGCCTTATCCACAGGGTCCCAGCCATGCCATGCCTCACAGGGCTGAGGGTTGACTTTGCCCTCAGAGGCATCCCCAGCTTGGGCCTGTGCCCTGGATTGCCCCTGTCTGGCCAGGCTTCCTTGGCACGATGCCCAGGGTCTCTTGTCCACGTGGTCAGAGGCCTGCAAAGTTGGAGGCCAAAGAACAGACTATCTCAGCAAATGGGGGAAGCAAGCCCACTTCCTTATTTCTTGGGACTGCAGGCCTCCATGCCTACTGTCCTTCTGTGCTCTAGTTTGCTCATCATAGTGAGCCAGCACCCACCAAGGGGCACCTGTGAGCAGGTCACAAAGCAGACATAGCAGATATATGGCAAGTGGTGCCATGTGCTGGGATGCAGGAGAGTGCTAGAAGGGACTTTTGAGGGCAGGGTGGTAAGGGGGCCTCTGAAGGGGTGACATTTGACCTAGGGCTTAGGTAAAGCAAGGGAGCAAACCCTGCCAGTCAGAGGCACAGCTTGTGCAAAGGCTGTGGGGCAGGATTGTGCCTGGTATGTTGGAGGCACAGCAAAGAGGGCTAGGTGGCTAGAGCATAGTGAGGAGGGAATAGTTTGGAGGTGCTGAGGGGCTTGGTGTAGTCCAGCAGGGACCTGCCTCAGTTTACACATCAAGCAGACATGAAGAATAGCTCCTGCTGAATTTGTGTACAGAGAGAAGAACAGGCATATCCTTCCATCCATTGGTCAGCAAATACCCAGGAATATTAGCCCAGAGCCCACCACTGTCATCAGCAGCAGAGACCAGATGGGGTCTGCAGGGCAGTGTGGTACTGGCAGAGCATCCCTTTGGGGAATGGTGAGGGTCAAAATGCAAGGCCAGTTGTGGACCACGAAACAGCTGGGCAAGGAGATGGCCCAGAGGCTGCTGTGAGAGATGGGACCTCACAGGGAGCACAGCAGGTGCTAAAGGTTCATGCTCAGCCCATTTTACAGGTGAACAGACAGAGGCTGAGAGAGAAGCCCTGATGTTCATGAGGAGGTGAAGGTGGCTGGCGTGGTCACCCATGCAAGAGGTGATTAAAAAAAAAAAAAAAAAAAAGGAGAAAGTAAAATTATTTCTATTTTCAGATAACATGGTTTTATTTATAAATTTATAAAAAATTCACATGCAGCAGGCTCTGGTTGTTACCAGGTCCTGTGTGGGCTGGGATGCCGCAGAAGAAACCTGCTCAGGAAAGTGCAGGGACCTGCAGAGGTCACACAGCGAGTGGATGGAGAGGCTGGCTTGGAGGCCAAGGGGTCTTTGCCTGCCTCTCACAAGTAGGGAGTCAGAGAGAGAGGGAGATGTGACTTCATTCCCACATCTGGGCTCTCCCATTCTGCGACACAGCATGCCTGCCCTCCTCCTCCCCTCCCCGGACTATTTTTAAAACTTAATTTCCTCGAAAACAGGGTGGCTCATGCAGAAGATAATTAGTCACCTCGACATCGTGACAGTCCTTTATCTGGGCTGGTCACGTCCAGGCTCTGTGCTTGGGGTGGGCTCTGAAGAACTGAACATTGGAGGAAAGGCAACACCCACTTGCCCACCTGGGCTGCTGGCACTGAGGCCTTGGCTCTGGGCCCCCCAATATGGTCCCCTCCTGCCTCTCCTTGGAGTTGCATTTCCTAGGAGCCTCTGACCGAGGAGGCTGCCCTGCTTTTCTCCTGACAGTGCCCCTACCTACTACTCTGTGACCCTTGGCCCATTCCTGAGCCCTCCTGCCTCCCAGTGCAATATGTTCCTGGCGGGGCCAAGTCCTCTCCATGCCCTCTCTCTGCTTTGTCAGCCAATACAAGGGGAGTCATGTGATGGCATAGAGCCATGGGGGGAAGGGTGCTTGGGGTACCCAGTGAGGTAAGCAAGGCCATGACCAGATGGCTAGAGGTTTCAGCTTGCTCCTGGAGTGATGGGGAGCCCAGGAGAGTCCAGGGTAGGGGGAGACCCTGCTGGGACCTCACAGAAGATCCTCAGAGGAGCCTTGGCATCTTCCCTTCTGGAGCCTCATGGGTGCCATGACCATGCACGGAGTGCCAGGGCTACCCAGAGAAACATCCACATCCACCCAGCAGGAGGGGCATTCTGTGGGAGTGGAGTCAGGGTCACAGTGCTGGACCCACAGGACATGCTAGGGAAGCCGCAAGCCGGCCAGGAAGGGGACCCTTCCCCCCCAGGGGCTCCTGACAAGGTCTAGAATGTTGTACCTCATCCACCACTGGCTTCCTGCCTTTTCTCCTTTTCCTTCCCTCAGTCCTTGGATGCAAAATCGTGAATTGTTCTGCTGTTGAGCAGCCAACACAAATATTGTGTAGCTTCTAGCACCTTTCGCCCCCACTGGCTACCAGCTCTAGATAGACTGAAACTCAGGGTAGGCCTTGTAGCCAGGAGAAACCCAGGAGCAACCTGGCTCTGTCCTCCAAAAAGGTACATCCCCAGGCAAGGGGCAGTGCTCCAGACTCTTGGCACCATCCCAGACATTGTTCGCATGCCCGGCCTCCTTCAGCATAGACATAAGAACCTGCCCTGTCCTGCTGTGGCTGAGGACAACTCTGTCCTTCCGTTAACTGCTGCAACCGGAATCCTTAGTCATCGGTCTCCTCACTCTCCTCCACCCCCTTTTGTGAGCATAGGCCAGCTGTCCTAGTGGCATGGGACTGTCCTTCTGAATCACCCTGGGTCCCCTCCTTCACTGCCTGCCCTGGCCCCATGAGCCACCTGTCACCCCTGCAGTATCCACTGAGCAACCCAAGTGGCTCAAGGGGAACTGACCCTTCAGCTGTTTTTGTTACTTCAAAAGACACATCCCCCCTCCTGCCTGGGCATGGAAACCAGAGATCCGTGATGTGCGAGTGTCCTGGGGTTGCTAACAAAGGCCCATGACCTGGGGGACTTAGAAAACCAGGGTTTATTCTTGCTTGGTTCTGAAGTCCAAGGTCAAGTTTTGGGCAGTGCTGGGTCCTCCTGAGGCCATGAGGCATGGTCCATCCCAGGCTTCTCCTAGCTCCCAGTGGTGGTCAGCATCCTGGGTGTTCCTTGACATGTAAAGCATGACCCTGATCTCTGCCTCCATCCTCAAGTGGTGTCCCTGTAGCTCTTCTCTTCTTATAAGGACATCAGTCCTGTTGGACTGGGGCCTACCCCCCAGCACAACTTCATCCCAGCTAATGACATCAGCAAAGACTCTTTCCAAATAAGGTCATGTTCTGAGGTTACTGCAAGGACATGAATTTGGAGGGGACAGGGCGGCACCTGTGGTTCAGTGAGTAGGGCGCAAGCCCCATATACCGAGGGTGGAGGGTTCTAACCCAGCCCCGGCCAAACTGCAACAAAAAATAGCTGGGCATTGTGGTGGCTGTAGCTGTCATCCCAGCTACTCGAGAGGTTGAGGCAAGAGAATTGCCTAAGCTCAAGAGCTGGAGGTTGCTGTGAGCTGTGACACAATGACACTCTACTAAAGGCAACAAAGTGAGTCTCTGTCTCTTAAAAAAAAAAAAAAATTGGTGGGGGACACTCTCAAGCCCTGTGCCCCCAGGTGTATGGTGTGGGACTGAGCACTCTTAGAGTTCTTCTCCCCAGCCCTGTCTGACTAGAGGCACCTGACATGCCAAGCAACTTTGCAGCTGGCTCCTTCAGGCTTGATAGGGCTGCCATGTATCTGTCTTTCTGATTCAAACTGGCCTCAGTGTCACCAGAGCAGAATCATGGCCTCCCTTGCTGACAGCCTCAAGTCACCTGTACTGTGCATGTAGCTGGGTTTTGAGGCAGCAGTGTGTCCCTGGTACTGGACATGCAGATGGAGGCCAGGGGCACTGGCAGGGACAGTGGTTCAGAGAGGGTGAACGGGGCCTGGGCATCTGTGACCCAGACCTAGGTTTTAATTTCCTCCTCCTTCCACTAGACCTTAGGTGAGTTAATTTCTCTAGGCCCTACTTTCAGCATCTTTAAAGCAGAGGGGTCTCAAGGGAGGTATTTACAGTATTATCTTCATTTTGAATCTCCCTCCAAGCTCTGTCCTTGGGAGCATTTTTTTTTCCCCAAATGGGATCCTCCCCTCTTACACTTCACCTCACTGATACATTGGATTCCTTCCTTTCCCCTGATAGGAGAAGGGGATCAGGAGGGGAGAGAGACCAGCCTTGGTCCCTAAACTTCCAGAAATGCCCTCCCATACCCACCTTTTCTTACTCACAAAAACGTAATATCCCTGAGTTATGTGGGAAAGTATGTATTGCTACTTAAGTGGGTCATTTCGTTCCCCAGAGAGGGGACAGGACACCCTCTCTTTTTTGCAACATCTCATTTCTTCCTTTTGCTTTTGCCTTTTTTCTCCTTATGTTTGGTTTTGTCCTATCCTATACTTCAGATTTCTATTTTGTGTTGAATTTGCTGCTTTTTTTCATATTGAAAAGATGACATTGCCCCAAGAGCCAAAAAAAAAAGGGAAATGGAAAAAAAAAAAAAAAAAGAAAGCAGAGGGGCCCTTCTCCTGTCGCTTCGCTGGCAGTGTAAGGCCATGATTTACCAGAGGCAAGAAAGACTTCTCCCCTCTCCTCGCTAGTGTCCATACCCAGCTCGGTGCCCTCTGCAGCAATAGCCCTTCCCACTCTGGCTTCAGTGCTCACCTCCTGCCTGGCCAACACTTCCTCAAACCTTGGCCAGTTTCTCCTCCACATTGTCCTGGCCTCTATCCTGCCTGTCTGCCTGACTCTGTCTACACAGCCACCTTTCCCCCTGGCCTCAGCCAGGCATCCAGCCCAGGGGAAGGAGGGGACAGTGCCCCTCGTGTGTGGAGCAGGCCCAAGCAGAGCCAGTTTCTCTGTGGGTTTGTAACCTTGGCTGAATGCCTGGCAGGTACCCAGGTGGCATAGAGGAGAGGTCATGCCCACCGGAGGGCCTGCCCGAACACCTAGCCCCACAGTGTTGGGAGTAGAGCCTTGGGGTACCCAGTGAGGTGAGCAAGGCCATGACCAGAGGGCATGGTCAGAATTCCACATCACTCTGACCTGTTGTCTTCTCGTCTGTGAAGGAAGAACAGAATAAATCCCTGGCACTGTCAGCTTTGCACTGTTGCCAGCCCCTCTGTGCCCACAATGCCTGGATGATGCTGCCATTGTAATGCCAACAGGGAGATTCTCTCCGTCACCAGCAGCTTCTGTACTGAGCCCTAAACAACATTGCCATTTTCTTCTTCCATACAGAAGCACAGTGGTTTCATCCTGCCTGTAGGACCTTTGCTCTGGCTGTCCTCTCCCTGAAGCTCCCTCCCCCTGCTCCTCTTCATCCCAGACTGAGCTCAGATGTCCACTCACCTTGCCAATCTGTACCCCCATGTATTAACTCTAAGCCACTCTCTTCAAGAACGGGGACCAGGTCTAGTGTGGATACCCACAATTTGAGCCCTGCAGCTGCCATGACAAATCACCACAGACTTGGCCTAAGATAGCACACATCTCTCAGCTCACAGTTCTGGAATTAGAAGTCTAAAATGGGTCTCAGTGGGCTACGTCAAGGTGTGGCAGGGCTGGTCCCTTCTGGGGGCTCAAGGGGAGAACCCATCTTTTGCCTTTTTCAGTGTCTGGAGGCCACCCACATCCCTCAGCTCAGGCTCCTTCCTCCACCTTGAGAGCCAGCAGCGCAGTATCTTCCTGTCTCTACCTCTGACCCTCCTGTCTCCTTTGACCCCATGATGACACTGGGCCCCCTGGGTCATCCAGGATCATCTGCCATCTCCATTAAGGTCTTTAATCACAGCTACAAAGTCCATTCCAGGGATTAGAATGTGGAAAGCTATGGGGGGACATATTCTGCCCACCATATTCTTTGAACAAATTATTCTTTTTTTTTTTGGCAATTTTTGGCCAGGGCTGGGTTTGAACCTGCCACCTCTGGCATATGGAGCTGGCACCCTACTCCTTTGAGCCACAGGCGCCACCCTGAACAAATTATTCTTTTTTCTTTATAAGAGGAAGGGCTTTATTCATCAGCCAGGAGTTTACGGCATAGATTTCCAAATGGCCGCACTCCTGACTGGCTTGGTCTTTCCCTTTTTGTTGATAGTCAAAAAGTTCCACACCAGAGGTACCCTTCTCATTGGCCAGTTTGAATCGAGCGGGAGATGCTAGTCCGGATCCTACAGAAACAAATTATTCTTTTTTTTTTTTGAGACAGAGCCTCAAACTGTCCCCCTGGGTAGAGTGCTGTGGCATCACACTCACAGCAACCTCCAACTCCTGGGCTCAAGCGAGTCTCCTGCCTCAGCCTCCCAAGTAGCTGGGACCACAGGCACCCACCACAATACCCCACTATTTTTTGGTTGCAGCCGTCATTGTTGTTTGGTGGGCCCAGGCTGGATTCAAACCTGCTACCTTAGGCTGGCGCCTTAGCCACTTGAGCCACAGGCGCCGAGCCAAACAAATTATTCTTAATAGAAGTCTGTTTTCTAGATGAAGACCTGAGGCCCATAGAGGCCAGTGGGTGGCCCAAGGGTCCACACTGGGGAGTGGGATGGGAGGGAAAGTCCTGAGAGATTTGCTTGCTCTCCCACCCTGGCAGGCACCTGGGTATCCCCTAGAGCTATAGCCTGGGCACTGCTTCAGGCCCCTGACCAAGGCTGTGGGACCAGGAGAGCAGCAGGGCTGGGAGTGTCCTCATCAGTTTCCTGCCACCTCCTTTTTCCTTCCACAAACCCCTCCCTAGAGCAGAGCAGAAAGGGCTGGTGCCGTCACTCTAGCTCCAGGGCTCTCAGCAGTTCCCAGCTGACCACAGCTGCCTCTGTCCTGGGCCTACCCCATGGTACCACAGGACCCCTGGGCAATGAGCCATGAGACTTTGTTCAGAGTCATTCATTCCTTTGCTACCAGGACCTGACCCCTGGTGGTGCAGGAGTCAGAGTTGGGGAGGTTTGCATCCTACTGCTCTTTCATGGCAGGTCCCAGCCCCACCCCGGCCTCAGTGGATGCCCAAGTCCACTCACCTTGCCCAACCTGGGTATTGCAGCTGCTTGTTCCCTGAGGCTGCAAAGCCACCTACCTGCTGTGGGAGTTCAGCAGCTCCTGCCAGGGTGACCATCACAGGCCCCAGAAGTCCCTACTTGAGGTGACTGTCACAGGCCCTACTACCCCACCTTGTCATGTTTTTTCCCAAGGCAGTCACTTGGCAACTTGAGTCACTTCCAGGGATTCAGAAAGTTGAGGGAGGTGGGCTGAGCCTGTTGGGGGAAAGCAGCTGGAGTCCCAGGCCCACATGGCCATATCTCCATTCTGAAGTCTCACTTCTCTCCCTCAGGTTTGGCTCAGAAGAAGGCGGCCCCAACAGAGGTGAGTGTTCAGAGAGGATGAAATGTCCAGGGGATCCCAACTTGATCTGAGCTGTGTGGCCTTGGGCAGCTAGCTCACTGCATGTTTCTGGGCTCCAAGTGCTACCACTGTAGTCTGATGGGGTGAACATTGTGTCTATCCTGATGGCATCTAGAGTTGCAGGGGCAGAATTCAGATTGGTATGGGGGTTCCATACAGGTCCAGGGGTGGGGGGAGACTGCAGGGAGGACAGCTTCTCTTGTTCCAGACCACAACACTGATGTGTATCCACTCTAGGTGGCCAGACCATGGATTTAGCTGGAAGCGTCGCCCTTGGGGATTGTTCCTGGTGTTGCTGAGGTGGCTGGTAGCACCAAGGCACTCAGGGATAGAGGGAGGGATTGGGAATAAGACACCTAAAGGGCAAAGTCCCAGGCCACTGGCTCCACCCATGCGCTTCATCCCAGAACAGTCACAGCATCCTGTGACTACACAGGGTGTAAATGCACAATGAGACTATCTGCACCTGTTTCTATGTGTGTGGTCACGGTCCTTTCTGCTCCCACTGCCCACTGTCACCATCCCTTCTAGAGTCTGTTCCAGAGGCTTTTCTCAGCTGTGGCCATTTGCAGCTCAGAGTAGGCATAGGTAGGAAGGTTACCCTTCCTCTGGGGAGCTGAAGCTGGAAGCAAAGGGCGGGCCCATGATCCCTGCTTTCTGGTGGCAGCCCAGGGCATTGTGTCCCTAAGACTTGCAGACTCCTGACACAGGAGTCAGTGTGGCCATGTCCTTCCTTGCGATGCAAGTTGTTCTGATGTGGTCCTAACACACTGATAGCACTGGGATGGTGCTATCCACCTGGCTGGGGACCTTGCTCAAGTCTACTGTGGGAAGGGGTAACAGGGAGCCTGCCGGGGTGCAGAGCAGCTTGGGGTCTGTTCTTGGGAAAAGCCTGCCCCCTGATGATCAGCAAGAGAGCTAGCGGGAGCTGAGCAGAGCAGAGATCACGGCTGAGAGGGCAGGAGAAGGGCAAGTGTGCTTGAAGATTCCTGGCGCCCATGGTGGTAGAATGGCTGGGTGGGGTGGGCAAGTGCCCAGTCGACCTGGCAGAGGGCTTCAGGGCTCTTGGATGTACACAGAAGGTGCTCCCTTAATGGGCTGGCTTCTGTACCCTTCCAGGCTCTAGTGACCTTCCTCATATCCTCCCACAGTATAATGGATCATATCCACCTGCTGGGACAGCCTTTGCTGCCCAACAGCTAGCAAAAGCTGGGCCTCTGGAGGAGCTGCTGTGGGCAGTCATTCCAGCCTGGGGTCTCACTAGGAAGTCCTGTCCTCTGTAGATACCAGGGAATGTCTGGAGACATCTGTGGTTGTCATGGTTGGGGGCTGCTGTGGAATGGGGTGAGTAGAGGCAGGGATACTGCTGAGAATTCTGCAGTGCCCAGGATACCCCAGAGAATGGATGGTCCAGCCCCAGTATCCACAGTTCCCCAGGGAGCCCCTCAGTATAGCTGGGTGGGACAGCCTGGTTGTCCTGCTTTTCTGGAGAAGCCACAGGCCTTGGTAATGGTGTCCTGTGTTAGATACCATGAGCCCTGACTGCCCACTGGGCAGTGCCAGAGAGCGGCTTCCTGCTGCACCTGGAGTTTCTGGTACCTGCCCCCTGCCCCCACACTCCCACTGAGCCTAGTGACTAAGCCCTCTTTCCTGCCAGGGCTTCCAGAGTGTGCTGGTCCTGGTGGTGATGCCTTCTTGGTGACTTCATGCTTCCTGCTTCCTCCTTCCTAGGCCCTGTCAATGACTGGACAGCCAGGCCCTGGCCATGGGAAGAAATTGGGTCATCGAGGTGTGGACGCATCTGGTGAAACCACCTATAAGAAGGTTCCTTAGCTGCTCTTGGCTGCCTTCGGGGGGGAGGCAGTGGGGAAGGAGATGAAGCCTCCAGCTCACATGCTCACACAGGGTCTTTTCAAGCTCAGGGCAGGTCTGTGGCCATGTCTGGTTTGAGACAGATGCTCTTGTGGACCCTCAGTCCCTAGGTGAGGTTGCCACGCTGGCTGTCCTCATTGCGTAGCTGAGGCTCAACCTGGCTGCTACACTGATCCACCTTCAGAGTTGAGTGACCTTGGGCAGTACCTCGGCCCCAGTGCTTCATCTAAAGAGAAGAAGCTGGCTCGGCGCCTATAGCTCAACCGGCTAAGGCGCCAGCCACGTAGACCTAAGGTGGTGGGTTCGAATCCCCAGCCCGGACCCGCCAAACAACAATGACGGCTGCAACCAAAAAATAGCCGGGCGTTGTGGCGGGCACCTGTAGTCCCAGCTACTTGGGAGGCAGAGGCAGGAGACTCGCTTGAGCCCAGGAGTTGGAGGTTGCTGTGAGTGTGATGCCACAGCACTCTACCCAGGGGGACAGCTTGAGGCTCTGTCTCAAAAATAAATAAATAAATAAATAAATAAAGAGAAGAAGCTCACAGCCTGCCTGGACAGTAGGTGGGTCACTCAGGCCCAAACCTTGTAGGCAGGAGGTATGACTGCTGTTGTTCGTACTCCTTTTTTTTTTAACATTAGCTTTATTGAGATACTATTCACATACTGTATAATCATTTTAAAGTGTACAGAGGGCCAGGCACAGTGGCTCATGCCTGTAATCCAAGCACTCTGGGAAGCTAACGTGGGTGGATTTCTTGATCTCAGGAGTTTGAGACCAGCCTGAGCAAGAGTGAGATCTCATCACTACTAAAGATAGAAAAACTAAGCCAGGCATGGTAGCTCACGCCTGTAATCCCTGCACTTGGGAGGCTGAAGAGGGTGGATTGCTTGAGCTCAGGAGTTCGAGATCTGCCTGAGCAATAGTGAGACCCTGTCTCTAAAAAGTAGCCAGGCGTTGTGCTGAGCGCCTGTAGTCCCAGTTACTTCGGAGGCTGAGGCTAGAGAATCACATAAGCCCAAGAGTTTGAGGTTGCTGTGAGCTATGACGCCTTGTCACTCTATGGAGGGTGATAAAGTGAGACTCTGTCTCAAAAAAAAAAAAATAACTAGCCAGACGTTGTGGCAGGCACTTGTAGTCCCAGCTATTTGGGAAGCTGAGACAAGATCTCTTGAGCTCAAGAGTTTGAGGTTTCTGTTAGCTATGATGCCACAGCACTTTACCAAGGGTGACAAAGTAAGACTATCTCAAAAATAAAATAAAGTATACAAGTGAATGGTTTCTGATACTATCTTTTTTTAGTTTAGTTTTGTTTTGTTTTAGAGACAGATTTTTATTTTGTCACCTCTGTAGAGTGCCGTCATCATAGCTCACAGCAACCTCTAGCTCTTGGGCTTCTTAGGCAATTCTTTTGCCTCAGCCTCCCGAGTAGCTGGAACTACAGGTGCCCGCCACAATGCCCAGCTATTTTTTGTTGCAGTTTGGCCATGGCCAGGTTCGAACCCACCACCCTTGGTATATGGGGCCAGCGCCCTACTCACTGAGCCACAGGCACTGCCATAGAGTTGTGTAACCACCACTTCTATCTAACTCCAGAACGTTCTCACTATCCAAAAGGAAGCCCATCCCCACTAACAACCACTCCCCATCCCTTCTGAATACTCTGGTGACCATGGATCCATTTCCTGTCCCCACGGATCTACCTGATCTGGACATTTCATATAAATGGAATCTCACACTGTGTGTCCTTCCGTGTCTGGCTTCTCTCGCTGAGCACGATGTCCTCAGGGTCCATCCGTGTTGAAGCCTATGTCAGAGCCTCCTTCATTTTTGCAGCTAATGTTCCCTTATATAGATAGAACATGCTGTGTTTGTCCATTTATCTGCTGACGGACAGTTGGGTTGTTTCTGCTTGGCTATTGCAAATGATGTTGCTGTGAACATTCATTTACAAGTTTATGTGTGGATGTATGTTTTTATTTCTCTTAGGCATATGTACCGAGGAGTGGAATTGCTGGGTCACATGGTAACTCTATGTTTAACCTTTTGACAAACTTCCAATCTGTTTCCCACAGGGATTATCTCATTTTACACCCACACCAGCAGTGAGCAAAGCCTGCCATTCCTCCACACTCTGACCAGCACTCATGATTGTCTCTTTGTGACTCTGGTTTGCTTTCTTCAGTTGCCCAAGAGTGTTGAGTGTCTTTTTACATTTATATGTCTTTGAACAAATGTCTGCTTAGTTCACAGAAACTTGAGGGAGTGGAATGTGGAGACCAGGCGAGGAGCCCTCCCAGGGTGGTTTATTAGGGAAAGTGAGCCAAGAATCAGGCCACTCAACAAGGAAGGAAGGCCTTGTCCTGTTGGCCAAGACCAACTCCCGACCTAGTCTCTGCCTACTCATACCCTCTGGGAGAGCACTGGGGGCCAGACTCAGAGACTGAGAGACGAAGTTATCTTTCTGAGTGTTAAGGTGCACACATCACTGAGGACACACAATGATAGCAGCATTAATAATGATACCTGTGATAACAGCCAGATGTGGTAGCTCACACCACCAGCACTTTGAGAGGCTGAGAGGGAAGATTGCTCAAAGCTGGGATTTCAAGACCAGTCTGGGCAACATAATGAGACCTCTATCTCTATAAAATGATAGGAAAAAATAGCCAGCCATGTTGGCATCTGCCTGTAGCCCTAGCTACTTAGGAGGCTGAAGCAGGAAGATTGCTTGAGCTCAGGCTACAGTGAGCTGTGATAATGTCCCTATACTTTATCCCAGGCAATAGAGCAAGAACCTGTCTCAAAAACAAACAAGTAGCCAACACTGTGGAGGCCCTGGCTTGAGTCCCTCATGGGAGCTAACACACAACATCTCCAGAGGGGTCCACACCGTATGCCTAGCCCTATCAGTCACATGGAGAGCAGGTAGAAAGAACCTAGGCTGTGGAAATGAACATGATCCAGGCATTGTGTACATTGGGCTACCCTAAAAGACAAAACCCTGTAGGTAAACCAACCCTTGCTGAGTTGGGGTGGTTGTGAAATGCCAGGGCCTTCTGGAACCTGTCTGAAAAACAGGCTTTGGGCCATACAAAATGTCTTCAAAGTCATGGCTGAGGCACTGTCCTGCTGTGGCCTGAGGGCAGATGGTTTTGCCTTCCTGGCCTGGTTTTTGCCCCTGCACTGGCAGCAGAATGGTCACAGTCTGGAAGGTGGCTGTTCTGGGGATCCCAGGGAAAGTGTGAGTGGGTGCTGGGGGGGTCAGCTATTGACCACTACCCTCCTGGCATAGCCAGAGGTATAGGGCTGTGTCAGGGACAGCCCCAGGGGTCCTGATATGCCAGGTCTCCCCACAGACCACCTCCTCCACCCTGAAGGGGGCCATCCAGTTGGGCATCGGCTACACCGTGGGCAACCTGAGCTCCAAGCCCGAGCGGGATGTGCTCATGCAGGACTTCTATGTTGTGGAGAGCATCTTCTTCCCCAGGTAGGGCCAGAGCCCACCCTGCAGAAGCAGCCTTGGGACGCTTTTGGGGGGCTACCTGCCAGACAGACATTATTCCAACTCAAAATAGACCCTTCTCTGCCAATAGTAGCACGAGGCCTCTCCTGGTGTCTTCTTGGCTTTGAGCTCTGATCCCATGTTAGTCAGTGTGTTAGCTTGATGCAGAATCGGAAAGACTCAATGTAAAAATAGTTTTAAAGGAATAGGAAAAACTAAAAGTCAGAGTTAATTCTCTTATGCAAAAATACCTGTAGGCAACCCAGGACTGGTAAAGTTGCTCTACACCGCCACTGGGGGCCAGACTCAGGGACTGGGAGACGGAGTCTTCTCATGCAACTTCTGTGATCAGTGATCCCAGGTGGCTGCCCAAGGTTCTGTTGGTCTTGGCCAACAGGTCTACATTCCAGTGGCAGGAAGGAAGAGAACAACATGCCCATTCATTCCCTTTAAGCCAGCTGTTCTCAACCTATGGGTTGCGATCCACAGGAACTGTATTAAAGGGCCGTGGCATTAGGAAGGTTGAGAACCACTGCTTTAAGGGCACAACCAGGAGATAATACATTGTTCCTGCCCCATCATGTCTCATTAGGTGAGTGCAGTCACATGACCACACCTGTCCTACAAAGAGAGGGCAGTGAGGTCTTCTGGCAGCCATATGTCCAACCAACATTATAGGTTCCATTGGGAATGAGAGAAAGGAGGGTGGTTGTTGGGGGATAGTCCTGTCAGGATCCCCATGTTGCTTATGGGATTGGTTCATTTAGAAGATATCTTGGGGCATCTGGAGGCACTACCCTGGGCCTGGGAAGGCCATTAGGAGGAGTAGAGAGAGGTGCCCAAAAAGCTATTGTCCCTCACGGCTGTCCACTGTTTCCTTCCTCCACAGTGAAGGCAGCAACCTCACCCCTGCCCACCATTTCCAGGACTTCCGGTTCAAGACCTATGCACCGGTCGCCTTCCGCTATTTCCGAGAACTATTTGGGATCCGACCAGATGATTACTTGGTGAGCATATCAGCTATTTCTGTGTAGCACTGGCTTCAAACAGCACATTTGTGATCTAGAAGTTCTGTAGGTCAGACTGTGGGTACAGCTTAGCTAGGTTTCCTTGCTTAAGGTTACAGTCCAGTCAAGGACCAGGGTCTCATAGAAGACTTGCCTGGGGAAGGGTATTCTCACAGACTCCCTCGTTGGCAGGACTCTGCCTGGCTGGCCACTATCCAAGGGCCAGGTTAGGCATCTTCCTAAAAGCATGAAGGGGCATCCAGTAGCCAGACACACATTATGGTCATATTGACTGCCCATCTCCTTTGCTGTGTTTTGTTGGTTAAAACAAATAATGGTTATGCCCATGCCCAAGGGGAGGGGCCTAACATTGGGAAGTGGGGACTAGCTTAGAATTGGATCTCCTGGGTTCTGGCTGTGGTTTGTTTGTTTGTTTGTTTGTTTGTTTGTTTTTGAGACAGTCTTACTCTGTTGCTTCAGGCTAGATTGCTCTGGCATCATAGCTCACAGCAATCTCAAACTCTTGGGCTCAGGCAATTCTCTTATCTCAGCTTCCTGAGTAGCTGGGACTACAGGTGCCTACCACAACTTGTACCTGGCTAGTTTTTCTGTTGTTAGTAGAGATAGGGTCTCTCTCACTCTTTCTCAGATTGGTGAGATAGGGTTGGTCTCAAACTCCTGAGCTCAAGCAATCCACCTGCCTTGGCCAGAGAGTGAGGATTATATGCATGAGTCACTATGCCTGGCCCTTGGCTGTAGTTTTATTTTCTCAAATTAGAAAAATCAAAATCGGGTGGTACCTGTGGCTCAGTGAGTAGGGCGCCGGCCCCATATACCAAGGGTAGTGGGTTCAAACCTGGCTTCCGCCAAACTGCAACAAAAAAATTGTGGCAGGTACCTGTAGTCTCAGCTACTCAGGAGGCTGAGGCAAGAGAATCGCGTAAGCCCAAGAGCTGGAGGTATTAGGACTTGTAAGAGTCACAGAGAGGTGTGCAGACACGGCTATGTCTTGAGTTCTGAGGCTTTGTCCTGAGTTCATGAGTCATAGCTCCATATCTAAAAGTTCTGGGTGGTCTTTTTCCAAATTTGCCTGGTCATTGTTTTATAATTTTGTGTTAGGGAAAAACTTAAAATCTATAGACAAGTGGGTCTATAATCATTTGAAGCACTGTATCTGTTTATTGCAGTATCTGTAGTCCTTGGGAATATGCACCTGTGGTTCTGCTAATGTGACTGGATTCTCACATATCATGGTTCATTTGCTTCTGCCTTTGATAGTGGTTGACTATACCTATATATTTGGGTTAGTCTGTGGGATAGCTGTGTCCTCAACTGAGACTGCCTTCTCCAGCCAAGGGTATGCATAACCACAGAGGACCCCCGTCTCATTTGGGTACCCAGGAATCACTATTCCTCTCACCAAGGCCCAGGCTCCAGATTGCAATTTCCTAGCACTGTTAAGACAAATGATTTGTGTGTAGCTTGGTGTTCTTGCATAGAAACGACCTTTAGAGGTTTAAAAAAAAAAAAAAGAAGCATTATAAGAGAGATGACAGTTATTTCAAAGATGACAGAAATTTGTTATTGTATTTAAATTCAAAGTTTACAATTTTTCATATTAGGTTATATTTTAACATACCACGGGAAAAGGTTTCAAAAGACAAAACAGTGTGATAAAGAATTGTAACTCTGGGCCCAGCACCTGTAGCACAGTGGTTACAGTGCCAGTCACATACACCAAGGGTGGCGGGTTTGAACCTGGCCCAGGCCAGCTAAACCACAGCTAAAAACAACTACAACAAAAAAATAGCCAGGGGTTGTGGTGGGTGCCTGTAGTCCCAGCTACTTGGGAGGCTGAGGCAAGAGAATTGCTTAAGCCCAAGAGTTTGAGGCTGCTGTGACCTGTGCTGCTATAGCACTCTACCGAGGGCAACATAATGAGACTCTGTCTCAAAAAAAAAAAGCTACACATGAAAGGTTTAATCAAAATGTATTCTGCATTTATTTAAAGAGTACTTACTAACTGCCAGGTATCATGATAGACGCTTAATAAAAATTGTTGACCAAACAAAATAAAAAGAAATGACCCTCAGGTTACCCTGACACTGGTTGTCTGATTGCCAGAGTGGAAATTCATGGCATAGTTCATAGTAGTGGAGAGACAGATAAAAACAGAGGCAGGCAATGTCTAGGTCTTAAGCCAGCCTCAGAAGTCTGGTATACTCCCCATGTATGCATGGTAGCTCTGAACTGGTGACCCTTTAGCCCTGATTTATTTTGCCCATCCTAGGGTGATGCAGGTAGCAGCCCCCACCACTGTCCATGCCATGGCATGAGTGTGACCTTGTAATGGCAGCAGGAGTACAGGACGGCATATGTTTTGCCTCCACCCATGTGGCCCAGTGTTCCTGAGCCAGAACGGTGAAAACCGCAGTTGGGGAGGCTCTGGATTTGTCCATGCTTCACTCTGATTAGACAGTTGTGGTCATAACCCCCTCTTCCAGTAAAAGGGGCAGCCCCAGCTCAGGACAAAAGAAGGGAAAGGGTCAAATGGGGGTGCTAAAAACAGTAGGTCTTAGACCGTCCCAGTTGGTCAGCTGGAGCATGGAGAGGTGGACCTTGGTTAGCCCAGCAGCATGGCCACCATGAGGCTCTCCATTCCTAGCACTGGCAAAGGGGTCCCATCCTGGGTTGTCCTGCTGCTGCCTGGAAATCTACGTGTGTGGCCTGTTCCTTGAAGGCAGCTGCTGTTGGCCCCTTGGTTCCAGAACTTTCTCTCTCATAGATTTCTTTTGTATCAAATTGAATACACCGATTCTGCAGCTTTTTCCATTTTGGAGAGGCTGTAATGATTTGTGCCTTGTGGAGGAACATTCAGGCTGCTTGTGGCTTCCCCATCTCAGGTAATCTGGGATAGCAACTGTGAGCTCTGAAGGGGGCTTCCTTACCTTGCAGGATGGGTACTAGCCACAGGAGAGAAACCCCTGGTCCCAGAGGACAATCTGTGGGTCTCGTTTTCACTTTCTTGCTTAACAAAATAGCACTTACTATGTGTCTGTGAAGAAATTTACACAGACACCTGCTTCCATGAGACTTCTCACCTAATAGCTGAGAGGGGTATATGCGGGAGAGAGAGAGATAGTGATCACATAGGGAAGCAAATGTAAGTAATGGAGAAAGTGGGGAAGAGATGGGGAGTGAGTGCTGGGTGCTGAGGTTGTGAGGGGCCAGGATGGGAACTGCCCATCAGAGACACAACATCCTCTCTCTTCTCCTGTCATTGGTACACAATTTTCATTTTGAGAGTCACCTCATGGTCCCACATGGCTGCTGGGGTTCCAGCTATCCCATCAGTGTTCCAACAGGGAAATAGAACATAGAGAAAGGCAGAAAAACAAGCAGGTATACCAGCTGTCTGTCACACATTGAGGGAGCCTTCCCTGAAGTTCACTCCATAGTTCTGCTCATGCCTCACTGAACAGAGCTGACAGTGCAGCCACATCCAGCCTCACGTCTCAGGCAGGTGAACGAGCATTGCAATACAGTCAGATGTCTCATGCTAACAAGAGGGGAGACAGCCTGGGGCACATGCCATCAGTCAGCACTCAAGCCACGGTGTCAGCCTAGGTTCTAGTCCTTGGCATGTGGCCTGGGCAAGTCACCCCACCCATCCAGCCTCTTGTTTCCTCTTCTGTAAGTGGAGCTTACACTGGTCTGGTTCCTGGGGCTACTGGACAGATTAGAAGCTAGCTCCTGTCTGTCATCCCAGACCTGCTTACTACCCACCTGCCCTCTACCTTTCAGTACTCCCTGTGCAATGAGCCGCTGATCGAGCTCTCCAACCCAGGCGCCAGTGGCTCCCTCTTCTATGTCACCAGCGACGACGAGTTCATCATCAAAACTGTGATGCACAAAGAGGCTGAATTCTTGCAGAAGCTGCTTCCTGGCTACTACATGGTGCGTGGCCTGCTCCCCAGATGCTGCAGGGTGGTGGGCTTAGGGAAGGGAAAAGGAAGAGGAGGGCTTGGCAAGGCCTAGCCCAGCTCCCCAGCCCCTATCCCACTCTACCTACTGTCATACACAGCCCCTCCACTTTGCTCCGACCCCTTTACCCTGGCTGGTGGGAGTGGGCACCTAGGAGGCAGGTGTACAAGTATTGCAATACAATCAGATGTATTGCCTCCCTCAGGCAGGCAACCCGGGCAGGCTCCCAGACACACCCTAAGGAGCCCTGTTACCAGGTATTCAGGACCACCCTCCCCTCCTCCTATAGCTACCAGCTCTGGTGGCTGACACTCACCTGGCTTTCCAGCCCCACCCTGCCCAACCCCTGAGTGTTGAGTCCCAGAAACTATGGTCCATAGGTTCCCTCAGCTGCCATCAAGGCCCAAGCAACCCAAGGGTAACTCAGTTACAGAAATGAGGGGGATAAGCTGCCAGCTGGTGCCTCACCAAAGACCAGCTGCTAGTGCAAGCAGTGCCGCCTGCCTCTCAGCCCTTGTGGAAAGGGCATATCAGGCTCTGGGAGGGAGGGACAAGAACCTCAGACTACAGGGCTTTCATCCTAGCCTTTGGGATGTGGTAATCATCTGGACAAGGGTGGGGACCCCCTGAATGGCCAGGCCTGAATCACTGCCGCCCTTCTGGGCAATTCAGCATAACCTGTGTCTCAGTTTCCCCTTTGTGACATCTTTCATCTGCTATTTATGATGCTTAGGATGAGACTCTGGTGTCTGTAGATCAGAACTCAGCAAACTTGATCTGTGAAGAGCCAGATAGGGAGCATTTGGCCAGGCAGTATCTGTCTGCATGGTTCAGCTCATGGTTAGTGGCATAGGAGCTATCCTATACAACACATGAATGGATGGAGCATGGCTGTGTGCCAGTAAGACTTTATGTGGTTAGGTGAGGTGGCTGACTCCTATAATCCTAGCTCTCTGGGAGGCCAAGACAGGAAGATCACTTGAGCTCAGGAGTTTGAGACCACCCTGAGCAAGAGCAAGACCCAGTCTCTACTAAAAATAGAAAAACACTAGCCAAGCATGGTGCGGGGTACCTATAGTCCCAGCCTCTAGGGAGGCTGAGGCAGGAGGATCACTTGGGCCCAGGAATCTGAAGTTGCTATGAGCTAGGCTGATGCCACAGCACCCATAGTCCTGGGGAACAGAGCGAGACTCTGTCTCTAAAAAAAAACAAAAAAACTTTATTTATAGATGTGAAGTGTGAATGCCGTATCATTTTCACATGTCACAAAATACTATTTTTCTTACAATATTTTTCAAATTTTTAAAAATGGAAAAGCTGGCTCGGCGCCTATAGCTCAACCGGCTAAGGCGCCAGCCACGTACACCTAAGGTGGTGGGTTCGAATCCCCAGCCCGGACCCGCCAAACAACAATGACGGCTGCAACCAAAAAATAGCCGGGCGTTGTAGCGGGCGCCTGTGGTCCCAGCTACTTGGGAGGCAGAGGCAGGAGACTCGCTTGAGCCCAGGAGTTGGAGGTTGCTGTGAGCTGTGATGCCACGGCACTCTGCCCAGGGGGACAGCTTGAGACACTGTCTCAAAAAAAAAAAAAAAAAAATGGAAAAGCTAGCTCAGCACCTGAAGCTTAGTGGTTAGGGCACTGGCCCCATACATCAGGGCTGGCAGGTTCAAGCCCAACCAGGGCCTGCTAAACAATAACAACTGTAGCAAAAAAATACCTGCTAAACAATAACAACTGTAGCAAAAAAATAGCCAGGCATTGTGGCAGGCGCATGTAGTCCCAGCTACTTGGGAGCCTGAGGCAAGAGGATCTCTTAAGCCCAAGAGTTTGAGGTTGCTGTGAGCTGTGACACCATGGCACTCTACTGAGGGCAACATAGTGAAACTCTATCTAAAAAAAAAAAGGAAAAGCCATTCTGAGCTCAAAGCCATACAAAAACAGATGGCCAGCCAGATTCAACCATAGGCTGTAATGTGCCAACCCCTGCCCAGGATAGCACCTGGAGGCAGGGCCCCTCCCCTCACTGGCAGGGATTTTCCCTAGGGCTTTGACACTTCTGAAAATGTCTCCCAGGGCTTCTCCCTTTAGGGGTTGGGGAAGCTCTCACTTCATCCAGGTGGCACCTGTTTACCCTGTGTATGGTCAGAGTGGGGATAGGGACCCAGATATTGGAGTGAGAACCCAATGGGATTAGTCTAAAACAAAGTATAACAAACATTGGCATGTGTGAGGACAGAACAGGTTGTCACTGTCGGCATCCTCAACTTCCAGCCCCCAGACCTCTGATGGGTACCCAGTTGGGTAACACCTGATCTGTGTAGGTAGCAGGGAGTATGGGAGCCTCTGATAGAACAGAACTGCCTCCCCTGGGCCTGGCTCTGTGGGAATAGACCCCTTGGAGCTCACAGAGCGAATTTGGGCCACCCTGCTATGTGGGGCAGAGTAGGGGTGCCGCTCAAGTCTAGGGGAGAGTCTGTGGGGCAAGTGTAGTCGTAAGCCTCTGCCTTGCCTCTCTGGTGCCCACGGCTCCCTGTCCCAGGCCACTCTCTATGGCCCAGCTGCCTCCCCCCAACTCACTCCCCATTGCCCACAGAACCTCAACCAGAACCCGCGGACACTGCTGCCCAAGTTCTATGGGCTATACTGTGTGCAGTCGGGGGGCAAGAACATCCGAGTGGTGGTGATGAATAATGTCCTCCCACGTGTGGTCAAGATGCATCTCAAGTTTGACCTCAAGGGCTCCACGTACAAGCGGCGGGCAAGCAAGAAGGAGAAAGAGAAGAGCATCCCTACCTACAAGGACCTAGATTTCATGCAGGACATGCCTGAGGGGCTCCTGCTTGATGCCGACACCTTCAGTGCCCTGGTCAAGACACTACAGCGGGACTGTCTGGTGAGGCCACACCCGCGCCCTGCCCTAGCCCTGTCCCAGTGGCAGTACCTGGAGTAGCCCTGCCCCAGTGCCCAGAGCAGCTCTCATCCCAAGTAGGAGCCATGCAACTCTGTATTTGCAGCCTTAATCTAAAACCTGCCTCCCAGACCTTGAGAGCTAGGAATATCTGTGCCACCAAACAGTTCACACAGACGTCACTGATGTATGTGGTAATGATTGCATCAGGGGACAGCACAATCTCAGGATACCATAGTCCTGAACCCAGAGTACCCTAGACCTACAGGCTACAGTGAAAGTGGGTGTCTCTACCTGTCTGGGCCCCAGTAGCCAGGAGGGGTAGAGCAGAGGAAAGGGGGCCCAACCATTCAAGGGTAGATAGAGCCTGGGGCCACCTATGTCCTTCACTCTGCCCTGGTTGCCAGACCCCTTGAGAACTTGACTCAGCCCCCCTCCCAGATCAGGAAAACCACCCAGACATTGAGGGGCCTCCTGGCTTTCCTGGCCTATCCCCGAGCCCTAAGTATCCATAAGCTTAGCTTCCACCTCTCTGGTCAGAGCACATCCTTGTCCTTGGGACTTGTAGGAGGTAGTCAGAGTGTAGGTTCAGGCCCTCTCTCCAGAAGGACCAAAGCCAGGAAGAAAAGTCCCTGTCCCAGCCCCAGGGGTGGCCTAGCATTGGATTAGAAGCTTGCACTCTAGGGTTCAACATCCAGGTTTGATGCCCAGGGAGTGATCATGGCCCATCTGGTCCCTTGAGATAACCAGAGTCCCCAAGTGGCATAGGATGATCACTCAAACCCCATGTACATGGGTGGATTCTGCCTACTGCTGGCCATGGCCCGAGGTGTCCAGGGTTCCCACACCGGGTATAGGAGCCCATGTCTGGAATGGGGATGCTGACCAAACCCCCCCTGCCCGGCAGGTGCTGGAGAGCTTCAAGATCATGGACTACAGCCTACTGCTGGGAGTGCACAACATTGACCAGCATGAGCGTGAGCGGCAGGCCCAGGGCTCCCAGAGCACTGCAGATGAGAAGCGTCCCGTGGGCCAGAAGGCACTGTACTCCACAGCCATGGAGTCCATCCAAGGCGGGGCTGCGCGTGGGGAGGCCATTGAGTCAGATGACACGTAGGTTGGAGGGGGGAGCCCTCTAGTTCCACTCTCCTCTTCTGTGCCTACCAGGCTTCAGTCACTGGCCCTGTCCGTTCTCGTTACCAGGTGTGAAATCAGGCCAGGGGCCAGTATGAGTCATGGGGTTGTCCATAATGGGCAGAGTAGCAGGGAGCCCAGAAGGTACTCTGTGCCTGGCTCCTTGGGGTGAAATGAGAGCAGCAGCTCCTGCTACCCAGGCTGTTCTGTAGGGTGAACACAGTAGCTACAGAGCATTTCAGATCAGTCAGTGGTGGGCCGAGGCCATCTGCCATGCACATGAAAAGGATACAGGTGTCTTCCCTTCACTGCACCCAATATGGGCCAGTGTGCCGCCAAAGTGGAACAAAATAGAAGGTGTAGGAAGACTGCACAGGGAGATGTGGTGATTTAGAATAAAGTAGACCTTTCATGGCAAAAAATAAAATCTACAGGGTGGTGGGATTGAACAATCTGATTGCAAAGAAAGTGGCTCCACAGATGTGATTGCAGATTGGAGAGAAGAAGAGGATGCCATGGAGCATTTCTCCGGAGCACCTTGGCCGGATGGGGGCGGGGATCAACCTGGTCCCACCCTCAAGGGCCCGGGCTTTGGTCAAGAGACAGACTCATAATCTCTCCCAGGACACTGTGGACATGAGGCCGGGTCATTCTCCTGGGCGCTGCAGGGTACTAAGCAGTGTCTCCCACCTATTCCATGTAGGAGCTCCTCCCCAGTTATGATAGCCATAAATGTCCCCAGACAAATGGTGTTCTGTTGTGGGGAATGGAGTTGCAGGTAGGAATCAACAATATGACAGTGTCAAGATTGTCTCCTGGTCACTGTGTACCAACTCTGTAGGAATGGGCAGGAGCCTCTACTTGAGTTACTTGGTTCAGTTTTCAGGGACTTGGAGCAGGAAGGTAGAGTCCCCCATTTTCTTTTTTTCTTTTTTTTTTTTTTAGACAGAGCCTCAAGCTGTCCCCCTGGGTAGAGTGCCGTGGCATTACAGCTCACAGCAACCTCCAACTCCTGGGCTCAAGCGAGTCTCCTGCCTCCGCCTCCCAAGTAGCTGGGACCACAGGCGCCCGCCACAACGCCCGGCTATTTTTTGGTTGCAGCCATCATTGTTGTTTGGCGGGTCCGGGCTGGGGATTCGAACCCATCACCTTAGGTGTACGTGGCTGGCGCCTTAGCCGGTTGAGCTATAGGCGCCGAGCCGAGTCCCCCATTTTCAACTAAGGAAACAAAGCTGCTCCGAGGTTGGGGCAGCTATTCCAAGTGCACACCTAGCTGGGGACAGAGCCAAGGTTGACCCTGGCCCTAGGAGATAGTGCCAGTGGCACTGGGCCTTTAGCTGCCAGGGGACATAGGGGGTCTGGGCCCATAGCCCCAGCTGGGGTGCAGGAGCAGTGCAGCATGAACAGAGGCCCCATACAGCTTCCCTGAGACCTTATTGGCATTCATAGGGTCTTCATGGGGCCTGGCAGGGAACAGGTGAGCCCAGTGGTATGTGGTGTGGAGTGAGCAGGGCACATCATATCTGGACCGGCGATGTCCAGTCGTAGTAGCTTCAGCATGGCTGGTGTTGTGTGGCTCACTAACTGTGTGGGGTGTGGATGCAGTTAACTCTCCAGCTGTACCCAAGAGCCCAGAGCCCTGCCTGTGTATGCCTTTTGTGTGTGCACGTGTGTGTGTATCCGTGCATGACTGTTTGTGGGGGGCATGTGCCCTGTGTCTTGTATCCAGGGTTCCCTCCTACTGCCAGCAGCCAGCCTCCTACTTTGAGCTGGGAAGTGTGCGGGGGCATCAGGATGGAGGCTCCCAGGTGCCAGCTGAGCTGCCTTCCTCAGGAGCAAGACGGTCCTCAAGCCTGGTGCCTCCTGCCTCTGCAGGCTGCTCACCAACCCCTCTCTCCACAGGATGGGTGGGATCCCCGCTGTGAATGGCCGTGGGGAGCGCCTGCTGCTGCACATCGGCATCATCGACATCCTGCAGTCGTACAGGTGCGGGCAGGTCCTGGTGCTCCCAGGGCCACCTCACCTTCTGTAAACTTCCACCTGGCTGCCTCCTCACCGACCCTTCAGGGTGGCATCTGGTCCCCTTGATAAGCTAAGGGGTGGGTTCTAGAAACTTTTGCTGTGGGCCACAAAGTTTCATATCTTTGACCTGGTGTCATGTGACACGAGATTTCATAATCATGTAGTCTTAAGCATGGACGTGTGCCAGAAAATCCATTAGGAACAGACAGCAGTCCTCTCAGTAGCTGCTGCCTAGAGCCAGGCCTTCAGTGACCCCTTGGCCAGTCAGCACTTCATGAGCTTCCTGTAGTGAGCACTCCTGCCCATGTGTTAGTTTTTTATTATAAGAGTCACATGTGGCCGGCCCCGTGGCTCATGCCTATAATCCTAGCACTCTGAGAGGCCAAGGCAGGTGGATTGCTTGAGTTCACAAGTTCAAGACCAGCCTGAGCAAAAAGCAAGAGCCCCCATCTCTACTAAAAATAGAAAAACTGCAGCAAGAGAATCATTTGAGGCCAAGAGTTGGAGGTTGCTGTGAACTATGATGTCATGGCACTCTACCCAGGGCAACTCTGTCTCAAAAAAAAAAAAAAAAAAGAGTGACATGTGCTTACCTGGATCTTTCAAACACAAGGTAGGAATAGTATGCTGGGCCATGTTGCTGAGCAGGGAGCCCCCTCCTCCCCTCTCAGGAATGCTGCCACCTATTAGGTGTATTCTTCTTTGGTGGCATCTCCATTTTTTAAAAAGTGTCAAAATGGCCCCTGAAGATCCTCCTGGAAATGTTTTACAACTGTTCTCTCCTAAATGACAGTCGGCTATATCCCCTACAGGGTACTGCCTTGGATGTGGAAGCAGGATTAGGCGGCTTTGGGGGCAAGAAAGGCAGAAAGCAGCCAGGTCCCAGGCACCTGTGAACTCCTCCTGGGACCAGGCTGTGCCAAGGGAAAGGACCTTCTCCTCCAGACTGGGGGCATCAGGAGTGCTGCCTGGAGGAGGAGGCTGGCTGGCAGCACAAAAAAGAGCAAAAGGGAACTGGGCTTAGTCTTGACTCCAAGGAGAGAGCGTAGAGCTCCAGAGGGCTCTGACCTGTATGTCCTCACTGCCATGGTGTGTACTGGGCCCTTCCACTTCCTCCCCCAGAGCAGCACTGGTGGAAATGCATAGGCAGATAGGGTGGCACAAGAGGCAGCAGGAAGGAGGGCTGACTGATGCAGTAGCTGAGGTCTCAGTTTCTCTAGAGCAGGGTCTCCTCTGGGCACTGTGGACTTTGAGTTGGATCATTCTCTGGGCTAGGGCCATCTTGGGCCCTGCAGGGTGCAGAGCAACATCCCTGCCTCCACCCACCCTGGGCCTGGAGCACCTCCATCCTGAGTTTTTGTTTGTTTGTTTGTTTGTTTGTTTGTTTTTAAGACAGTTTCACTTTGTCACACCTTGTAGAGTACTATGGCATCATAGCTCACAGTAACCTCAGATTCTTGGGCTCAAGTGATTCTTTTGTCTTAGCCCCCCAGTAGCTGGAACTTCAGGCACCTGTCACAACACCCAGCTATTTTTAGAGACGGAGGGTCTCACTCTTGTTCAGGCTGGTCTCGAACTCATGAGCTCAAGACTATTTGCCCGCTTCCGCCTCTCAGAATGCTGGGATTACAGGTGTGAACCACAATACCCACCCCTCCATCCTAAGTTTTGACAACCACAGATGTCTATGAACATGGCTCAGTGTCCCCTGAGGTTACAGAGTCATCCTGGTAAGACCTGGACTCAAGGGCTTGGTTTGTGTGGACTGATGTCCCATTTGGGTGTTTCTTCTTTGCAGGTTCATCAAGAAGCTGGAACACACCTGGAAGGCTCTTGTCCATGATGGAGTAGGTGCCTTCCCCTCCTTTCTCCCTCCCTCCTTCCTTCGTTCCTTCCACAAATGTGACCACCTCTTTGGGCCAGGCACCAAGGACCAATGTCTCTGGCCACAATCTATAGAATCCAAGATCCCCCAAAACTTCCCCATATCCCTTAAAGAGAGTCCACACAGGAGCTTGGAGAATGTGCATTTAGAAGGTGAGGGTGCCCTATGGTGTAGTGGTCAGCTCTCTGGACTTTAAGAAGGTCAGAGTATTTTCAGGGCAAGGGGCCACCAGGTCATAAACCTCACCAAGGTCTGGGTCCCACTGCCCATTCAGACAGGATTGCTGTCTGGTCTGTACTGTGCTATTGTCATACACCCTGGGGCTGTCCTTGTCCTCCAGCCCAGAGTGGCCAACCACCACATCCCTTTCCAACTTGAGGGGAGCCAAGGAAGGGCCTACGCCTCCCTCTAGGGCAGAGAGTTTATTTCAGTTCTGGCTCTTGGACCCCTCACCCAGAGGAAACTATGAAACATGTTTTCCTTTTAGAAGGCTATGTATACAGAGGAATTCAATTATATCACAGCAGGTGGTCTCAACCAGGTGGTCTTTCCCTTTCTGGCCACATCCGTGGACATGTATAGTTGTCACGAATTGGGGGTACCCCCAGCACAAAGACAGAGGCCAGGGATGCTGCTTAGCACCCTGTAGGGCAGTGGTTCTCAACCTTCCTAATGCCATGACCCTTTAATATAGTTCCTCATGTTGTGGTGACCCCCAACCATAAAATTATTTTTATTGCTACTTCATAACTAATTTTGCTACTGTTAAGAATCATAATGTAAATATCTGATATGCAGGATGGTCTTGGTGACCCCAGTGAAAGGGTCTTTTGACCCCCAAAAGGGTAGCGACCCATAGGTTGAGAACTGCTGCTATGGAGCCTAGGACGGCCCCAGCCACAGCCAGTAATGATCTGGCCCAAAATGTCAGGTGTGCCAAAGTTGAGAAACCCTGATGTATAGGACAAAGACAGTGATCCCAGAACAGCAAGGGAACAGTGCGCTGGGCTCCTGCCTTATGTCCAGGTCTGGGACATTCAAGTCAGTTCAGCCTAGGGAACACCAGCCTCGGTTTATGCTCACTTTTGCCTTTGGAGGATAAAAGCACCAGAGACAAAACAGAAATATGCAGGATCAGGCAGGGCCCTCTGCCAATAAAACTTTATTGACAAAGCAGTTATGGGGCTAGAACTTCACCAACTCCTGTTTTAGAGAATTCTTATGGTTTCTTTAGTACTTATTTATTTTTTCCTTGAATAATTACTTTATTCACATGGTTCAAAAAGTGAGAAGTACAAAAAGGGTTTATAGTGAAAACTGTCCCTCCCACTCTATTGCCTGCTACCCAGCTTTCCTCCTACAAGGGAACCACTGTCCCCTGTTTCTTGGGTCCCTTTCCATTACTCTGTGGACCTATCTCTTCCCTTTATACACAGGAGAGACCTCCCCAGCCTTGCCCAGCATATAGTATGAGTCAGCACATCCAGGGTAGAGGCAGAGCCAGATGCATCCCACTGCTAACACACTCTCTGCCCCTTACTGTCTTTCAGGACACTGTCTCTGTCCACCGCCCCAGCTTCTATGCTGAGCGCTTTTTCAAGTTCATGAGCAACACGGTGTTTCGGAAGAACTCCTGTAAGCTGCCAGAGGCTATAGGGAGGGGGGCCTAAGGTGGTCAAGAGTTGGGTGAGGTGCATTCAGCCCAGAGCCCCATTGTTCTACCTAAGGGCCTAACAGGGTTGTAGGGTGTTTGCCTGTTACAGGAGTGTGGTGCAAGAGCCACGTTGTCTGGGCCTACATCCACAATCTTGGCACAGCCTGGTCTTGAGCCACAGTGCCACTCTGTGCCTTGGTTTCCCCACCTGCACAGTGTGTGTGTACATGGGACAGCTGGGCCTGGCTGCCTGCAGCATCACTATAGCTCAGGAAATGTGTCCTGGGCCAGGGCACTGGACGTGGTCACAACTCAACAAGGTAAGGTTAGGGAAGTCACAGGATAAACAGTGACAGGGAAGGTGAGACTCAGGGTTCACTTGGAGAGTGCCCAAAGGAGGTCTAGGTCCTCTCTGGGACTCAGTTTTCCCTTCCTAGGATGCTTTAGCATCTGAACCCAGACTCAGGGTCGCAGACCCCAGCCCTTGCCCCCTTCTCACCCCCCACTGACAAATAGGTTCTTCCAGGGATCTGTTTGTCACCTTCCCTCCCCTCTCAGGGCTCTTCAGGCCAGGGCTAATGGGTCCTGCTCACTCTCTCCATAGCATCCAACACAGGCCTGGCACTTCCAGGAGGCAGGTGGGCACACTTTTCCAGCCTGGAACCAGGCCCAGTCCCTGTCCCTGGGGCCAGCTCCTTGCACTTCTATTCCTTGATCCCTGGTCAGGGGCCTCCCTCAGTACTTTACACCGTGGGATTTGTCCAACACTACACAGCCCACACTATCTCCCAAGAGCTGGTTTTCCAGCAGAACAGGTCTTGAACCCTTCTGTTTTCTCCCTTCTCCCTTGATATCATTCCCATAGTTGTCCAGGGGTATCTACCAGCCTTCGGTGATAATATAAAGCTGTGTAAGGCAAACTCACTTTTGCACCTAGACTCACATTTACACCACATGTGTCAAAGAGACAGTGTCAGGGGACAGTGTGGTAACCTGGTTCCCCAGCACCTCGTGTGGCAGAGCTGGGCTTTTTTACCATGTGGTTCTGCTGCTTCCCAGCCTTAGGGCCATGCAGGGGGCAGACCAGCCAGGCACAGAAGATCCCTTGGGTAGGTGGTGGTAGCCTGTACCAGTGCAGACCAGGCTTGTGTGTAGGGGGACCTGGGAGGCAAGCGGGGATCCTACCTGGGCTTTAACATGCCCCCAGTAACTCTGAGCACCAATACCCTTTCCCCTCCTACTTCCGCAGCCCTGAAATCGTCCCCATCCAAGAAGGGACGTGGGGCCTTGCTAGCTGTCAAGCCCCTGGGGCCCACGGCTGCTTTCTCTGCCAGCCAGATCCCCAGTGAACGGGAAGATGCTCAGTATGACCTGCGGGGGGCACGCAGCTACCCCACACTGGAGGATGAAGGTGAGCAGAGAGTGGTGTGCAGTGGGTATATACAAGGGGCCCCAGAGCCCAGCAGCAGCCTAGAAGGAGGTCTCTGGATGCTGGACCATGCACCCAGGGGAAGAAGGTTCACAGTCACCCTCTCAGGGATCTACAGAGCTGCCAGAGACTGAGGACCTGGAACTGGGCCCAGGGCAAGAGCCGTTGGGAGATCTGAACATAGAAGGCACCACCAGGAAGGTGACAGGGTCCCTCCCAGCCCCAATGACTCCAGTTAGGGAGGGCTGGGAGAATAGCATGAAGCAAGGGGCACAGCCTATGCAAAGGCCCTGGGGCAGGACTGCTCTGACTGACATGTAGAAGACACTGTCATTCCTAGGAGGAATCCCCTGTGGTTGAAGCAGATGTGCGAGGGGGGAGAAGAGAGACGGGAGAGCCTTCCGCTCTATTAGGGGTTGGTTTTGTTTTGAGAGTTGTAAGAAGCTATTAGAAACCTGTGCAAGGGGGAAATTCACCCTGATTTGCCTTGTTAGGAGCTGTTTGGGAGGTCATGCGTGATGGCTCACACCTGTAATCCTAGCACTCTGGGAAGCTGAAGCAGGTGGATTGTTTGAGCTCAGGAGTTTGAGACCAGCCTGAGCAGGAGCCAGACCCTGTCTCTAAAAACAGCCAGGTGTTGTGGCTCATGCCTATAGATCACTTGAGCCTAAGAGTTTGATGTTGCTGTGAGCTATGGTGTCATAGCACTCTGCTAGGGGCAACAAAGTAAGACTCTGTCTGAAAAAAAGAAAAGCTGTTTGGGGACGCAGGAGTATGGGATGGCAGGTGGGAGCAGGCTGTGGGTTCAAGGATGAGCCCGAGGTGGTACCAGGGGAGTGAGAACGGTGGAAGGACCAGCAGTTCTTTGAGGTGCCCACACTCCCCCACCCCCACCCCCACACCCCTGCAGGCCGGCCTGACCTCCTGCCCTGCACACCGCCTTCTTTTGAAGAAGCCACTACAGCCTCCATCGCCACAACCCTGTCGTCCACCTCCCTCTCCATCCCTGAGCGTTCCCCCTCGGAGACATCGGAGCAGCCACGGTACAGGTGGGCAGGTGGGCGGGGTGGCTAGGGCAGGGGATGGGGCAGCTAAGAGTAGCAGTAGGTAGGTGGTTGTGGCAGGTTATTCTCTCATCACTTGTTTGTTACGTATTTGTGGTCTCCCTACAGGCGGCGCACACAGTCCTCTGGACAGGATGCCAGGTGAGACCCTGGGCCCCTCTTCTTCCTTGTCCTCCCCTGAGTCTCACCAGACATCCTCTGCTGCCATGAATCTCTGGTTCCCACCCAGAGCCCCTCTGCCTCCTGACCATTCTCTTTTGGGAGTGGGTTTAAGGTTGAGCTAGGCTGTTCTGGCTTGTTGATCCTTCTTTTTTTCTTCTATTATTCTTTTTGAACTTAAAAAGTACAAGAGAGACTATGCTGAAATGCCTCCTTCCTGCCCATGCCAGTCCCATCCCCATGAGCAACCTCTGGGACTGTGAGTTTTAGACATTTTGTGAGCACAGAAGCAAGCATATACCCAGGCTCTAGTTCCTTTCTATTTTGACACAAACAGAGCCTTGCTCTTGTCACTTTGGGAGGCCACACATGGCCTCAGAACCTGCCAGCCAGGCCTCAGACAACGTTGACTGAGATCCTTCTGGCAGGTAGGAGACTTCTGAGATGGCTGGTGCTCTTCCTTCCAGGCTGGAGTTAGTGCTAGGGGTAGGTATTTCAGTTATTTGTTCTTGTTAACACCAGTGCAGTGAATAGATATTATTTTCCTTAATTGGTTTTTAATCACTTCTGCCTAATGTAAGAAACTCTGGGTGCCAAGGTACCCTGCCAAGGAAGCCAATCTCCTTCTGTCTGCTACCTTTGGGCTCTCAGGTGTCGACATTCAGGGAGAATATGATGCCAGAATGTCCCTACAGCCTGTTCCAGGGCCTCAGCTTCTGAGTACAGCACCCCAGGACTGTGAGCATCATCCATGGCACCTAAGCATGTTGGGGCTGCTATTTGCTCATTCCATAAATGTGCCCAGAGGACCTGCTGTGCCCTGGGTCCTGCCAGTGCTAGAATAGTGAAGAACCTAGGTTTCTCCCATGCAGACCTCAGCTGGGGTGACAACCAGAGGGGACAGGCCCAGGCTGGAAGCATCCAGGTCCCTAGCAGGCACTCCTGGGGACTGGTTGGGGGGGAGTACGAAGGGAAACTGAGGCATGACTTCCCATTGCCTCAGACCCCAGGAGGAGCCTCACGCGGAAGAAGACCTACAGCAGATAACGGTGCAGGTGGAGCCCACGTGCAGTGTTGAGATTGTGGTCCCCAAAGAGGAGGATGCAGGGTGAGAATGGCTTTGCGGGGAGGTTTGGGGCCCTTGTTGTGGCCCTGGGAGAGCTGGCAGCATCCAGAGGCTTTACAACCAAATAATTGTTTCTTACTGACTTATAAATAATGAACATGCTTTCAATTTCTTTTGGATCAGAGGCAGTGGTTCTCAACCAGCTGGGAGGATTTTGTTCCCCAGGGGATACTGGATCATGTCTGGGACACTGGCGTTTGTCATAGCTCAGTGTGTGTGTGGGGGTATTCCTGGCAAGGAGTGAGTAGCAGCCAGGGACAATGTTCAGAACCCTGCAGTGCCCCACCCCAGATAATGATCTAGCCCAGTGTTCATTGTGAGATTGTTGAGGAGTATCTCTGAACCTCCAAGCATGTAAGGACTTTTTCACCTTTTTTTTTTTTTTGGAGGCAGAGTCTATGTTGCCCTTGGTAGAGTGCTATGACGTCACAGCTCACAGCAATCTCAAACTCCTGGGCTTAAGTGATTCTCTTGCCCCAGCCTCCCAAGTAGCTGCCACAATGCCCATCTATTTTTTTTTTTTTTTTTTTTGGTTGCAGTTATTATTGCTGTTTAGCTGGCCTGGGCTGGGCTCGAACCTGCCAGCCTTGGTGTATGTGGCTGGTGCCCTAACCACTGAACTATGGGCACTGAGCCATTTTTCACCTTTTTCTAGTATCTATTTGTAATTTTTTTTTTTTTTTGAGACAGAGCCTCAAGCTATCCCCCTGGGTAGAGTGCCATGGCATCACGCTCA
>NW_003852424.1:16323628-16326424 GCF_000181295.1 Otolemur garnettii | reverse complement strand
AGGCTCTGTCTCAAAAAAAAAATAAAAAAAATAGATTAAAATCCTAATGGTGAAGTTCAAAACCTATTGTTTTAATTGCCCACAGATGTGGGAATAAAGTGCACGTTCTCTGTTAAGGCATGAAGTGTCTTTCTGTAAGCCCATTGCATCCTGTTTGTCAATTGTCATTGTCCAGTGCTTGTGTGTCCTTGATTGTGCCTCATCTCTTCCATGTGTGCAGTTCTATAACTGTGTGAGCAGATCCTTCTTGCCTTTCTAACGACTTTGCTTTAGGTGCTTTTTAATTTTTGTTCCCAGAGATCTTGTTTAGCACTTTTAGCAAAGTCCAAGACTGGGCCTCACAACTGAGAGTGTATTTTGAACTTAAAGTGCACATGTATTGTGGTACCATCAGCTCTTACCATAGCTAAACCTTACAGCGTAAAATTTCAGACTTTGCCAAAATGACCAACTTCAAACACGTGCCTGTGACCACAGCCTGGCCACCAACCATGTGGCAGGAGAGCAAGTCCTTAGTGTCATTTGTGAGATAAAAATTACATGCCTGTCACTCAGCCACCAGCCTCAGCCTTCAGCACTATCTTCACCTCAGTTTCCTCATCTATAGCACAGGAACATTAGCAGCACCTTCTACCCACCCTGTGATGGAGATTCACTAGGTGCATTCACAGAAGCACTGCCAGCCTCGCACAAACCATTAGATGAAAAAGAGAAAGAGGTTCTCACCCACTGGGGTGGTTACTGTGTTTCCATATATTACAGGTGAGAAAACCAAGGCTCAGAGAAGGAAAGTGACTGCCTAGGGCTACAAAGTTTGTGAGGCCAGCACCTGCCCATAGGTTAGGTCACCAGGCTGGCAGGTCATTCCTTGGGTCAGTGTTTAGTGGGGTTTCTTGGGACATACTGTCTGATTCTATTTTGCGTGAAATGGTAAACACGTCAGGGTACACTGCCTATGGTTGGCTGCCCAAGTCTTTTGTCTCCATTATGGTGCCATGAAATGGCCTGTGGCTAGATTCTCAGATGGGGAGGGGCGGGAGGGCAGGTGCTGCCTTAACCCTGACCAAGACTTCCTATCTGCCTGGTGTCCCCAGGGTGGTGGCGTCCTTGGCTGGTGCCTCTGCAGCCGTTGAAGCAGAAACTGCCAGTCAGGCCTCAGAACCTGCCAGCCAGGCCTCGGATGAGGAGGATGCACCTGCCACTGACATCTACTTTGTAAGTCTCCCAGGTTCCTCTGGCCCTAGGCCATCCACAGACTCTCTCTTCCACATGTGCATACTTGGCATGTGCACCCTGGTGTCAGCACTCTCATACCCACCTTCTCTCTCTGGTCTGACCAAACAGGGTAAAATGGCCTCTTATTGTCCAGGCCAGGTCCTTTCAAGTACCCGGAGCTTCTGCATCCCCCTTCCCGGCCTATGACCACAGCCTGGCCACCAGCCATATCCCCTAGTCTCCTTGAGAATTGCCTGAAGCCCTCGACTCTCAACCCCATGGGCAATCCCAGGCAGAGGCCAAGACCCTCTGTCCTTGGCAGCCTTACAGCCCAGCATGCTGCCACTGGGTGTGACCAGGTGGGCTCCACCTTCCAGGAGGCCAGGGGACTAGGCTTGTGGCAGGAGAGTTCCCCACTCCGCACTTCATCAGCCAGGGACACAGCTTCTTCTGGCCTGGGCTGAGTGTGCCTGGCCCTGGGGACATGGGACCTCCCCACTTCTTGTCAGGGGTCTGGGTGAGGCGGCTCCCACACAGCCAAAGAGGCCTGCGACATCCCATCTCCACTCCTCAATGGCAGGTCCTAGGCCACTGCTCAAGGGTCAGACAGCCCTAGGTAATGGGTCAGGGCAGAGGCTGTAGTCCTGCTGCCCCCACTTCCTGGCTGTCCGTTCTCATCTCCATACCCCCAGGGGTGGGCAAGCTGGGAGGCCAGATGCCAGGTTCAGGCCTAACTTGGGGGCGCCTACCCACTGGTATTTCATAACCAACAGCTCTGCTCTGTGCCCAGCAGTACTTGCCCCACCTATTGTCCCCTTGTCCCCAGGCTTGGTTTGTGTGTGTTCTGGTCTCTTGGTTGTGACAGGCGACCACAGAAGAAGTCCTACTGCGTGTGTCAGTATCCTGACACCTGATTAGGCTGCAGAGAAGGGAGCAGGCCTTGGCCAGACCCCTGCCTGGCACCTCTACCCACCTCCCCGCTCAGCAGTCACTTGTCTGCCAACCTCCAGCCCCAGCTGTCTCCCACTGCCTTTCTCCTACCTGCCCGCCTGTCTGGGTGGTTCCTGTGGCCTCATCCATGTCCTCTGTTTTCCTTCCTCCCCACCCGGCCTACCTGCCCATCAGTTCACGGATGGGAGGTACTGGATTTACTCTCCCCGCCATCGCCTCCTGCGGGCCGTGACGCTGAGCTCCTCGGGGACTGTAAGTGACCGCAGCAGCCTCCAGGGAGGCCTGGCCCGCTCGGCCACCCCAGGGAGAAGGGCACCGCCCACCCGGGGCAGCAGGGAGCTGCAGGTCCCTGACCCAAAACACTGTGCCCAGCATTTCCTGTCCTCAAAAGGACTCAGGGACATAGTTATGCTTTTCCAGTGGGTACTGGGCTGTGTGCATCATGAGAGCATGTCACTCAGTCCCACGTTGAAGTGGGTACTCGGCTCGGCGCCTGTGGCTCAAGTGGCTAAGATGGCGGGTTCGAATCCCCAGCCCGGGCCCGCCAAACAACAATAACGGCTGCAACTTGGCTCGGCGCCTATAGCTCAACCGGCTGGGGCGCCAGCCACGTACACCTAAGGTGGCGGG
>NW_003852424.1:16314983-16323608 GCF_000181295.1 Otolemur garnettii | reverse complement strand
GAGTAGAGTGCTATGGCATCACAGCTTACAGCAACCTTCAACTCCTAGGCTCAAGTGAGTCTCCTGCCTCAGCTTCCCAAGTAGCTGGGACCACAGGCGCCCACCACAATGCCCGGCTATTTTTTAGTTGCAGCCGTCATTGTTGTTTTGGCAGGCCGGTTGGATTCAAATCCGCCACCTTATGGGTATGTGGCTGGCGCCTTAGCCACTGGAGCCACCGGCACCTAGCCTATCTTAATTTTTAAAAATGAAAATAATGGGCTCGGCGCCTGTGGCTCAAGCGGCTAAGGCGCCAGCCATGTACACCTAAGGTGGTGGGTTTGAATCCCCAGCCCGGGCAATCCAAACAACAATAATGGCTGCAACCAAAAAATAGCTGGGCATTTTGGTGGGCGCCTGTGGTCCCAGCTACCTGGAAGGCTGAGGCAGGAGACTCGCTTGAGCTCAGGAGTTGGAGATTGCTGTGAGCAGTGAAGCCATGGCACTCTACCCAGGGGGACAGCTTGAGGCTCTGTCTCAAAAAAAAAAGAAGTGGGTACTCGATGTGGGGGCACCATTAGCAGCACACAGCAAAGGTTCAGGGAAGCTCAGGGCTTTCTCAGCCCAGCCCTGCCATGTTAGGGCACATAGGTGGATGCTTCCCACTGGTCTGGACCCAGCGGTACCTGGCCACCAAGGGGCATCAGGCCCACTGCCCAGGGAAGGGTCACACAAGTCAGCAGAACAATTGCAGGCTCCACTGAGGCAGGGAGGGGCAGGGTTCATGGCACCCATTTCACAGACACAGGAGCCAAGGCCTCAGCTACCCTGGGAGGCTAAAGAGCACACATTAGACAAAATCTAGGCCCCTTCACTTAGGCATTCCTCTTGTAGTACCCTGTGGTTCCCATGTAGGCTCGGGGTTAATCAAGGCCTGTCATCATCAGGAATATCAAGGGCCCAGAGAGGCTGGGAAACCACCAGAGCCGCACAGCCAGAACAGGCACAGGCCTGAGTGAGAGCTTCTGTTCACACAAAGCCCCTCTCCAAAGCTACCCCTTAACCCCGGCCTCATCCACAAACCTCTCTGAGCATTACTGTGTGCTGCTCCTGAGAGGAGCCCACTTCCCCAGTCCTCTCCAAGCAGCTCATACAGCAGAAAATCCACCATCTATAGCAATGGTTCTCAACCTGTGGGTCACAACCCCTTTGAGGGTTGAATAACTATTTCACTGGGGTCACCTAAATACATCCTGCATATCAGATATTTACATTACAGTTAATAACAGTAGAAAAATTACAGTTATGAAGTAGCAATGAAAATAATTTTATGGTTGGGGTCACAACACGAGGAACTGTATTAAGGTTCGCAGCATTAAGAAGGTTGAGAACCATTGACCTATAGCATCTAGGAGGGAGCCACACCCCAAAGATAGTCTCAGAGTGAGTCCAGGAGCTGCCCAGGGCTCTGTTGGGAGGGGGAGTGGCTAGAGGAGCCCAGCCAGATGTCAAGCCATCAGTCCATAGCAGAGCAGGGTACATAGGCTGCTTAGAGAGGGGCCTACCTCGGACTCTGAAAAACATGTGATTTAGAAAGAAGAAGGTGGCCTTGGCTGGGGGCACGGCAAAGTCAAAAACATGGGGTCCAGATGAGGAGGAGCAGCTCAGAGGAAGGCTAGATAGGCCATTGTACCCACCCTAAGGTCTGAATGTGGGAGGGCTCTGGCCTGTGGGGTCACCCTAGCCCTGGATCACAGCTGCCACTGTCTCCCAAACCTGCCTAATTGGTGGCTGATGGGCCCTTTTTGTCCCTGTTTGTGGAGGACAGGGAAGCTGCTATTCATTTCTTCCTAATGCAATAGCAAGAGCATCTAGTTATCTGCTGTCCCTGCCGGAAGGATTACCACATGGTGCTGAGTGCCCAGCCCAGCTGGGACAGCCCTCCAGAGGGTGGTAATGATGTGGCCTATAGGGCCATTTGTTGGTGTCTCTTCCAGGGTCCAGATGGGAACCTGTTTTGTTTTGTTTTGTTTTCTGAAACAGACTCTCACTCTGTCACCTGGGTAGAGTGCTGTGGCATTATCGTAGCTCACAGCAACCTTGAACTCAGGCTTAAGCAATCCTCTTGCTTCTGCCTCCCACATAGCTGGGGCTTTAGGTGCCCCCCACAATTTTCTATTAGTTTTATTTTTAGTAGAGATAGGGTCTCGTTCTTGCTCAGGTTGGTCTTAAATTCCTAAGCTCAAGCAATCCACCTACCTCAGCCTCCCAGAATGCTGGGATCGTAGGTATGAGCCATCATGTTTGGCCTATTTTGGGGTCCCATATTTGTGAGTGCCCATAGAGCAGTTCAAGGTCCCTATGGAGCTCCATGTAGGCACCACAGTATAGGAGGTAGCTCAAACCCTTGTTCCATCTGAGGGAGTAAGCCAGGCCTGTGTTTGGGGTCATAGTGCTTCATCTGGGAGCTGGTCCTTGGGTATAGGATCAGTTTCACAGTGCCCCAGGGGGGCTCGCACCAGCCACGGGGCTCTGGATGGAAGCTGTAGGCACAGTGGTGGGGGGTCTGCTGGGCAGAGGGAGTCAATAGGCACCTGAGACAGGTAGGAGCCGTGAGCCAAGGGGGTGAGGAGCCAGGTTAGAGCAGGGGGTGTGCCTGGGGCTTTTCAAGGCTGTAAAGACACCAGCCCAGGTGACAGAGGGCAGCCTGGGGAGCAGGGGCAGATGGGCAGGTCCTGGCAGTGGGTGGGACCACAGAGGAGGAGGAGGCAGCTGGACCACCTCAGTGAACAACACTGTCCTGACTGGACAGAGGAGGAACACACTGGCTTGTGGCTGTAATACCCTAGTGGGTGTGGCCCAGGAGGTACATGCTGAGGCCTGGCACTCAGAGCAGAGGCTGCCAGAAAGGCAGCACCGGGGAGGCTCCAGTGGAGGGAAGGAAGCAGGGAGAACATACTTACCTGAGCAGGATGAGGAAGCTACCAGGGGCCAAGGAAGCAGGAGGGTGGGAGCAGACTTAGGAGAGTGAGGCTGAGGCCAGAGGAGCACATCTCCCTGTCCAGCTGACCCACCCCAGGATCCCTACCCTGACTTGGCTGGGAAAAGTACCATTAGCCTGAACCCAGCCCCACTCTGTGCCCCACACCTTGAGCTCTGGAGAGGGCATGTAGGAAGGTCCAAGCCTCAGTCTGTCCAAAGCAAATCTGTACAGGCAGAGGAGCCTGGGCCACGCTCATGGAGGATGGGCCACCGGGTGCCACCAGCTGAGTGGTCAAGTCCTGAGAAGCTTCTGGGTGGTTGGAAAAATAAGTTGGGCAACCCAACCACTGAGGGCCCCAAAACCCCATACACAGTGCCCTTGTCACAGACAGGGTGGGGCTGGATGGAGCCAGGCTGTGGTGGAGGAGGATATGGAGGTCCAGGTTACACCCGTGCTCCTTTCCCTCCCCGATCTGTCACCTGTTGTCTCTGGTCCTGCCTTGACTGCACTAGCTGTTTCCTGCTGCTGCCCCACCCACCCTGCTGAGCTGAGGGCTACCCAGGTTGGGGGCAGGTGTGCCTGGTCAGAGAGGGCAGCTGGGGCTGAGCTGCCCCCTGTCTGCCTTTGGGGGACCCGCCTCTTTTATTTTCTCCTGTCTCTTCCTTCCTGCCTGTCCTCTGTCTCGCACCTCCTCTCACCTTGCTCTTCTACGCCCTTCCTGCACGCGCCACCCGCCAGCCCACCGACGAGAGGAGCTGGGTGTACTCCCCACTCCACTATAGTGCACAGGCCCACCAGGCCTCCGACGGCGAGAGTGACACAGTAAGTGTGGCCCGGGGTCGAGGCCTGAGAGAGTGTAGTCCCCCAGACACTCAGGGACAGGTGGGGAAACTGAGGCTGGGGTGGTGGGGATGGGAGGCCCAGAGCCCTACCCTGGGGTCTGATTTGGAGGTGGCCATAGGATGAGGATCTCAGGGCCTGTCAGAATACATGGTTCCTGGCAGAAGGCCCAATGGGTGACCTGGGGGCAGTCCTAACTGGTGCCCACATACACCTTACCCACTCTTCTCACCTCTTTCAGTAAATCCTATGCAGTCCCTAACCTGGCCGCTCCCTGGAGGCACTGCCCACCCAGCTGAGGCCCAGAGCTTGGGGAGACCCCACCGGACCTGCCCACCCACCTGGCCTGACTTCATCCTCCCCTGATGGATGCTGCCAGCCAAGCCCTCCCCACCCTGACAGCTCTGGGCCAACAAGCCTCTCAGGCCACAGTGCCCATCAACTACCTGCACCTGGGAGACTGGGACCTTCCTGAGCATCAAATCATATATTTATTTTGGGTCCTTAAATCTTTGCACAGGGACAGAAGCACGTATGTGCTTTTTAAGGAAAAAAACCAAGACACAAAAACAAACAGAAAAAGAAGAAGCTTCGTTCCACTGCACTTTTTGGTTCTTGCTGTGCTTGCATGGGTCTCTCGGGGGAAACAAGGATATTCCTGCCACGTTTGGGGATCTGTACCCCATGTCCTGGTCACCCTGGCCAACGACCACACTCCTAGTCTCAGCTCGTGACTTGCAGAGGGGACAGCAGGGTCCATCACTTACTGGGGTTCCTCAGAGAACAGAGGCCACCTCCTTGCCCAGAAGCAGATCCTCCCTCCCTCAGCTCAGGTTTGGGGGCCATGGTGCAGGACCTCTGCTCTTAGCAGTGGCCTTGGGGACAGCTCTTACCCGGAGTCCTCAGCATCTGTGTTCCTGACATTCAGGCCTCCTGCCTCCTCATGAGTGAGAATCTCTGGATGCCCACGATCCAGATACATACGGGGGCCTGCTGCCAAGCAGCAGCCAGCCACTCCCACAGAGCTCAGGGCTGGGGGCATGTCCCCCTCCCAGTGTGAACCATGCAGCATCCAACAAAGACATTCCAGAGACATGAGACGCCCCTTCAAAGCAAGAGACGGGCAGAAGGCTGAACCAGGCCACAAGGCTTCCAGAGAGAACTTATGTCATAGAGATGGACTGGGGGCTGATGGGTAGGCCAGCCTTGACACATGGCAGCCACACCTGGCCTTGTCCTAAGGCACAGTCTAGAGAGGCAGATTCCTCTGCCCTAAGTGTTGCCTTCTGGACCAGGGTGGGCATCAAGTTTTAAATGATGTCATTCCTGTGTGTATCAAAGTTTGAGAGAAGACATTGTTTTGGGCTTGCCACCCTCAGCTGAGGTAGTGGCACCTGCCTAGAGAAGCCATCCAGCCCAGAGCCCAACAGGGCAGCCACCGGGGTCCCTGCTATGTCCAAAAAGCACTGGCTAGAGCCAAAAGCCTGGCAGAGTGACACCCCCCACCCCCCCAGCCGATGGACCCTCACCCTGCCTGTTACATGAGTCTCCAGAGACAGGACATGTTGGTGACAGTTCCCTGCCTCTCTTCTAGTCTGCCAGCAGCACAGCCTAGGATGGGGAGAAGTTAGGGGCAGGCTTGGAGCAGAAGTTGCACCTTCTAGGAGAATTTTTCTCTAGTCCTTGCTTCCCTGGCAGAGCCTGATGTGAGACTGAGACAGCTAGACAAACACAGGGATTTGATTTGTTTTGAATCTCTTGCAAGCTCCTGTGATGATACTGCCACGTCCTGCTGTTCAGGTGGCACTGGCTAGAGCCATCCCCTCCCCCAGCCTGTGCCTGCCTGAGCTATGGAGAACCAGGCTGTATTCCCTGGGGCTTTCTCCCCAGCAGGGACAAACACTCCACTCAAGCAGTTCTTCAAGTTTCAGCCCAGAAAAGGGAACAGTCTCCAGCAGGAACCAGCCACCAGTGTGACTCAGAAGAAAAGCCCGTCTGGGGTCCTTGCCTCCTGCCTGTAAAGGTCTGTCCAGCCCTGGAAAGTCTCAGCCTCAAGTCAGAGCCGAGTGCCCATCTGCTGGTGCCCAGCATCCCTGTTCATCCCAGCAGACCCCTGGGGGAGACAGGGCAGGAGTCAGAAGGGGCATCCAGGACCTGGATGACCAACAGGGATGGCAGCATCACCTCATGGGCACCTAAGACCCCCTGCAGCTGTGGGGATGACCTAGAGCAACAAACACATTCCCAGACATTTGGGCTATGTCCAGGGTGGCTCCCTTGGCTCTGCTGAGTGGTTTCCAGGACACAGGAGTCTTTGTCATTTGCTTACCTGCAGGAGAAATTTGCAAATCTCCGTAGACATCACATTTCTGTTGTGTTAAGTCTCCAAGACCCTGTTGGAGACACATTTTGTGTTGGCTGCATTATCTTGTTCCTTGCCAAAAAACTGTAAAAGGATGCTGACGTGTTCCACAGACTGTGAGGGGGAGCATTTGTTTATTATTTTCAGGCAGGGGGCAGGAAGGCAAGACCTATTTATAATGTTTATTGAACTTATGGCCTTCCTCAGACCCCCAGTGAGGAAGGGCCCTGGACCCACCCAGCTGTCCCCCAACCTTGGGAATCTGTAAATAACTAGGTGGCTGAGGCCCACCATCCTTCCTGACCTGTGTCTCATAGCTGCTGCCGCTGAGAACATGGACAGTGTCCAAATTCTTGTACTGTAAGGACAAAAGGCATTTTCTCTGAGACTGACAAGGTGGAAACTTCCATGTGCCCCACCCCATCCCCAAAGCCATCCCAACATGTCCCTTGTCCTCCCCCCCACACCTGGCTCAGTGCAATACTCCTGTCCCTGTGGGATCCCTTGCCATGGTACTGTCACCACAGCCCCTCTGTCCCTGCCCCATGACAAGCGCCCTCAATCTCCTTTTCTCTGGTGGTTCAATCTCTCCACCTAACCCACCCTGATCCTGTTTTTATGACCGAACTGATTGCAGAAATAAACTGCAAACCTTGTGTGTCTTAACTCCCACTGGGATTCCACTCCATTCCTCTGCCCTGAGTTCTGGTCCGTGACAATCTGGAGTACCAAACCTCATGGCACAGGCAAAGGTGCCATGTTCCTCAAACCCAGAACTGAGGGCACCTCTGAAACAAGACAGCCTCTGCTGGCCCCAAATGACACTTGTATGCAGCCCATGCCCTGCCCCTCTATCTGCACCCTCCCTTTTTATGTTGAAGAGATCTCTAATAAATCGGGTATTAAGCATCATCCTAACTCTGTTTGCCTCTTTGGGTTCCAGTGGTCTGGTTGAGAGTTTGAGGACTGATTTTGAGTTTATGATAACTTATGAGATTTATCATAATAGTAATAGGACCCAAACAGCTTAACAGCTGTGGCCCACTTTGGGTTCCACTTCAGATTGGAAAGCATTTCAAAGCTGCTGACAACAGTACAGCCCAGCACAAAGGAAGAGACACTCCCCCAAATTGGTCATCTTTTGGCCAGAGTTGCTCAAATTGAGGGACGAATGGACCCCTGCTGAGGACAATATCCTTTCCAGGCTCCCAATTTGAAAAACTGCATTGAAAGATCCTGTCAATAAGGCAGCCTTAACCTAGAGACAGGTGCAGTTATACAGTTCTTAACATACAGACAGATGTAGAAATGGCATGGCGTTTTTTTGTTTTTTGTTTTTTTGAGACAGAGCCTCAAGCTTTCTCCCTGGGTAGAGTGTTGTGGCATCATAGCTCACAGCAACCTCCAACACCTGGGCTTGAGTGAGTCTCCTGCCTCAGCCTCCCAAGTAGCTGGGACCACAGGCACCCGCCACAACACCCAGGCTATTTTTTGGTTGCAGCCGTCATTGTGTTTGTCGGGCCCGGCTGGATTCACACCCGCCACCCTAGGTGTATGTGGCTGGCGCCTTAGCCACAGGCGCCGAGGCTTTTTGTTTGTTTTTTGAGACAGAGTCTCACTATGTCGCCCTGAGTTTACAGTGCCATGGCATCACTGCTCACAGCAACCTCAAACTCTTGGATTTAATCAGTTCTCTTACCTCAGCCTCCCAAGTAGATGGGACTATAGGCGCCTGCCACAACACCTGGCTATTTTTTGGTTGTAGTTGTCATTGTTGTTTGGCAGGCCCGGGCTGGATTCAAACTTGCCAGCTCCAGTGTACGTGGCTGGTGCCCTAGCCACTGAGCTACAGGTGCTGAGCTGGCAGGGCAGTTTTTAACTGAACGTGCAGATGATTTCAAATACCTTTTCAGATACTTGCAGGGATATATCTGAATTTTGAAAAACATGTGCCCAGGCCCTTCTGTTCTGGGCTATCCCATCACCATGAGAGCTTACCTCCCAGGACCAGACACAGGGTAGGGTCATTACCTATGGGTCAGGGAAGTTTCCCTCTTCACCTTCACACCAAGCAGAGCATACAAGGCCAGCATTTAGGGGAGGCATTGTAAAGTTGCATTTTGAAGGTAAACATTTTCATTTTTTGTTTTACCTTCTTTTTAAGAGTCATTTTGTCACCCTTGGTAGAATGCCATGGCATCATAGCTCACAACAACCTCAAACTTTTGGGCTCAAGTGATTTTCTTGCGTAAGCCTCCTGAGTATAGCTGGGACTAGAGGTGCCAGCCACACGCCTGGCTATTTTTTAGAGGTGGGGTCTCGCACTTTCTCAGGCTGGTCTCCAACCTGTGAGCTCAGGCAATCCCAGAGTGCTAGGATTACAGGTGTGAGCCACTGCACCTGGCCTACTGAAAGTGAATATTTTTTTTTTTGAGACAGAGCCTCAAGCTGTCCCCCTGGG
>NW_003852424.1:16307938-16314776 GCF_000181295.1 Otolemur garnettii | reverse complement strand
GGCGCCGAGCCGAAAGTGAATATTTTTAAAAGTTAAGTTTAAATCACTAAATATGGCTTGGCGCCTATGGCTCAAGCAGCTAAGGTACCAGCCACATACACCTGAGCTGGCGGGTTCGAATCCTGCCCAGGCCTCCAAACAACAATGACAGCTGCAACCTAAAAATAGCTGGGCGTTGTGTTGGGTGCCTATAGTCCCAGCTACTTGGGAGGCTGAGGCAGGAGAATCGCTTGAGCCCAGGAGTTGGAGGTTGCTGTGAGCTGATGCCACAGCACTCTACCCAGGGTGACAGCTTGAGGCTCTGTCTCAAAAAAAAATAATAAATCACTAAATACCATTTTGCAAGCACAGGTTCTCCTAACCTAGTGTGGTTAGAGCGGGGCGGGGGGGGGGGGGGGAAGTGCTGCAACACACAACAAAGCCATACAACCTGGGTTAGGAATGCAGATGTTACAGTAACTTCCTCTCCGAGCTTCAGTTTTCCCGTCTATAAATGGGTTGATAGGAATCCCAGTAGTTATCTAAGTTTTTTTTTTTTTATAACGCTAAATCTTCCACCTACGTAAGTATTCATTGCCAGTAGTGGGGCATAAGGATGACGCCCAAACATTACCCCAGTGTCCCAAAACTTTTCAGTTGCCGGCTGCGCGCGGTGAGCCACGCCTGTAATCCTAGCACTCTGGAGGCCAAGGCGGATGGATTGCCCGAGCTCAGGAGTTCCAGACCAAACCTGAGCAAGAGTAAGACCCCCGTCTCTAAAAATAGCCGGGCGTTGTGGCGGGCGCCTGTAGTCCCAGCTACTTGGGAGGCTGAGGCAACAGAATCACTTGAGCCCAAGAGTTTGAGGTTGATGTGAGCTATGACGCCACGGCACTCTACCAAGGGCGTCCAAGTGAGACTCTGTCTCAAAAAAATAAATAAAACTTTTAAGTTTCTGTTCCCGCTTTCGATCCCCACCCCTCACTGCACACACACTTTCGGAGCAATCTGGAGACCTTCCTGTTTTCCCGCCTTCCTTTCGCTCCTCAGACACGCCTCCCTTGGTCACGCCCCTGACCACCCTTTCGCTGGTGTACGTCATTCCTGGACCCGCCTCCTCATGATCCCTCCTCTTCAATCCGATCCTAAGCAGAGTTGCTGCCTAGTCCTTGCCCGCCCCACCCACAGTTCCTCAGGCCCCCTGAGGAGCGAGGACCCGCCTGGGGATGCCTCCAGCATTGCCTGAAGCGCGACTCCCCTTTCGTGGAGTGGATAGTTCGATCGAGTACCTCGCATGGAGCACATTTGCCAACAGAGGGGTGTCTCCATGGTTTCGGAGTCCCTAAGTGTTAGGCCGGAGGGATGGTTTCCTCTTTCTTGTATCAGGCGCGTAAAGGGCAGCCCGGGCGCGCGCCGCTATCGAGGAAGGCCCCCGGCAAAGGCCCCGGCTGTTTGTGTCGGTACTGAAGCCACTATTCCAGCCGATGGGTCGAGATACTCGCTCGCGCTCACGGTCTGCCGGTCTTAGGGGCCGAAGGCGACGGAGCCGCAGCAGAAGTCAAAGCCGGAGCCGAAGTCGGAGCCGGAGCTATGGGCGGCGAAACCGGCGGCGCCGGGAGGAAGAGCAACGGCGTAGACGGAGGCGGTGGAGCCGAGAGCGTAGGTGGGGTCTCTGCGGGGGCCGCTCTAGGGATCCGGCTCATGCCCTTTGGAAGTCCCAACTCAGAGGTGGAGAATTGGGGGAAATGGTAGGCCCCAGACTTAGGGAGGCCTTCCTGGAAACGGACGTCTGAGCATGGGTCAGAACTAAACAAGCAGCGAAAGGAAAGCGAGAGGCGGTCCCGGCAGGGCACCTGGTGGTTAGAGGAGACAGTAAGGAGCAGAGTGAGGGAGGCGGCGGGGAACAGATCATGTAGAGCTCTGCGTGTTGTGTTGAAGTGTGGTCGTTATTCAGCGGGAACTGGGAAACCGCAAGAGGATTTTGAGGAGAGTGACGTGGTTTGGCTTGCTTTTGCTTTTTGCGCGCCTTCTCTGGCTTTCAGGTGGAGGAAGAACTGAGGGGTAGGCAAGAGTGGCACTAGGGAGAAGGATGATAGAGATAAGAGATGGTGGCAGCCTTGATGAGAGGGAGGCTGTGGGGAAGCACAGTGGGAAAGTGGGTAGATTTGAGAGGAATTTTGGAAGTAGAGGTGATAGCACTTGCTAACCGAAGTGGAGTATGATAAGAAAGAGTCGATGACAGTAACAGGATTACAGTCTTATCCTCCCCACGGCATACAGTCTTTTTCTTCTGGAGGTAGAGCACCTAGTCAGACTTGCTTTGAGTCTCTCTGGCACAAAGAAACCTGCTCGGTGACAGGGACTGACTCCCAGACCCGAGTCCCCAGTTCTCACTCAGTCCCTGAGTGGCTAATGACACTCAGGACAGCCCTGCCCTGCTCTGGCCCAAGTTAACTCATTGGTGTTCTCAAGCTGTGCACAGGACTGCAGCCAGAGTCGCTATAGTAAAACACAGCGTCGTGCTCTCTAAGTTCCACAAGGTGGCTTTTCCTTTTGAGCCTGGTAAGATCATTGCAACCTCAGCAATGCCAGAAAGATTAACAGAAATGGAGTTAACAAAGGGATGGTTTAAACCAGGAATCAGCAAATTACAGGGTCCATGAATCAAGCATCATTTTTAGGCGCAGCGCCTGTAGCTCAGCTGCTAGGTTGCCAGCAACATACACAAGAGCTGGTTTGAACCCAGTCTGGGCCTGCCAAACAACAATGACAACTACAGTCAAAAAATGGCTGGGCATTGTGGTGGGGCCTGTAGTCCCAGCTACTTGGGAGGCTGAGGCAAGAGAATCGTTTAAGCCCAAGCGTTTGAGGTTGCAGTTCTGCACCCGTAGCACAGTGGTTATGGTGTCAGCCACATACCCCGAGGCTATCGGGTTCAAACCCAGTCCAGGCCAGTTAAAACAACAATGACAACTGCAACAAAAAAATAGCAGGGTGTTGTAGTGGACACCTGTAGTCCCAGCTACCTGGGAGCTGAGGCAAGAGAATCACTTAAGCCCAAGAGTTTGAGGTTGCTGTGAGCTGTGATGCCACGGCACTCTACTGAGGGCAACATAGTGAGATGCTGTCTCTCTGCCTCAAAAAAAAAAAAAAAACAGTTTTATGATGGTGTGTTCTTTGGCGCTTCTGATCGGAGACGCAGGGGAAAGAACTGCAGACGGAATGATAATTTAAGGGAGACTGGGACTCGCTCTGGTCGGCGGCTCGGCTAAACTTTACTGATTATCTTATATACTTTTTAACATTCAGTAAGAATTTAACACATATACAAAGAAGTGAAGTAACATTAGGAAGCTACCATTTAGGATTACAATTTAGTGTGAAGGTTGAAGAACACATATACAATTGATTTTGTTTAGAGTAAAAACATAAGGGAGACTGGCTGTCTGTTCCTTTTAGCCCAAATGGAACCTAGAGAGAGACTTTTCTGCATATTCCTGCATATTTATAGGCAAGTACAGAAGCTCGATCTTCAAAGAGATGTTTCTCAGAACCAATCTCCTGGAGGAGCACATTGAAGCGAACTGCCATGTCTGAGCAAGGGGAGCTTATCTCCTACAGTTTTACCCCTTGACAAGTTAAAAGTATGGAAAGGCAAAAATAATAAATAAAAAGAATCATTTTTACATTTTGTAATGAGGGTGGAGGAAGAGAAATCAAAAGAAAAGACATATTTCGTGACACATGAGATAGCCAGAAATGAAGTTTTATTGGAATCCAGCCATGCTTTTTTGTTTATGTACCACATACTGTCTACAGCTGCTTTTGTGATACACGAGCAGAGTTGAATGTTGTGTCTTAGACCTTATGGACTGCAAACCCTAAAGTATTTACTGTCTGGTTTTTTTTTTTTTTTTTTTTTTTTAGAGACAGTCTCACTTTATGGCCCTCAATAGAGTGCTTTGGCATCATAACTCACAGCAACACCCAACTCCTGGGCTTAGTCGATTCTCTTGCCTCAGCCTCCCGAGTAGCTGGGACTACAGGTGCCCACCACAATACCTGGCTATTTTTTGTTGTTGTTGCAGTTAGGCCAGGGCCAGGTTTGAACCCGCTACCCTTGGTATGTGGGACCGGTGCCCTGCATACTGAGCCACAGGTGCCACCCTGTCTCGTTCTTTATACAGAAAAAGTTTGCAATTCCTGTTTAAGCCCCAGATATTGATGTATTAACATTGGCTTAAGCATAACAGTGAGTCATGTTAATATCATCTTTGTGGGGTTTTTGTCTATTTTTTTTCTGGTATTTGAGTAGTCTGTGATAACTGGCCGTATTACATATGTAATTAGAGTTGATTTTTTTTTTTTTGCAACTCGACTGGGACATAGAGTTGATATTGTTTATGAAAATTTGCCAGGCATGGTGGCTTACGCATGTAATCCTAGCACTCTGGGAGGCCGAGCAGGGTGGATACGTGAGCTCACAGATTCGAGACCAGCCTGAGCCAGAGTGAGAATCCATCTCTAAAAATAGCCAGATGTTGTGGCAGGTCCCTGTAGTCCCAGCTACTCTGCAGACTGAGTTAAGAGAATGGCTTGAGGGTGGTGCCTATGGCTCAGTGGCACTGGCTCCATATACCGAGGGCGGTGGGTTCAAACCTGGCCCCAGCCAAACTGCAACAAAAAAATAGCCGGGCATTGTGGAGCGTGAGGGGGACCTGTAGTCCCAGCTATTTGGGAGACTGAGGCAAGAGAATCACCTAAGCCCAGGAGTTGGAGGTTGCTGTGAGCTGTGTGACACCGCGGCACTCTACTGAGGCAGTAGAATAATACTGTCTCTCCAAAAAAAGAGAGAGAATGGCTTGAGCCCAAGAGTTTGAGGTTGCTGTGAGCTATGACATGATGGCACTCTGGGAAGGGTGACAAAATGACACTGTCTCAAAAAAAAAATGTTTTTTTAAATCAAGTTTGTGGTCAATATTTAAAGGCTCCAAAATGATCCATTTGTGTAATTTAAATTTTTTTTGACCTGAGCATAGTAGATAGAACATTTAACAAAACATTTGGTACTTATTCTCTCTGTCCAAAGGCCCTGAACGTTATAGATTTCATCTGTAGGGGCTTCCACAGTCCATTTCTTGCTCTTACCAATTCTACCCCCGCTGACTCTAGCCCATCCTGTAGAACCAACCAGTTTAAACACCACTGCCATCTGGGAAACCCTGCTTTGACAACTCAGATTTGGCCAGCTTTTCTAGTTTGTACCCATATAATTCCTGCACCAGTGACCCCAGCTTATCTTCTTATCTTCCTCCCTCATGTCCTTCCACTCCCCACCCCTCTTCCCCTACTCCTGGCCACATGGGTCCCCTTGCTATTCTCCCTGCCTAGAATCCTCTTCCTCCAAGTTTTCTTTTTTCTTTTTTTTTTTTTTTGAGATAGAGTCTCATTCTGCTGCCCAGGCTAGAGTGCCATGCATGGCATTAGCATAGGTCATAGAAACCTCAGACATCTGGGTTCAAGTAGTCCTCCTGCCTCAGCTTCCTGAGCAGAGAAGAGTACAGATGCCCACCACAACAGCCAACTAATTTTTCTCTTTTTACTAGAGATAGGGTCTCACTTTTGCTCAGGCTGGTCTTGAACTCAAGTGAGTTTCCCACCTCAGCCTCCTAGAGTGGTAGGATTATAGGCACCAGTCACTGTGCCCAGCCCTCCTCTAAATCTTCTCATAGCTGCCTCCCCCACTGTCCTCTATAACCTGCAACCCACCCCTACAGTCTCTCGTTGCTATTCTTTGTGGTTCATGACTTTGTCTGGTGTAACAGTGGTGGTTATGTGTCAATGTCTTCTTCAGTGGGGTCCACTGGACAGGGAGGCAGGAGCACCAATGTTCTGGTCACTGCTGTGTCCCCAGAATCTAGAACACTCCCTGACTCCTTGCAGGCACCCAGTAAGCATCTGTTAAACAAGTGAAGAGCAGCAAACACTAAGCAGGTCTTTGTGGGTTTTCTCTGCAGATCAGATTCCGAGGAAGAACTGTGGCAGCGGCCAGGGAGGCACAGCCAGAGCTCCCCACCAGCACGATGGCACTCAAGGGACCAGTCCTCTCAGTCTGACTCAGGCGAGGAACAGCAGCGGGGCTCATGGGCTTACCACCAGCGATCTCCAGGCTCTTCAGGGTCCAGCTCTGCATCCCCAGCACGCTCCCAGAGTCCCCGGGCTGCAGCAGCCTCCCTGAGCCAGCAGCAGAGCTTGCAGGAGCGGTTACGGCTGCGTGAGGAGCGGAAGCAACAGGAAGAACTGATGAAGGCCTTTGAGACACCTGAGGAGAAGCGTGCCCGACGGTTGGCCAAGAAGGAGGCCAAGGAGCGGAAGAAGCGGGAGAAGATGGGCTGGGGCGAGGAGTACATGGGCTATACCAATACAGACAACCCCTTTGGGGACAACAACCTGCTGGGTACCTTTATCTGGAACAAGGTGAGTAGCTCACAGTCATCCACACACCCTCTTCTCTCTCTAAGGCCACAGTTCTCAACCTGTGGGTCACGACCCACAGGAACTGTATTAAAGGATTGCAGCATTAGGAAAGTTGAGAACCACTGCTCTAAGGGCTCTGCATTGTGTACTCTTTAGAATTTCTGTTATTTCAAGAGCATAGCCACACACCAGTTTCTGCAGTCAGCCTTTTGGCTGTCACCTGTCTCTTGCAATGTTAAGACTCGTCAGTCTTTGGCAAGAACATCAGCCCAGTCTTAGACATGAATGGAGAACAGGTTCTTTATTTTTTATTTATTTATTTTTGTTCTTCTTCTTCTTCTTTTTTTTTTTTTTTTTTTTTTTGAGACAGATCCTCAAGATG
>NW_003852424.1:16304294-16307684 GCF_000181295.1 Otolemur garnettii | reverse complement strand
TATGTCATCCTCAGTAGAGTGCCTTAGCGTCACAGCTCACAGCAACCTCAAACTCTTGGGCTTAAGTGATTCTCTTGCTTTCAGCCTCTCAAGTAACTGGGACTATAGGCACCTGCCACAACCCCTGGCTATTTTTTTGTTGCAATTGTCATTGTTTACCTGGCCCAGGCCAGGTCGAACCCACCAGCCCTGGTGTATGTGGCCGGCACCCTAACTACTTAGCTACAGACACCAAGCCTGGAGAACAGGTTCTTAGCATCACACACCCAGGATAGGATTCCACAGTTATGGGCACTGTCATCTCTGAGCTGGTCTTTTCAGACCTCAAGCACACTGCTTATGACATCAGCATTGGCCAGGTATGATGGCTCACACCTATAACCTCAGCAGTTTGGAAGGCCAAAGTAGAAGGATCACTCGGCCCAAGAGTTCAAGACCAACCTGGGCAACATAGCAATACTTTGTCTTTTTTTTTGAGACAGAGCCTCAAAGTGTCTCCCTGGGTAGAGTGCCCTGGCATCACAGCTTACAGCAACCTCCAACTCATGGGCTCAAGCGAGTCTCCTCCCACAGCCTCCCAAGTAGCTGGGACCACAGGCACCTGCCACAACGCCTGGCTATTACTTGGTTGCAGCCATCATGGTTGTTTGATGGCCTGGGCTAGATTTAAACCCACCACGTTAACTGTCTGTGGCTGGTGCCTTAGCCACTTGAGCCACAGGCGCCGAGCCATTTTGTCTTTACTAAAAATAAGAAAAACTAGCTAGGTGTGGTGGCGGGCACCTGTAGTCCCCAGATTCTTGGGAGATTGAAATGGCAGGATCCCTTGAGCCCAGGAGTCTGTAGCACCTATAGTCTGGGCACCTGTAGTCCCCAGATTCTTGGGAGATTGAGATGGCAGAATCCCCAGAGCCCAAGACTCTGACTCTAAAAAAGGTAAAAAATAAATTGCCCGTAGCTCAGTGGGTAGGGTGCCAGTCACATATACCGAAGCTGGCAGGTTCGGCCTGGCCCAGGCCAGCTACAACAACAATGACAATTGCAACCAAAAAAAAAAAAAAAAATGGCCAGGTACTCTACTGAGGGTGACATAGTACGACTCTGTCTCAAAAAAAGAAAAAAAGAGGCGGCGCCTGTGGCTCAAGGGAGTAGGGTGCCAGCCCCATGTACCGGAGGTGACGGGTTCACACCCGGCCCTGGCCAAAAAAAAAAAAGTTGCAAAAAGAAAGAAAGAAAAGATAAAAAATAAAAACAACAGAATTTATCATAGAACTTATCTCTCAGTTTAGAAGTATGAAATCAAGGTGTCCACAGAGCTGAGTTCTCTCCACAAAGTCTCCAGGAAAGGTCCCTCTCTGCTTCTCTCAGCTGCTGGCAAACCCTGGGCATTCTTGCATGTGGCCGCATTGCTACAGTCTCTGCTTCTGTCATACATAGCTGTCTTCTATGTCTTATGTCTTTACACAGCCTTCTCTTTCCTGTGTGTGTGTGTCTCTCTGAATTTCCCACTTCTTACAAGGATACTGTCATTGGATTAGGACCCAACGTCCTTTGCGATGACCTCATCCTCACTAGCTAGCTTCTGCAAAGATCCAATTCCAAATAAGGTTACAGTCACAGCTCCCAGGGGTTGGTTGGTACTCTTTTTGTAGGGGACACAATTCAGTCTATAGCAGCGCCCCCCAGTGGAATGAGCAAGAGGTACAGTCCACGCTTGCTTTGGGCTTGCACAGCCTAAAGCCCTGCTGTCCCCAGGGGACTTTGTACTGGTTTCTGGAACATATTGAGCTCTACAGACTTCTGCTTGGAGACACCTTCCTCTTCCCATGGCTGTTCTTTCTCATCTTTCAGGTCTCAGCTGACCTTTCTCATTTTTTAGGTCTCCCCTATTGGAAAGGCCCTCTGGGCCTTTGCTGCCTGGTTCCCCACCACACTCTGTCAGGGGACTGTGCCTCTAAAGACCTCAGTCAGCACCACACTCATGTCTTGTGCATATGCCATGTGCTGGGTGCCACCACCTGGGCCTGCTCCCATGCGCTCAAGTTGGGGCAGGAAGTATGACCACCATTAGCCTGTGTGGTGGTCCCAGAGAGGGCTGGAGAGACCACACAGCAGCCTAGTTCCTCAGAGGGTGTTTCCCAGCCAGGCAACTCTAAGTCTCCCTGGAGGCATGTTTTCTTGGGTACTAGGGGCATCCTAGAATACTCTCATGGGATGCTGAGGGCCCCCGGGATGAAACAGGTGAGAGCCTCAGCACCAGGTTCAGGCAGCAATTGTGAGATGATGTCAAAGTGTCAAGGTCTCCATGCCGGGGTAGTGCATCTACCCCATGCCCCAATGCATCTACCTTTGAGTGAGGATGCAGAGAGAGAAGATGCCCTGGCTGTGTGTGTGTTGGGGGGAGGGGGGGTGCCCCGTGGAGCATAAGAACCTCTGCCTCCTGATTACAGTGACCCAGACAAGTTTGCTTCTGCCCATCTTTGTTCTCTTTCACCTCTTCCCCTCCCCTGTCACCTCTTCCCCTCCCCTTATACACTTGGGGATTTTACTTGCTGAGGATTTAACCTCAGCTGCTGGGCTTCTAGTAAAATAGAAGTTAGCAGGTCCTGAGCAAGACCCCCAGGAGTGGCAGCTACAATTCCCGCAGAGGTTAGGCTGGCTGCTTCTGTTCTGTGTCTTCACACACATCTTGCTTAGGTTGGAAGGACCTGTATCTACATGCTGAATGGTAGCAAATAAGCTTTCAGAAGATGTGTGGCTGTGGGCAGCTCACTTCTCTCTGCAAAGTGAGTGCATTGGCTACTTGATGTCCCACAGGAGGGAGTGGAGGGTGCTTGGCAGGTGTTCTAGGGAGAGCAACCAGGGTGGGGCAAGGTTCGGAGTCTAAACTCAGTGGGCATGTGCTTGGTCCCTCTAGGCCTTGGAGAAGAAGGGAATCAGCCATCTGGAAGAGAAGGAGCTGAAGGAGCGGAACAAGAGAATACAGGAAGACAATCGGCTGGAGCTGCAGAAGGTGGGTGTTTTTTTTTTTTTTTTTTTTTAAGAGACAGAGTCTTACTTTGTTGCCCTCAATAGAGTTCTGTGCTGTCACAGTTCACAGCTCTGGGCTTAGGCCATTCTCTTGCCTCAGCCTCTCAAGTAGCTGGGGCTACAGGCACCCGCCAGAATGCCCTCCTATTTTTTTTTTGTTGTTGCAGTTTGGCCAGGGCTGGGTTTGAACCCGTCACCCTTGGTATATGGGACCGGCGCCCTACTAACGGAGACACAGGCACTGCCCTTTTTTTTTTTTTTTTTTTTTTTAAGAGACAGAATCTCACTTTATCGCCCTCGGTAGAGTGCCATGATGTCACAGCTCACAGCAACCTCCAACTCCTGGACTTAGGCAATTCT
>NW_003852424.1:16301227-16304225 GCF_000181295.1 Otolemur garnettii | reverse complement strand
CTATTTTTTTTGTTGTTGCAGTTTGGCCAGGGCTGGGTTTGAACCTGTCACCCTTGGTATATGGTGCCAGCGCCCTACTCACAGAGCCACAGGCACCGCACAAGAGGCCTCCTTTCTTAAGTGCCCAGAGGCTGTTTCACTCTGGCTTAAGCCAGGAAGACTTAGTTGGCTTACATGGGAAGTCCAGGAATGTAGGCTTCAGGCATAGCTAGATCCTGGGGCTCAATCTCTCCAAGATGTTTTCCTTTACCTCTTGGCTCTGTGGTCCTGTGGGCTTTACTCTTAGATGCTAGGCTCTTCAGAGTGACTGAAACAGCCCCAGCAGCTCTAAGCTACTGAGTCTCCAGCAGACAGAAGACATATCCTATTCCAGGGTCTTAGGTGTCTGTAGACCAATCTTGTGCCCAGGACATATGCTCCTGGTCCAAGGTCTGAGTCCCCATCCCAACCCTAGCAGACCCATGGGCAGTGGGGGCCCTATTATGTATCTGCACAGCAACCTTGCCCTACCTTCAGTCTCCTTGTGCACCCCCAGGTGAAGCAGCTTCGGCTAGAGCGGGAGCGGGAGAAGGCCATGCGGGAGCAGGAGCTGGAGCTATTACAGCGCGAGAAGGAAGCAGAGCACTTCAAGACTTGGGAAGAGCAAGAGGACAACTTCCACCTCCAGCAGGCCAAGCTGCGGTATGCAGGGCCCCCACTAGCCTCCTGGGCCCACCACAGCAAGCTCACACTCACCCAAGGTCTTTGCTGTCATTCTGCCTGGACCTAACAGCTTCCTTACCCTTAGCACCTCCTCAAGGATGCCCTCACTGACCTCCTTTTCATTGCCAGCTCTGTTCGTAGGCACTCATGAACTTTGTTTACTCCTTAATTGCAGCACCATCCTAGTCTGTGATGCTTCTGTGTCCTTTCTGTCATCCTGTGCGGCTGGGCATGACGGCCACATGCTGAGAAGGAATTGCCTTCCATGCTAGCACTAACCATAGCAGTCTCTTACACTCTCAGCTAATAAGGGCAGTTCTCTCCTCCATCCTAGTGGCATCCTGGTTGGGCCAGGGCCACACAGCGGGTACCTGACCCTGAGTCTGGCATGTGCGTGCATCCTAAGCCTGGTCCTGACCCCCAATGTGCTGTGTTGCCAGCCAACTGCACTGGGGCCAGCAAAGATCTCACACTTGATGACATCAGAGGCTCCTCTCAGCTCGAGCCCCTAGTCAAGGGGTTCCTTTGGGTTGGACCAGGGCAAGCCTCTGCCATCTTTCTTCAGTGGTCAGGGTATACTCTAGCTCTGACACTGCTGCTTCCTGCTCCACACAGCTCCAAGATCCGCATCCGGGACGGGCGAGCTAAGCCCATTGACCTGTTGGCCAAGTACATTAGTGCTGAGGATGACGACCTGGCTGTAGAGATGCATGAGCCCTACACCTTTCTCAATGGGCTCACTGTAGCTGACATGGAGGACCTGCTGGAGGACATCCAGGTACTGCCAGCCCCACAGCCTGCTGAACTCCAAGCCCAGGGCTTGCACCTATCCTCACCTCCCCTACCCCCTGCCCTCTACCCCAAGGTGTACATGGAGCTGGAGCAGGGCAAGAATGCTGACTTCTGGAGGGACATGACCATCATCACCGAGGACGAGATCTCTAAGCTTCGAAAGCTGGAGGCCTCAGGCAAAGGGCCAGGTAATGCTCTCAGAGTCTGACGGGAGACACTAAGGGCTTCTTGGTTCTCCCAGGAGCCTTGGATTTGCTGCAGGGCCCAGCTCATTCCCCAGCCTCAGTTTCCTCATCTGTGCCCCCTCGAAAGTCCTGCTCTGTTTGGGTGAGCCACCAGAGGGCAGCAATGGGTGCAGCGGGTCCCAGGGGAAGGGCCCAGAGCACAGCGGCACCCAGTACTCATCCGTATATGCAGACTGGGTGGTGCAGGTGGTATCACAGAGCACCCACAGCAGGCTGTTTTGCCTGGGTTCGGTTATTACGGTGACTCTGGCTGAGTGAGTGAGAGCAGAGTGCACTCCACTTGGCCAAATCTCTGATTCAGGTGCTTCTCCAAGTGGGTGGTTTCATGCCCCTTTGGCCTGTTAATTTCTTCTCTTCTCTTCTTTTTTTTTGAGGCAGAGTCTCACTATGTTGCCCTCAGTAGAGTGCCATGGTGTCATAGCTCACAGCAACCTCAAACTCCTGGGCTCAAGTGATCCTCTTGTCTCAGCCTCCCAAGTAGCTGAGTCTACAGGTGCCCACCACAGCACCCAGCTATTTTTAGAGGGAGTCTCACTCTTGCTCAGGCTGATCTCTGACTCCTGAGCTCGAGCAATCTGCCCATTTCAGTCTCCCAGAGTGGTAGGATTACAGGCATGAGCTACTGCACCCAGACAGCCTATTAATTTTCATCAAAGCAGTTGATTGCATGGGTGTGTTCTTGAGGCTACTTGCTCTAAAGCAGGTCTCTGCCCCGGGCCCTGTGGACATTGGAGCTGGGTCGTTCTCCAAGGCGTGGCTGTCCTGGGTACTGCAGGTGCTGAGCAGTGTCCATGCCTCTACTTGCTCCATGCCAGGAGCACCCATCAGTCCTCACAACCACAGATGTCCTTAGACATTGCTATGTCCCTTGAGGAGACAAGATCGTCCTGGGTGAGATTGGTGTTCTAAAAGTCACCTGCAGCAGCTGCTCTAACAGCATTCAGGTGTCACAGGCTTTGAGTTCATGTTAGTAAACACCATCCGTCCTTCGGCCCCTGTCTCGAGCATTAGTTGCTTCCTGCATGTGGTAGCTGAGAATATGGTGCCCCTCACCATACCTGGAGGCCCAGGAAAATATACTATTTACCATTTAGACAGAGCGGTCAGTTTGACAGTTTCCTTTCTCTTAGGAAAAATACCATCATTTGTGTTTTTACACCCAGGCTGGAGTGCAGTGGCATCGCCAAAGTGCACAGCAGTCCTTCCTCCTCAGACTCCCAAAGTACTGGGATCCCAAACAGGAGCCACCACACCTGGCC
>NW_003852424.1:16282381-16300679 GCF_000181295.1 Otolemur garnettii | reverse complement strand
TCATTCTCAATAGAGTGCTGTGGTATCTCAGCTCACAGCTATAGCAACCTCCATCTCCTGGGCTTAGGCAATTCTCTTGCCTCAGCCTTCCAAGTAGCTAGGACTACAGGTGTCCGCCACAAGGCCCTGCTATTTTTTTTGTTGCAGTTTGGCTGGGGCCAGGCTCGAACCCACCACCCTGGGTATATGGGGTCAGCACCCTACCCACTGAGCCACAGGCACTGCCCGAGGGCAGGGCATTTTCCTTCAAAACTTGTGAGATGCCCCACTCCACTGGCTGTGGCCTCATCTGGAGGGACGTTTCACTCCATCCTCCAGTGCTAAAGTCCCCAAGCCCCTCCTAGCCTCCATGGGCCTGGTCACTACAAAGTCCCTTCTCTAGCCACTCACACTCCCTATCTCCTATCTCTGTATATCAGCTGCACTCAGCTCTCCTCCTCATGAATTGCAATTTGGCTTCATGTGTCTTCAGAGAGAAAGTTTGTGTTTGAGATTTTCCCTTCAGCATAATAATACAAGGAAAGAAGGGAACTAAGGAGTCATGAGTCTGCTGTCCTCCCTAGGACATCTACAGAGCCCTGTCTTTGCCTTTTTAAATTAAATTGGGCCTTTGCTTTGTCTTTTTGGAGCTGGAAAATCGTGATCACCCAGTGATCCCAGTAGGATGTGCAATAGAAAGTAGGTTTCTGCCCTTCCTCAGCCTTGTTAGGTTTCTCTCACCCCTCACAGGGTCTCTCCCCCACACCTAGCAGCAGGTCCAGCCAGGCTCTGATGGAGGATGTCCCAGATACATCAAGGGGCATAGGAGCATCCAGACCTGGCTTCCTATAAATGCCGGTTGGGCTGCACTTGGTATTGTGGGCGCAGCACTCACACAGCTTTCTGCTTGGGTTTTCAGTGTCTGCAGTGGCACCACCTGTTTCAGAGAGAGCAGAGGCGCGCTCTGACTTGGCCAGAGCCCAACCTACCTGCTTGGGTATCTGCCACAGTGTCCAGGATTGAAGCTCTGGGTTCTGATTGCAGAATGTCTATTGATTGTTGGAGAGTACTCAGGTCCCCTCAGCCCTGTCCCAGCCCTTGTGGTCTGGGCATGAACCTCGTAAGTTACCACCCACAAGGGTTGGAAAAGGCAGGTTTTGGGTAGGTAACATATGTAGGTCACCTCCCTGCATCCCCAGAAACTATGTCCTCAGCTCCTCATGAGCCCAACATAGTGCTACGGACTTGGCACCAGCGTGTGACAAGTGCATGCCTCAGGAAGTTCTGGATCTCAAGGGTCCCTGTCAATTGGTGGTGGTTGAGGATGCTTCCCTGTGGCAGGGGTGTTATCACTGAGCACTGAGGGTAGGTGGAGTTCAGGTTAAGAGACAGAAAACTGGCTTACTGGCAGGAAGCACAGCATGTTCAAGGGGCTTGAGATAGGAGTGGGTGGGTTTGGTGTCAAGGAGGCGGGGAACAGGGATAGGGAACAGGTTAGGGGAACAGGGGAGCAGAGAGAGGGAAGGAGAAAAGAGTGGAGGGTCATGGTGTCATGGTGGAGTGGAGGGTCATGGTGACACACCTCTTGGAAGTGGGACACAATTATGAGAGAGACTTGACCCAGCAAATGCAATCAGTATAACTTGGTTCTCTGTACCCTCAGTGAATCCTCAACAATAAAAAAGGCAGGAGTAGCAAGAGCAGCAAGAGGGCAGGGTTGCAAGGTGAGGCTGTCAGATGGCCCTGCCAGTGTGCCACAGTCAGAGCATGTAAGGGAGTGTCCTTTTTATCTCACAGCACACTTGAACCTATAGTTAAACTTCCACAGCACACTTAAATGTTGATCTAAAAAAAAAAGTTGGAGCTCAGTGCCCATAGCACAGTGGTTATGGTCCCAGCCACATACACCAAGGCTTGCGTGTTCGAACCTGGCCCGGGCCAGCTAAAACAACAATGACAACTGCAACAAAAACTAGCCAGGCATTGTGGTGGTTGTGGTGGTTGTATATAGGTTGTGGGCACTTGTATTCCCAGATACATGGGAGGCTGAGGCAAGAGAATTGCTTAAGCCCAAGAGTTGGAGGTTGTTATGAGCTGTGATGCCATGGCACTCTACCCAGGGCGACATAATAAAACTCTATCTCAAAAAAAAATGTTGGCTCAGCACCTGTAGCACAGTGGTTGTGGCGCCAGCCACATACACTGAGGGTGGCAGGTTGGAACCCAGCCCAGGCCAGCTAAACAACAATGACATCTGCAATAAAAAATAGCCAGGCGTTGCTCAGCACCTGTGGCTCAAGCAGCTAAGGCACCAACCACATACACCTGAGCTGGTGGGTTCAAATCCAGCCTGGGCCTGCCAAACAGGAATGATGGCTGCAACCAAAAAATAGCTAGGTGTTGTGGTCGGTGCCTGTAGTCCCAGCTACTTGGGAGGCGGAGGCAGGAGAATCACTTGAGCCCAGGAGTTGGAGGTTACTGTGAGCTGTGATGCCAAGGCACTCTACCCAGGGCAACAGCTTGAGGCTCTGGCTCAAAAAATAAATAAATAAATAAATAGCCAGGCATTGTGGCAGGCGCCTGTAGTCCCAGCTACTTGGGAGGCTGAGGCAGGAGAATCACTTGAGCTCAAGAGTTGAAGGTTGCTGTGAACTGTGACACCACAGCACTTTACTGTCTATTGAGGGCAACATAGTGAGATTCTGTCTCAAAAAAATAAATATAATCTTTAAAAGTTTTCATGGTACACCTAAGAACCTTTCACCGTATACCAGTGTACCATGGCACATCGATTCAAAATCACTGACATAGTGTCAGGTGGGGTCTCTGGCCTCAGCAGCATCTAGATCAGCCTTAGAGAGGGCAGCGGAGGCCCAGAGAGGGTGAGCCATGTTCCTGTTGTAACACAGCTGGGTCTGGATTTTGCTGAATAAACCCTCCTGCCCCCACACCCCCCAGTTTGGTTCAGGCTGGTAGTGACATACTCGTCCACCCCAGCTCTTGGCTGCATTAAAAAGGGTCAGCCAGGCTGGGGGTGACTTAAAACCAGAGAAGACCTATGGGTGGAGTAGAGGCCTAGATAGGGGTAAGGAGCAGCTGAGTGAAGTGGAGAAACTCAAGACCAGGATCCCCTGTCCCCGCGCTAAGCAGCCCCTGTCTGTCCCACTGCAGGTGAGCGCCGCGAGGGGGTCAATGCCTCGGTAAGCTCAGACGTGCAATCGGTCTTCAAGGGGAAGACGTATAGCCAGCTGCAAGTCATCTTCCAGGGTATCGAGGGCAAGATCCGGGTTGGTGGCCCCAACCTGGACATGGGATACTGGGAAAGCCTGCTGCAGCAGCTTCGTGCCCACATGGCCAGAGCCAGGTGAGAAGGCCTCACAGAGTTTATCCCTCAAGACCTTGCCTAGGGACAGGGAGCTGTATATTCCACCAGGGTCTGGGCAGGAAGGTCCCCTAAGATGCTACAGCGCCCCCCAGCTGGAGTCCTGAGCACCTAACTGGCTCCATCAGCACCCACCCTTGTTTCCCTGGGGTTGTCATACATTGCAGGAAATCCTGTGTCCTATCTAGGCCACCTTCCACTATAGGCCAGGCACCCTCCCAGCCTCTGTGTACAGATTCTCAGCATACTTGGCATCACTGGGTAAACACAGTGTCTCTAGCTTATTTGTAACTCACATTACTCTGTAATTGCCTCTGAATTTATCATCTTCCTCTCCAACTCTCCTTCCAGGGCCCCTTCTACTGACTAGACCTAGTCTTGGCCATTTGGGCCTTATCCAGTGTGCATCCCTTGGGACACGGACCTGCCCCTTCCCTGTCACGGGATGGTTCTCCAGGGTCCCTTAGTCACATTGTCCTTGTGGCCAAAAGCTTGATCCTGGACTGGCAGGACCTGAGCAAGGGTCCTGGTTGAAAGAGTAGCCATCCTCCTGGCCTCCAGGGTCCTTGTAGCAAAATGGAGCTTGAGAATGTTAGTGGGGGGTAGGGGCGCAGAGCCTTTTGCCCCCAAGGGGGAGGATAACTGAGCCTTTCATCCCAGGCTCCGTGAGCGCCACCAGGATGTGCTGCGGCAGAAGCTGTACAAGCTGAAACAGGAGCAGGGTGTGGAGAGTGAGCCACTGTTCCCCATCCTGAAGCAGGAGCCACAGTCCCCCAGCCCCAGGTAAGCTGCAGGGTTCAGCTGCTGTCTTCTCTATCCTTCAGACCCTGACCCTCCCTACCCTGACCCTCTTGACCTTTCCCTTCTCTAGCCTGGGAGCCGAGGATGTAGCCCCTACCTCACAGGGGCCCTCAGAGGGAGGCCCCGTGGAGCCCGAAGCAGATGAGGCGGCACCAGTAGAGGGCGAGGGTGAAGGTGAGGGTGAGGCAGTGCTCATGGAAGAGGACCTGATCCAGCAGAGCCTGGATGACTATGACGCTGGAAAGTACAGCCCACGGCTGCTCACAGCGCATGAGCTACCCCTGGATGCACATGTGCTGGAGCCTGACGAGGACCTGCAACGCCTGCAGCTGTCACGCCAGCAGCTCCAGGTCACAGGTACGGTGGCAGGGACCAGAGAGCAGGGGCACAGCTCTTAGGTGTCCAAGAGCAACACCATTCCCCCTCAGCTAAAATCTTTGGGTTGGTGGTAAACTTGTTCACATTTCTCCTTTCCTCTCATTGGGTCTCTAAGTACCCATTCATTCACCCATTTATTCTTTGATTGGCTCATTCACTTCTGGGCTTGCTGACTGGCTTTGCACACACCAGGGATTGAGGTTTTTATTAGCACCTGTCAGGGCATTCCCTGTGCTGCTATCATCCCAGAACAGAGGACAAGCTAGGTCTGAGAAAGGGCCCTGCCCAGGCTCCCCTAGGGAGTCATATATGGAGCTGGTCATAGTAGCCAGGCTATACCCTGCAATAAAAAATAGCCAGGCATTGGCTCAGCACCTGTGGCTCAAGCAGCTAAGGCGCCAGCCACATACACCTGAGCTGGTGGGTTCAAATCTAGCCTGGGCCTGCCAAACAACAATGACGGCTGCAACCAAAAAATAGCTGGGTGTTGTGGTAAACTGGGTTTACCTAGCTTTCCTGCCACTATGTGGTGTCCACTCAGGAGGGTGATGAACACAAATGACCAAGGACCAGGGGCCCAGAGAGAATGGTGTGCCTCTCAGAGCCTGAGGCCTGTCCTGTGTGCCTTCTCCCACCTGGGCTTCAGTTCTCCTTCTAGGAGGCACTAACAGAATCCCCTGTCAGAAGTCTGGGGGGGAGGCTTAGGACTGGGAAGAAATCTGAGGCCCTGGGTCAAATCATGTCCTGCCTGCAGGTGATGCCAGTGAGAGTGCAGAGGACATCTTCTTCCGGCGTGCCAAGGAGGGCATGGGCCAGGACGAGGCGCAGTTCAGCGTGGAGATGCCACTGACGGGCAAGGCCTACCTGTGGGCCGACAAGTACCGGCCCCGCAAGCCGCGCTTCTTCAACCGCGTGCACACGGGCTTTGAGTGGAACAAGTACAACCAGACGCACTACGATTTTGATAATCCCCCACCCAAGATTGTGCAGGGCTACAAGTTCAACATCTTTTACCCTGACCTCATTGACAAGCGCTCCACGCCAGAATACTTCCTGGAGACCTGCGCAGACAACAAGGACTTCGCTATTCTCCGCTTTCATGCCGGGCCACCCTATGAGGATATCGCCTTCAAGATTGTCAACCGCGAGTGGGAGTACTCTCACCGCCATGGCTTCCGCTGCCAGTTTGCCAATGGCATCTTCCAGCTCTGGTTCCACTTCAAGCGCTACCGCTACCGGCGGTAACAGTTGCTGGGGAACAATGGTACCTTCAGGGGACAATGGACAGGTGTCCTTGGAAATGTAAATAAAGGGGGCTTGGTGAAGCTGGCAGGCACTCCAGAGCCACCATCTGCCCTGCAGAGTCATGCCTGCCATGTTTAAAAGCCACATCCCACCTCAGATGACCTTCCCCTCACCTGGCCTCAGTTTCCCCCATGTGAAATGGGGATCACTGTAGAACCTGCCTCAGAGAGTTGAGGGCTGCTGGGACAGGCTGGCCCAAGGGCCTCACATGTCAGGGGCTGCTAGTGACATCTTCAGAGCCCTCTCTGTCTGGGTGGGCATCTGGGGCCCAAGACCCACTGTGCCACCCTCAGAGTCTAAGGAGGAAGCCAGACCCCGGCCTCTCAAACTGCATCTGATCCCTGCATGTGCCTGCCCCAAGTCCCACCTCTGATAACTTCACAGAGCATTGGTTGGCCCTCAGACAGTGGCTACTAGTCCAGCAGTGCCAGGGCCCACCCCCTCAGGCCATACCTGCTCAGGAGCCCCCAACAGCAGGAACTGGACCCTTCCTGTATGTTCCAGAAGAGACTGGGAATATCCAAGCTCTATAGCAACTGAGCCCCCCACAGCTCTTCCTGGTGCTGGTGGTTGGGTCAGTCTCCCCTGTCCAGGTTGGTGTAAAGGATGTATAATCGTCCACCATCAGGGTCCTCATCTTCTGTCAGGTCATGAGAACCAAGGTTTACTGAGCACAGGCCCTGGAGGGCCGCTGGTGGGGGCTTCTCTCATATATCTCCCCATCCAGTCTGTGCCAGGGCCTTGGGGCATGTCACCCACATCAGGACAGTTCCTCCCAGCCTCCCTGGGGCCACCCTCCTTGACACCTTTCCTCAGGTAGGGGAGGCTAAGGACCACATGTCTACCCATAACACTAGTCCTCATCAAGATGGCAGGCAGGCTTATTTCTTTGGACCATTTGATGACAGACACCCCAAACCTAAACATGATGGAAAGAGTTCTCCAGGTTACGCAGAAGTGCTACCTCCCAGCACCACCAGTACCAACCCCCAGGCAACCAGCAGCCCACCCAGGCACCCTGTCTTGTCTGGAAACAGTTTCTTTAAAAAGACTTTTAGGTGGGGAGGGGGGGAAATCTTTAATTCTCAGTGAATTGGTCCACTTGTGAGGTTGCATGCTTTTTTAATAAATGTTATATTTTAGAATAATTTTAGATTTACGGAAATTCTACATAGTGCGGAATCTCTGCTGCCCATGGCCTGCCACCTGCATCCTGCATAACATGGTACATTTGTTAAAGTGGAGGGACTGACACAACCAAGAAGACTTTTGAAAAATATCAGAGCACCCAAAATTAGATCATAGCAATCCCTTAAGGAGCCTTGTTTAGTCCCTGGGTCCCCTCTCTGATCCGGCTGCCTCACTCCTGGGAAGGAGGAACCACCCACTGTCCAGACATGAAGGTGGTTAACCAAGCTGCTTACCTGGGCCTAGGCTCTCATGGGGACAAGGCCTGGCCATGTTTGGGTATATCAGTGGTCATCATGACTGAGGAATACAACAGGCACAAAGGGAGTGAGGGCCAGGGATGCTGTTCAACACCCTGAAGTCCATAAAGAATGTCCACAATGCTGGCTCAGTGAGTTAGGGCACCGGCCCCATAAACCAAGGGTGGTGGGTTCAAACCCAGCCCCAGCCAAACTGCAAGAAAAAAAAATAGCTGGGCGTTCTGGCGGGCACCTATAGTCCTAGCTACTCAGGATGCTGAGGCAAGGGAATCGCCTAAGCCCAAGAGCTGGAGGTTGCTATGAGCTGTGACGTTATGGCACTCTACCAAGAGTGACAAAGTGAGACTGTCTCTTAAAAAAATAAATAGAATGTCCACAATGCCAAGGCTGAGTGACTGCAGCAGACAGCTGGGAGTCAGCCTGTATGCTCTCCCAGGCCACCAGTCACCTCCCAGCCTTGACTTACAACGGTATCCCAGAGCCTTTGGTAGGGCTTGGGGACTATAGCAGGGAGTGCATCTGATCAAGGGTTCCCTGCCCCATGTCCAGACCTTGGCGTACCCTGACCAGCATGCTCCAGAATACAGATTACCCTCCATAGCACACAGCACTTCCATTCCTTTCCCACCCCTTGGCAGACAGCACTAATTTCAGATCCCCAGAGCAGCCTTAGCATCCTTTGGCAGCTTCTACCAGTTGAACCTAACCTGCTTCACCCATCTAATCTAGGACTAGAACCTAGGTTTCTTCCTCTTGCCACACTACCATCCATGCTCCAGCCTCAATTTCCCACCTGCCCCTGCAGAGGTTCTCAGCTCCAGTGTGCTGGTTCCCTGTGCATTCCAGCAGGGCATCAACTCCAAGGGAGGTGGTTGCTCAGGGCAGGAGGAAAAGATGGATGTCCCCCCAACTTGCGCACGTATTTAGTCAGGAGCCCCCAGTCTGGAGGGAGGCAGAGCTGGGGCAGGGTAGGCAATGGGTCTGGTGGGGTGGGGGGGGAGACCAACAAGGGATACTGAGAGCTTTCTTGGCAGAGGAAAGGCTATTGGGCTGAGAAGGAGCAGGGTGAGGCTGCCTTGCAGAGGATGGGGTAGCAGGTATGCTCAGGAGAAGGGCACTGGAGAGCCACGGGAGGGTGAATGAGCCAGGCAAGGCCACAGAGCCGGGTGTCAGGGAGAAGCCTTATGAAGATAGGAAGTAGGGGCCAGGGGTAGGCACTGCATCTGTGCAGCCACCCTGTGACCCCCCACCCTGACCTGAGGTCTCCCATGTGTCCCGGAAGCTGCCTCCAGCCCTCACCCACCCCAGCTTCTTCCTGCCCTTGAGTGTGTTCAAATCTAAGAATAGAAACTCCCTGCCTGGCCCCCACCGGAAACCACAGCCACAGGGGGCACATCCTGAGCCCAGCCTCTGCTCCTCACATCTGGCCCACCCCCTCAGCCCCTCACAACTACTCCTATGCAAGCCTCCTGTGTGCCATTGAAGCCATTGAACCAGGGTGGGGAGAAGGGATGGATGGGGTAATGTGGGCAGGTAAAAGTTGAACATCTCTAGCCACCAACCCCAGAGGTGGTAGAAGCCCAGAGCACATGTTCAAGCCTTACACACGGGCTTGGCATCCTCCTCCCTCTGGGCCTCAGTTTCCCTGTCTATATACCGTGAATGTCTTCACTCCCTACCTCACAGAGACATAATGAGGCTCAGGCTAAAAGGCAAGTGAAATGTTCTTCTCTGACCCCTGCTCAGGCTGTTTCCCAGAAGGAAATGTTGTCTTTGTTATCTTAGGGCTGGGGACAGAGGAAGTGGGAACAGAACAGCCTTCCTCCAGCCTCCATCTCTCGCTCCCACCCCCATCTGGAGCCCCAGCCCGACATCCTCTTCCCACCACATTTGCCCTCTGTGTAATTAGTTTTCAGCAAGGCCTTGTGCTCTGTCTGGCCTCCAAAGTTTTGCATGTGCAATTTCTGCCATTGCCATGTAGCCCAGACCTGGAGAACTCCTACTCATTCCACGAAGCCCTAATTCCCACATCCTTTCCATCCAGGATGCCTTCCCAGCTCATTTCTGGGCTCCCCTAGGCCCTGTCACTTCTTTGGCCCAACCTCAACCCCAGGGAGTTGGAACAGTTGGTGCCTAGCTGCTTCTCCAGCAGAGAATCTCAAGGACAGGCCTGATTTGAAGTCTCACCTGGGACTCAGAATTGTCCCACCGCAAGAGCCATGACACAGAGGAGTTGGAGGGAGTAAGATTAGGAGATCAAGAAGGCCTAGATCGGCTCAGCGCCTGTGGCTCAACCGGCTAAGGCGCCAGCCACGTACACCTAAGGTGGCGGGTTCGAATCCCCAGCCCGGACCCGCCAAACGACAATGACGGCTGCAACCAAAAAAAAAATAGCCGGGCGTTGTGGCGGGCGCCTGTGGTCCCAGCTACTTGGGAGGCAGAGGCAGGAGACTCGCTTGAGCCCAGGAGTTGGAGGTTGCTGTGAGCTGTAATGCCATGGCACTCTACCCAGGGGGACAGCTTGAGGCTCTGTCTCAAAAAAAAAAAAAGAAGGCCTAGATCAAGAAGAAAGGGGCTTTGGAGCCTGAGGTTTGCCAGGTGCATAGGAGTTGGGCAGCCTCCTTGCCAAGAAGAGAGAAGTTAGGGTTAAACAGCCCAGAGACTCAGACAATGGGATGAAACAGGGAGGGGCCTACCTTAGGGATGCAGGGTGGGAGCAAAGGCCTGGAAGGATGGTGGGCGGGGTAGTCCGGAAGGGGCTTCCGGACACTATAAGGGGAGAGCAGGGCCAGGGCAAGAACCCATCCCCCAGGCCCAGGGGACTAGGTGGAGTGAGCCAAGGCCAAGCCAGACTGTCCTGTCCCACTCCAGGCCCTAACTTAAGGTATTGCCTGGCTTGTGTGTTTGAACTGAAGCCAAAGAGGCTGAAGGCCATCCCTCCATAAAGAAGCCCATATGGCCTGTGGCCTGTCCCAAGTCCTGAGTTCAGCTCCTAGGACTCACTTTCTGAATCATTCCTGCACTGACAGGCTCCATCCATTTCCCCCCACCCCCCAGGCCACCCTGCTCTGGACAGTCCCTCCTCTGTCCCTTAGTCCTCACAATACCCTTCCCCCTGCAAAACTATCCCCATCACCTCCAGGCTCACCTGAAAGCTCCTCACAAGACAAGACCCTCCCCTGCAAAACTACACCCATCCCCTCCAGGCTCACCTGAAAGCTCTCCCAGAAAGCTGCCTCAGGCTGGGCACCCATAGTGCAGTGGTTAGGGTACTGGCCACATGCTCCAGGGCTGGTGGGTTCCAACCCAGCCTGGGCCTGCTAAAAAAAAAAAAATAGCCAGGTGTTGTGGCAGGCGCCTGTAGTCCCAGCTACTAGGGAGGCTGAGGCAAAAGAATCGTTTGAGCCCAAGAGTTTGAGGTTGTTGTGAGCTATGACGCCAAGGTACTCTTCCCAGGGTGACAAAGTGAGACTGTCTCAATTTAAAAAAAGAAAAGCTTCCTCAGCTAGGTGGCCTTGAAGACTGGTAGAAGGTCTGAAGCCTCCCACACCCCTGTGCTCCCACCCATTCCCTGGCAGGAGCGTCAAACAGATCACATACCCATATGGTTATTAAGCACCTACTGTGTGCCTGGCTCGGCCCCACCGGTTAACTAGCTTGGGGCCCTAGGCCTCTGCGTCAAGTCGGGAGCTGATCCGCCCAGACCGCCCGCCCCCTCCCGGGCTTCAGGCGCTGCCCAGACGGTGAATAATGCGCGGCCTGGCAGCAGGAGTGCTGGGAAGAGGCCTGAAAGGGGTGGCTGGGCGAGTGGAGGGGCCGAGGCTCCCGCAGGGGCGCCCCTACCATCCCACCCCAGGACACCCACCACAACCCTGGCCCTCTGGTCCCACAAAGGCTCCCCCCCACCAAGGAGGCCGGGGGGTGTTACCGGCCGCTGTTGGCGACCCCTGACCCAAATCAGCCAGACCCACGCCTGGGGGGTGTGGCCGGCGCCGGGGGGCGGGGCTGATGAGAGAAGTACGGACCGAGAGACAGAGACTGAGATCTGGAGAGACAGAGCGGCGCTGCCGAGCGGGGTCCCCACCCCGGGCGAGGTCGAGGCCTCTCAGACCTCTCCAGGCCGGGTCCCTGCGCCTTTGGGGCGTCCTCAGCCGCCACGCCCTCTATCCAGACCCCGCGCCGACGTGGCGGTGCCGGGTTCCTCTGACAGGCGGGTGCCCCAGCAGTAACTCCGTTTCCCTGGGGGAAATCCCCTGAGAGCCCAGCCCGACCTTCCACGCCTTCCACCTTCTTCACTTCTGAGACTGCAGCGCTGAGACACCCCCCCCCCTCGATGGATCCATCTAGGTGAGGTCCGCTTAAGTGAGGTCTGCCCAGATTGGGTCGCCCAGGTGGGGTCCACCCTTGTGTAGGCTGCGCCTCGCGGGGGCGGCAGTGCTGGAAGCCCTGGTGTGCATGTGAGCCCGCGTAGCTGACCCTGCCCTGCTGTGGGTGTGTCTGCGTGCTCAGTGATCCCAACCAGGTGCTAGGTGTCCCCTGCCTGTGTTCCTGCAGCCTGCATTGGGGACCTATGCAGTTAGGTCTGAGTGTGGCCCAGGCTAACCTGTGCATTCAAGGTCTCTGGGTCCATGTGGGGTCATTCAGCTGTGAAAGGCATTTTGAGACTCTGGCCACAGCAGGGGAGTGGGGCCAAGCACTGGGTGTGGCTGGGAGCAAGTGTGTCCCTGCAGCCATGTGTCTGTGAGTGTGCCTCATTCTATCTCTGTGAATGTGTATGTGTGCAGGTCTAGCGGGTTGTGTGTCTGTTTGTGTGTGTGTCAGTCTGTATCTGTGTGTTTCTGCCTGACTCTGTGTTTGCTGCTTTGTGTTTATGTGTGTGTCCATCTGTGTCTGCATGGTCTATGTGTATCTATTGTGTTTCTGCCTATGTGTCTGTGTATCTTTCTTCTTGAATGTCTGTCTGTTGTATTTCTGCTGTGTGTGTTAGTACGTCTGCATGTCTGACTTTCTATTTCTGTCTCTATGTCAACCCACGTGCACCTGTGTGTATGTGTGTGCACCCACACAGAGGTTGCTGGTGGAATCACTATGACTTTTGTGTCCAGCACAAGAGTTGTGATTGCTCTGACATAGACTTCTGATCTGTATAGATGAAGGAACAGAGGTTCAGAGGGGGCCACATGAGTTGGAACCAACTCTAGCCAGCTTTGGATCTCCCAACCTGCACCCTCCTTGCAGGGGCCTTACAAGTATCACAAACAGGAAGGTGGGTGGCAACGGTTTCTCTGCACATAAGGGCGTGTCAAGTATATGCACACATCAAGTGTGTGCAGAGGGTCTATACCTGCAGCTGTTTGGGTGTGGGGGTTGGCATCAGGTGGGGGGAGAGGTCCTGGCCCAGACGGTAGCCTGGTCCCTACAGTGTCAGGCCTAAAGACACCATCAGTGGGCCAGGCTGCAGTCAGAGACAGGCTAGACTCACAGCAAGCATCAGAACTCCCATGTGGCTGTCCTGTGCACCTTGATAGGAGACCTGTTGTGGATACCTACAGCCAGGAATGAGAAGGGAACACCCAGGCACTGCAGAGGCAGAGCCTCCCCAGGCAGACTTGGGCTGAGCACCCAGAATGACAGCAGGCTCATGGGTGCCATTCGGATGCACATTTCACAGAGAGGGGAGACCCAGGCTGGATGAGGTCAAGCCCCCAACTTGGAAGGGTCAAATTGAGGATTGGAGAGTCCAGGCTCATCTGAGTCCATTGTTGGCACTGGGTGTGTATTGGGGGGAGATGCTGGGCAGGCCCAGGCTATGGAGACAGCCAGGTCCAGGGGTGGGGTGCTGAGTGGGAGAAGAATATGTGAAGAGATGGCTGGACCTGGGGTGGGGTATCACCCCCTGGAGGAGAGGCCTGCTTGGGAACCAAAGAGCACATTCCAAGCACACTGGGCATGGCAGCAGCCCAGCCTGGTGGGTGCATCTGGCCCAGCACCAGGGCCTCTGGGAACAGCAGTGCACAGAGCTTTAATAATCCCACACCTCACACAGCAGGCCCAGGCCACTCATGGTCAGTGCTGGGATGCAAAAGAACTCACTCTCAGTATCCACCCTCCAGAAAGAAGCAGGGAGCTAAAACAGAGATTTCTGGAACCCAGAACTCAGCCACATTCCTAGCCAAATTCCAGAACCTCATCGACTTGGAATTCTAGATTTTTCTTTCTTTCTTTCTTTCTTTTTTTTTTTTTTTTTTTTTAGACAGAGTCTCACTCTGTCATGCTGGGTATAGGGCCATGGTTTTAGCCTAGCTCACAGCAACCTCAGACTCCTGGGCTCAAGTGATCCTCCTGCTTCAGCTTCCTGAGTAGCTGAGATTACAGGTGCCTGCTACAACGGCTAGCTAGTTTTTCTATTTTAAGTAGAGACAGTGTCTAACTCTTGTTCTGGCTGGTCTTGAACTTCTGAGTTCAAGCAGTCCTCCTGCCTTGGCCTCCCAGAGTGCTAGGATTACAGGTGTTAGTCACCATGCACAGCCTAATTTCTCATTTTTTGTACAGACAGCTTCTTGATATGTGGCCCAGTTGGTCTTGAACTCCTGGCCTTAAGTCATCCTCCCACCTCAGCTTACTAAAGTGCTGAGATTACAGGCATGAGCTACCAGGCCCAGCAAATTCTAGAACCTTGAGACTTTCCGGATTCCAGAACTGGGGGCTCATTAGAATTCCAGAACCCTGGACCATCAAAGTGCAAACCTTCCCCACTCTCAGCCTGCCTGATTCTGGGTTTATTCAGCTTTAACAAAATAAACCCATCCCATGTGGCACAGAGAAGGGGATCGATTTCCCCAGGGGCCACAAACCACTGCTTCTGGTCCTTCCTTGGTGGGGACCCTGCCAACATCCTGTCCAACCAGAGAGGAGACAGGAGGCTGTGCTAGGTTCCCCTATGGGCCTCCTTGTCTTGGAAACTAGAAACAACCACTATCACCTGAACCCCAAGGTGGGGAGCAGTGCGTGGGCCTGGAAACTGCTGGCTATGGCCAAAGAGACTTGGTTCTAGTTTTAGCCTCCCTGGGGCCAAGATCTCTGAGTCACAGGTTTGTTCCCAGAGGTGTAAGAGAGTTGTGGGTGTGTGTCCCTGAGTGAGCAGAGCTCTCACATGAGGGTGGAGGACAAAGGGAACTTATGGCAATCACTCCAGACAAGCTGGAGCTGGGGCAGTGACCGCAGGCACAGCCCAAGTTCCCAGGAATGTTAGTAACAGTGCATACCCACTCTCAAGGGATTCCACTCTCTTCTCAAAGAAAAATCATATGAAGGCTGTTACCACAGCACCCTAGCCTGGGCAACAGAGTGAGATGCTGTCTGAAGGAAGGGAAGGGAGAAAATTCTTCTCTTCTCAAAGAAAAATCAAATGATTCCTACTACTCTTCCCTGGCAGGCTTTAGAAAAAGCATTTAGTCACATTTCTATGTGAGGAGGCTGGGGTTTAAATCTCAGATCCACTCCAGCTGGGCTTCATGGCCTTGGACAAATTGCTTAACCTCTTTGTGCCTCAGTTTTCCCTCTCTGCAAAATGCAGATCACAATCGGACCTTTATGATCTTTAACTGCCTGATACCTCTATATGGCAGAATCCCACCCTGATCCCACCAACTGCTGCCTTCCCTCCCTGCCCAGGGATGTCTTGGGGATGCACACAGGGCAGGAGGCAGGAGACCTGGGTTTTAGCCCTGGCCCCCTGGGTGACTTTAGATAAGTCACTGCCTCTCTCCAGACTATGACATTCCCACAGTGTGTCCTTCTGGGGAAATGGGGGCTGGGTTTTGAACAGTCTTGTTTTATTTCACTTTACTTTCATCACATCTGGCAGTTGGGTCCAGCTGTCTTTCTGGTTTTGTCCCCCAACTCCACACTGGAGAATAGGTCCCTCCTAGTATCCTTTACAACCTGTCCCTAGGGAAACTGTCATTCCAAATGTGCTGAGTTTTTTTGATTCCCAAAATGGAACTGGATTGCAGTTTATTTCTTATTATAAAAGCAAACTCCATGAACTTGGAAAAAAAGGAATCCAAGGGCTGGGCACAGTGGCTCACGCCTGTAATCCCAGCACTTGGGAGGCTGAGGTGGGTGGGTCTCCTGAGCTCAAGTTTGAAACTAGCCTGAGCTAGAGTGAGATCCCCATTTCTAAAAATGGCAGGGCATTGTAGTGGGCACCTGTAGTCACAGCCACTTAGGAGGCTGAGGCAAGAGAATTGCTTGAGCCTAAGAGTTAGAGGTTGATGTGAGCTATGTATGACACCAGGGCACTCTACCAGAGGCAGCAAAGTGAGACTCTGTCTCAAAAAAAAAAAAAGGAATCCACACAATTTCAACATGTATAAGGAGGGAGATAAATGACCCACTGTTACCCCTAAACTATCAACAAGGCCAGGCCTCTCCCACATGCATTCACAGGAAATTGTGACCCATGAAGTTGACCTTGGAGCCGGGGAGAGAACCAGGGACCCTTGGCCCACAGCCAGCTGCCTGCCCTCTCCACACTGGATACATCCTGGAGGTCAGAATTTCTGTCTCACAGTAATTAAAATCTATTCTATATTTTGCAGCCTGCCATACAGCCTGCTTGTATGGGTGAATGACAGGGAAACTGAGGCACGGGGAGTAGAAACTATGCGGATCAGAGCCTCATAATGAGCACCAATGCTAGAGTTCAAACCCAGGGCTCCCCAGCTCTTCTCTGGGACCCAGAAAATACTTCCTGATATACTTCAGGGATCCTAGAGGAGACGGGCCTGGTCTTTGCCCTTGAGGGTCATTGGGTATGAGGCAAGTCAGAACCATAGGTAGTATTCGTGGCAGTTGTAGTGGTAGTGGTAATGACAGTAGTAACATCTCTGAGTAGAGAGTGAGGTAAGTCAGGAACAGATATTTGAGCTGAGGCATTGAAGGTTGTGTAGAACTTCACCAGAGCCACTTACACCAAAATGTAGAATTAATCACAAGCAAATCTCTCTGCCTCACAGGTGTGCCAAAGCCAGTGCCAGCCTGCCCCGTCTGCAGTGTTGGCCTGATGGGGTGGTGACCAATCCTGTCCGGCTCCAGCACCATGTTGTCCAATAACAGCTCCTTGGGCCCTTGTTTCCGGCCCACAAACATCACACTGGAGGAACGGCGCCTGATCGCCTCCCCCTGGTTCGCTGCCTCCTTCTGCGTGGTGGGCCTGGCCTCCAACCTGCTGGCCCTGAGCGTACTAGCAGGCGCGCGGCAGGGTAGCTCGCAAACACGTTCCTCCTTCCTTACCTTCCTTTGTGGCCTCGTCCTTACTGACTTCCTGGGGTTACTGGTCACAGGCACCATTGTGGTGACCCAGCATGCTGCCCTCTTCGACTGGCATGCTGTGGACCCCAGTTGCCGTCTCTGCCACTTCATGGGCGTTGTCATGGTCTTTTTTGGCTTGTGCCCGCTGCTTCTTGGGGCCACCATGGCCTCTGAGCGCTACTTGGGCATCACCCGGCCCTTCTCCCGCCCGGCAGTCACCTCCCAGCGTCGTGCTTGGGCCACCGTGGGGCTGGTATGGGGTGCCGCACTGGCACTTGGCCTGCTGCCCCTGCTGGGCGTGGGCCGCTACTCCATCCAGTACCCGGGATCCTGGTGCTTCCTCACGCTAGGCACTGAGCCAGGGGATGTGGCCTTTGGCCTGCTCTTCTCAATGCTCGGCAGCCTCTCGGTGGGGCTCTCCTTCCTACTCAACACGGTCAGTGTGGCCACACTGTGCCATGTCTACCATGGGCAGGAGGCTGCCCAGCAGCGTCCCCGAGATTGCGAGGTTGAGATGATGGCTCAGCTCCTAGGCATCATGGTGGTGGCCAGTGTCTGCTGGATGCCACTTCTGGTGAGTAGAAGTCTGGGCAGTGTTCAGGGCTGGGGCAGAGGCAGCATCTGGGGACTGGGAGGCCCAGGGAGAGGCTTTAAGATTCTTCTACCTAGGATGTCAGAAAAAGCTTTCCAGAGGAAGGCATAGGACCTGGGGCTTTGAAGGATGAACAGGAGTTTACCTGCATTGCAAAAGGAGAAAAGCACTGTAGAATAGATAGCATCATTTAATTATTAAATGTTTCCTGAGTTTCCTTTCTGCCTAGTTTTGGGCTGGGGTTCAGCCAGTCCTGCATGGATTTTCCCTTGGTCAGGGCAGCCCCACAAGAGTTCCCACATAAGGTGGGTGGTACCTGTTGCTCAGTGGGTAGGGCACCGGCTACATACACTGGGGCTGGCGGGTTCAAACCCGGGCTGGAACAGCTAAAACAACAATGACAACTGCAACAAAAAAATAGTTGGGTGTTGTGGCGGGCACCTGTAATCCCAACTACTTGGGAGGCTGAAGCAAAAGAATCACTTCAGCCCAAGAGTTTGAGGTTGCTGTGAACTGTGACACCACAGCACTCTACTGAGGACAATATAGTGATACTCTATCTCAAAAAAAAAAAAAAGAGTTCTCATGTAAAGAAAAGAGATCTTCCTTCCTTCCTTCTTTTCTTTTTTTTTAATTTTAATTTTATTTTATTTTGTTTTTATTTTGTATTTATTTGGCTGGGCTGGGTTTGAACCTACCACCTCTGGCATATGAGGCTGGCACCCTACCCTTTTGAGCCACAGGCGTCACCCCCTTTCTTTCTTTTTTGAGACAGAGTCTTAAGCTGTTGCCCTGGGTAGAGTGTCGTGGCATCAAAGCTCACAGAAATCTCCAACTCAGGCTCAAGTGATCCTCTTGCCTCAGTTTTTCTATTTTTAGTAGAGATGGGTGTCTCACTTTTGCTCAGGCTGATTTCAAACTTCTAAGCGCAAGCAATCCACCCACCTTAGCCTCGCAGAGTGCTAGGATGAGCCACTATGCGCCCAGCCCAGAGAAGATTTCTGAAATCCATTCATTGAAGTGGTGTCATTGGCCATTCGGGATTTTTTTTTTTTTTTTTTAGAGACAGAGTCTCACTTTGTCACCCTTGGTAGAGTG
>NW_003852424.1:16270333-16281179 GCF_000181295.1 Otolemur garnettii | reverse complement strand
GACTATAGTCCCAGCTGCTTGGGAAGCTTGGCTCAAAGAATTGCTTGAGCCCAAGAGTTGGAGGTTTCTGTGAGCTATAGGGCTCTGCCAAGGGCGACAAAGTGAAACTCTGTTTCACAAAAAAAAAAAAAGTGCTGCCTGAGTCTCAAGGTGGTTGTAAGGATGAAATGAAATGAGGTAAATTATTCATTTATTCCTTCAATAAGCATTTATTAGCACCTACTGTGTGCTGGGCACTATTTTAGGTAAGTAGAATAGTGTCTCCACTATTCTGGAGACACTGCAGAGAGCAGGACTGACAAAAATTCTTAACTTTCTGAAAGGGACAGAAAGTAAACATAGTAAATAAGTAAATGAGGTCTGGCATGATGGTTCATACCTATAATCCTAGCACTTTGAGAGGCTAAGGCAGGAGGATTACTTGTGAAGCCAGGAGTTGGGACCAACATGAGCAACATAGCAAGACTCTGTCTAAATTTAACAACAATTTAAACATAAAATTAGCCAGGTGTGGTGGCCCATACCTATAGTCCCAACTGCTTGGGAGGCTGAGACAGGAGGATCACTTGAACCCAGGAGCTGGAGGCTGTAGTGAGCTGTGCTGACAGCACTGCACTCCAGCACGGACAACACAGTGAGACTCTGTCTCAACAAATAAATAAACAAACACACTGAGAGATACTAGGATGTAATAGTAATAATACAAAAACTAACACTATAGCATCAGCTAGAGGCTGTGGCAGCTCCCAGCACATGAGTCTGGAGAGGGTCAGGGCCTTTGAGAGGTGACTGGTGTGTGCACCCCTAATGAGGAGGAAGGCAGAGAGTTTACAAGGAACCAATGCATGAGGTGGGTCCCCAGGAAGCCACAGTTACAGAATGGCACTTCTGTCTAGGAAATATGCTTCTGTCTTGTTCCCAGGTCAACTCTCCCCCAGGCCTGGTCTCATAACATTGAGAACATTTCTCTTTTTGAAACTGAGTCTTACTCTGTCACCCTCGGTAGAGTGCTGTAGCATCATAGCTCACAGCAACTTCAAACTCTCGGGCTCAAGTGATCCTCTTGCCTCAGCTTCCCAAGTAGCTGGGACTACAGATGCCCACTGGCTATTTTTATTTACTTTGTTTTTTGAGACAGAGTCTCAAGCTGTCACCCTGGGTAGAGTGCTATGGCATCACAGGTCACAGCAACCTCAAACTCTTGGGCTTAAGTGAGTCTCTTGCCTCAGCCTCCCAAGTAGCTGGGACTGCAGGCACCTGACACAGTGCCCAGCTATTTTTTGTTTGTTTGTCGGTTGGTTGTAGTTGTCATTGTTGTCTGGTGGGCCCGGGCTGGATTCGAACCTGCCAGCTCCAGTGTATGTGGCTGGTGCCCCAGATGTTTGAGCTATAGGCACCGAGCCAGTCCACCAGCTATTTTTAGTAGAAATGGGGTCTTGCTCTTGCTCAGACCTTGAACTCCTAAGCTGAAGCAATCCACCCACCTAGCCTCCCAGATTGCTGGGATAACAGGCGTGAGGAACCACACCTGGCCGGAGAATATTTCTATGCTCATGTATCACTAACACTTTTCTATCACTGTCACTATTATGTGTTGAGTACTCGCCATGTGTCAAGTATATCTTCAAGAGTTATCTTGACTTTGCCCACTATTCACCCCCATCTCCTGACTCCAAGTACTCTAGCCCCGGTATTTTGTCTACCTACACCAACACTGTCTCCTCTGTCCTGGTCCCCAGCTCCTACCCTTGCCCCAAAGTCTGTCCCTTAAATAGCCCCTAGAGGCCAGGTGTGGTGGCTCATGCCTGTAATCCTAACATTCTGGGAGGCTGAGGTGGGTGGACTGCCTGAGCTCATGAGTTGGAGACTAGCCTGAGCCAGAGCGAGACCTCGTCTCTGTAAAAATAGCTGGGTCTAACAGGCACCTGTAGTTCCAGCTACTTGGGAGGCTGAGGCAGGAGAATCACTAGAGAAAAGAAGGCTAGGCAAGACAATTAAAAAAAAAAAAGAGTTCTGGGTGGCGCCTGTGGCTCAGTGCATAGAGCTCTGGCCCCATATACCAAGGGTGGCGGGTTTGAACCTGGTCCCGGCCAAACTGCAACAAAAAAATAGCTGGGTGTTGTGGCAGGCAGCTACTTGGGAGGCTGAAGCAAGAGAATCACCTAAGCCCAGGATTTGGAGGTTGCTGTGAGCTGTGACACCCCAACACTCTACCAAGGGTGGCATAGTGAGACTCTGTCTCAAAAAAAAAAAAAAAAAAGAGTTCAAAACCAGCCTGAGCAAGAGTTAGACCCCATCTCTACTAAAAATGAAAAACTGAGGCAAAAGGATTGCTTGAGCCCAAGAGTTTGAGGTTGCTGTGAGCTATGATGCCAAGCACGCTACAGAAGGCAACAAAGTTTGACTCTGACACAAAAAAAGCCCCCAGAGGGCGCCTGTGAGCACCTGAGTCAGGGCCTGCCCTCCTCTGCCCACAGCTCACCATGGCTACCACCTCCCTCAGGTTCAAAGCTTAAGTCCTTCCCAGAGCCCACCAGTCCCTGCACCACCTGTCCCAACCCCTCCCTTCCCCCTTCTCCCTCTCTCTTCCTCCTCACTCTGCTCCAGCCACACAGGCCTCCTCCTGTGCTTCCCACAGGACAGGTGAGGTCCTGCCCCAGGACCTTTGCACAGGGTGTACCCTCTGCCTGGAATACTTTCCTCCACATTTCCACATAGTTCATGCCTTCACCTCCTCCAGGTCTTTGCTCAAATGTTTCCTTCTGGCCAGGAGCTTCCTTAGCACTGGGATTACAGGTACAAGCCACTGTGCTCAACCTTTAATAGAAATATTTTAATAGGGCTTGGCACCTGTAGCTCAGCAGGTAGGGCACCAACCATATACACCAGAGCTGGCAGGTTCAAACCCAGCCCAGGCCTGCCAAACAGCAGTGACAACTGCAACCAAAAAATAGCCAGGCATTGTGGTGGGCACCTGTAGTCCCAGCTACTTGGGAGGCTGAGGCAAGAGAATCCCTTGAACCCAAAAGATTAAGGTTTCTATGAGCTGTGACACCACGGCACTGTACCCAGGGCAACAGCTGGAGACTCTGCCTCAAAAGGAAAAAAAAGAAATATTTTAATATAATAATAGGGCTGGCAGTAATAACAATTCCTTTTTCACCCTATTTAATCATGCCCAGGAGAGGAGCAGAAAGAGTGTGCTGATTTATGAACACATCTGTGGGAACTCAGAGAAGTTAGGCAGTTCTCTAGAGGTCACATAGCAAGGCAGTCACAGAGTCCAGGGCAGGGACCCCTGTGGGCAGGCTCGAAGTAGGCAGGGTCCTGGTAACATTGTGGTCCTTGGCAGGTGTTCATCGCCCAGACAGTGTTGCGGAACCCACCTGCAATGAGCCCTGCTGGGCAGTTGTCTCAAGCCACTGAGAAGCAGCTGCTGATCTACCTGCGTGTGGCCACCTGGAACCAGATTCTGGACCCCTGGGTGTACATCTTGTTCCGCCGTGCTGTACTTCGGCGCCTGCACCCACGCCTCAGTGCCCGGAGCAGGTCACTCTCCCTGCAGCCCCAGCTCCCACAGGGCTCTGTGTTGCAGTAGGGCCTGGGTGGCACAACTGGACATCACCCCTGCCTACATGTCCCCTGCCAAGCCCTCAGTCCTCTTTGACTGTCGCATCTGCCTGTCCTGATAACTACACAAGCTGTGTGCTGGATGGATGGAGGATTTTAGCTGCAGGATTTGGGTCATCTTCCATCCACCCTGGGCATACTCCAACTACTTCCTGACCCTGTCCAAGGCCTGTCCCCCTGCCTTAGCCCTTGTCCTCTACTTAGACCCCCTCCCCTTCTCAGAACTCTTCCCAACCCCAGGGAGGGGAGTTTTGGGGGTGCTGAGAAGAAAATCTTGTAAGGCTTAGAGTGGCCAAGGTCTCCCTTCCAGAAGTCCTCCTGACACTGACATGGAGGAGTCTTTGACCCCTGAAAATGACCTGCTTGCTGGGGTACAGTTGCTTCCCTTTGAGATCCTAACCTGGGAAGGCTATCTAGAAAAGCCTGAATGTGACTTGGGAGGACACCTCCTCTCTTGCCAACATATATTCCCACCTTTGGCTTTTTCCCTTTGGGTCCTGAAGTTGTCAACCTTGAGATTTATGGAGATTGGCTGGGTTCTAATGCCTCTCCCACCTCATTTATGGAATGTTTTTTTTCCTTTAAAAAAATTTTTTTTGAGGCAGGGTCTTGCTCTATAGCCCAGGCTGGAGTGCAATGGTGCCATCATAGTTGACTGAAACCTCAAACTCCTAGGCTCAAGCGATCCACCTGCCTTAGCCTCCCAAATAGCTGGGAGTACAAGTATGCACCACCAGGCATGAGTAATTTTTCTATTTTTTTGTAGAGATGGGGTCTGGTTATGTTGCCTAGACTGGCCTTGAACTGGCCTCAACTGATCCTCCTGCCTCAGCTTCTGCAAATTCTGGGATTACAGGCATGAGCCACAGCATCCAGCTAATCATTTCCTAAGTACTTTATAAATGTGTCTCCTTGAATTCTCTCAACAACTATGGGGGATTGAACCCGTTTTGCAGCTGAGAAAGAGGGAGGGAGAGAAAGATGTACACAAGACCATGGAGTGAATCCCTGCTTCCTCCACTCCTGACTAGGTACCTATGTCCATTCTTCTACTCAGTAACGTCTCAGACTCCCCACCCAGTCGGTGTTCAATAAATACTGGTGGAATGGACCAATGACCAAGCTTTTCTGGAGCACCTTGTAGGCACAGCACATGTGCTTATGCCCATATAGTGGTCGATAAGGATTTTGGCATACAGTAGGTGCTCATGAGGCATGCAGCCTTGCCTTAGACTCACCCAGCCCCTAGGTCCCCCAGCTCCACCTTCTGCTTTCCCTGAAAGCCCCCCCAAAGGACACACTGGCTTCAGAGCTTTAAGGTGCCTTTATTCACCTGGAGCCCTCACAGTGAATGAGGACAACCTGCCTGCACCCTCCTCCCACCAGGGCCTGGATCTGCTTACACCGCTGGGAGCCAGGCCCCCGAAACCAAAGCCCAGTGTTTCCACTGTGGCAACCCCCTCTGCCTGCTGGGTGAATGAGGTCACCAGCTGCTTCTGGAGGACCCAGGTTGGAAGGTCTAGGAGAGGGGAATACAGCAGCCTTAGTAGTGCCCCAGCCCCCAACCCGTAGCCCCACCACCACGAGAGAGGGGCCCTGGCTTTCTAAGCATGGGGGAGTGGGCAGACCCCTGAGCTGGTGAGTTGAGGGGCTGGGAGATCAGGAGGACTTCCCTGGAGGCAGGACCAGGAGTGACAGGTGTTCTGGGAGACTTGGACTTCTGGGGTCCCAGCTGTGGCTTAGGGGACAGGGCTGGCTTCTGGGGAGCTAAGGAGACCTGTGGTTGCAGGGCCATGTGGGAGGCTGTTGGGTCTCGGCCAGGGCCAGGGCAGGCCTGGGTGCTTTGTGCCAGATCATGGGGCTGAGACAGAGGCTGGGGGACTTTGCTAGGGGCCGGAGTGGGGGCTCTGGGTGGGGCACCTGGGGGCTGAGGTTGGAGTGGGGCAGGGGTGTCAGACTGAGCTCTAGGGTCCAGGCCGGGAATTGGTGGATGGAGTCCATTTTTGGAGCTGAGCCAGATTTTTGAACTGATCTGAGCTCTAGAACTAGAATTGGCTCCAGAACTAAGGTGGGCTCCAGAGCTAGGCCGAATTCTTACACTGGCCTCGGTCTCTGAGCTAAGCTGAATCCTGGAACTGAACTGGGTTCTGGAACTTAGGTGGGCTTCAGAACTGGGCTCAATTCTTGCAGAGCAGAGCTGGGTGCCAGAACTGGTTTGGGTTTTGGAGCTGAGTTGGGTTCCAGAAACAGGCTGAGTTTCAGAACTAAGGTGGGCTCCAGAGCTGGTTTGAATTCTTGAACTCGTCTGGGTCCCAGAGCTGAGCTTGGTTCTAGAACTGGGCTGACTTCCAGAGCTGGTCTGCTTCCCAAAGTCCAGCTGAATACCAGAGCTGGCTTGGGTTGTGGTCTGGAATTGGAATCTGGAACTTGTTAGGGTTTTAGAGAGGAGTTGAGTACCTGAGGTGGTTTGAACTCCTAGACTGTGTTGGGTCCTGGAGCTGGGCCTGCTTTCAGAACTAGATAAGGTTATGGAGCTTAACTTAGTTGCTACATTATTCTGGGACCCAGAACTAGACTGAATTCCAGAGTTTAGCTGGATTCTAGAACTTGGCTGGGTCTCAGCAACTGACTGTGTTTTGGTGGTGGCTAGGATTTCGGGAACAGTCTGTTCTTCAGAACTGAGCTGAGTTCTGGAGCTGGGTGGGGTGCCTAAGCTGGACTGAGCTCTGAAGCTTGGCCAGGCCTTGAAGTTGGTCTGGGTGCTTGAGCTGGACTGCATTCTGGAGCTAGTTTGTGCTTTGTGGGAGGAGTGGGGCTCCATTCCGGGCTGTGCCCTGGAGCTGGGCCTTGTGTCACAGCTGGATGGGGATCCAGAGCTGGATGGGGATCCAGAGCTGGTCTGAATTCTGGAGTTAGGCCTGGTTGCAGCACGAGGCTGGGCTCTAGAGTGGGGCACTCTCTCAGAGCTGAACTCATCTCTGGACCTAGACTGAACTACAGGATGAGGGGAGGTACTTGGGTGCAAGTGGGTTTTAGAGCGGGACTGAGGTTGGAATCCGGAATGGGCAGCAGCATGGATCTGGGTCCCTGAGCTGGTCTGAGATCTTGAAGAGGGTTGGGTATGGGTGCTGTCTTTGAATCCTGAGCTGCCTTGGGTTCTGTAGCTGGGCTGCTTCTTGAATCTCACCTGAGTCCCAAAAGTAATAGGTATTTTGGAGCTGGACTGAGTCTCCAGGTCTGTCATGGCGTTGTTTTGAGTTTGAGAGTCAGGTTGAGTCTTAAGGCAGAGCTTAATGTCTGAGCTGGCCTGGGCTCTGGAAGTAGGACTATTCTCTGAGGTAACTGGGGTCTTAGAACTTGCCTGGGTTCCAGAACTTGGCTTGATGTCAGGGCTCAGTTGGACTGTAGAAATGAACTTAGTCTCAGAACTGGCCTGGGCTTCAAAGCAGGGCTTGGTCTCCGATCTGGGCTGTGTTTCAGAGCTGAACTTGGCCTCAGAAGTGGGCCTGGTCTCGGAGCCAGACAGGACTCTAGAGGTGGACTCTATCTGAGAGCTGGCCTGGGCTGTAGAGCATTGTGTCGCCTCAGATCTGGGCTGGATTCTAGAGGAGGATTGGGTTTGAGAGCTGGATTGGATCTCCAAATTAGATTGGGTTCTAGAGAGAAACTTCACCTCAGAGCTGGCCTGGGTTCTGGAGCAGGGCTGGGTCTCAGGTTTGGACTGGGTTCTGGAGCAGGGTTCAGGTAGGGGGCTAGGCTCTGAGCTGGGGCTGTGTGCAGCCCCGGGGCAGACTAGCCACAGGCCTCCCTGGCCTCTCCGATGGCGGCCCACACCTCCACCACAAACTCGTCTGGGAAGGCAAACTCCCCCAAGACGGAGTCCAAACAGCGTGCAAACTCCTGGACACTCACTGTCTTCTTGGACGTCTCCACCATGGTGGACGCTGTGGGCCATGTGGGAGGGGAAGTCAGTGGGGACATTCTCTAGGCCTCAACTTCTCACTGAGACCCCTGCCCTCTCCCATGGACTTTCCTCCCCCCAGGGACCCCCCAGCTTACCCTGGCCCCTTACCCAGCTCTGGGTCCCGAATGCCCATGTAACTTTCAAGCAGGTCATCCACCTTCCGAGACGCCTCCTCCTCAAACTCACTAGGCTGGACAGGGGAGGGAAGGGGAAAGTGAGAAGCCTCTGGTGACTCCAGCTCAGCCCCCTCCTGGCTCCCACCCAAGGGAAAAGCAGACTGGAGCTCATGCAAGTCCTCAGCATTACTGCCCCACCTTTCAACGAAGACCCATTCTGCAAGCAGGGAAACTGAGACTGAGAAGAGCATCTCATCCAGGCTGCACCACATCAGCAGCTGAGTTCTAGGTGCAAGAACCCTAGAAGACCATTGTCCCGGCTCGGCACCTATAGCTCAACCGGCTAAGGCGCCAGCCACCTACACCTAAGGTGGCAGGTTCGAATCCCCAGCCCAGGCTCGCCAAACAACAATGACGGCTGCAACCAAAAAATAGCTGGGCGTTGTGGCGGGCGCCTGTGGTCCCAGCTACTTGGGAGGCAGAGGCAAGAGACTCGCTTGAGCCCAGGAGTTGGAGGTTGCTGTGAGCTGTAATGCCAGGGCACTCTACCCAGGCGGACAGCTTGAGGCTCTGTCTCAAAAAAAAAAAAAAAAAGAAGACCATTGTCCCACTCACTCACCACTTCCTCCACTGTGGCAGCCCCCCCAGAACGAAGCCGCAAGGTCTCCCTCCCACTGGTCACTTTCGCTTCCACAGGACATTTGCTGCTCCGGCTTCTCTGGCCAATCATATCTGGAAGGGACAGAATAGGCAGCAGGTATGTATTCTGGGTGGATCCACATCTTTGCAAAACCAAAACCCTGAGAAGCCACCAGCTGAGCCTTTCTAGAACCTTCTTCCCCTTCAAAGTCCTTCTTAAGTCCATGGAGTGAATCTCCAGAGACCCCATGGAATTCTCTTCCTGTCCCCAAGAAAATAAACCACGAGTCCAGAATTATAATAGAATAGGTCTAGAACCAATATACCCGTCCTGCAACCCAAACTTCTCTCCTCCTCTTAAAATGACTCTAGAAGGGACTGCTTATGACACTGTTTGTGGTTGGAGGATTGATTTAGGTAAGTTTTTGCTGTAGAACTCACTTTTTTTTTTTTTTTTTTTGCGACAGAGTCTTACTATTTTGCCTTTGGTAGAGTGCCATAGCATCATAGCTCATAGCAACTTCAAACTCCTAGGCTCAAGTGATCCTCTTTTCTCAGCCTCCTGAGTAGCTAGGACTATAGGTGCCCGCCACAATGTCCAGCTACTTTTTAGAGATGCGCTCTCGCTCTTGTTCAGGCTGGTATCGAACTCCTGATTTCCAGTAATCCACCTATCTCAGCTTCCCAGATTGTTAGGATTACAGGTGTGAGACACCACGCCCAGCCTCACTCTTACTTCTTAACTTTTAGGCATGGCTTTTAAAGTTCATAGCGGTGATACAGGGCAGACCTAGAACCCCCAAACTGAATGCTGCCCACTTTCCCTGCCTAGGATCTCTCTTCAGATGTGCCAGGGCACTTCTAGAACCTCTTGCTCTGGAATGATGCTACCCAAAGGGCCAGTCCATGATGAGATAAAGACATTGTGCCAGTATGTAAATCAACATGCTGCTTCCTTCATTGAGAAGTCTAGCTGTTTTTTAAAATCTGCTAAAATAAACAGGACAATATACATTTTAGAGCAAAGGTTCTCAACTAGGGGGTGATTTTGCCCTGCAGGTGGTATTGGAGATGTCTGGAAACACTTTTGGTTGTCACAGCTGGTATGTATGTGGGTGCTACAGGCATCTGATGGATTGAGGGCAGGGTCATTGCTCAACACCCCATAGTGCCCAGGATGCCCCACCAGGATGATATGGCCCCAGTATCATAGAGCTGAGTCTAAGAAACAATATATATATTTTTTGAGACAGAGTTTCATTTGTCACCTTGGTAGAGCGCCATGATGTCATAGCTCACAGCAACCTCAAACTCTTGGGCTCAAGTGACCTTCTTGCCTTAGCCTCCTTAGTAGCTGGGACTATAGGGACCACCACATGTCTGGCTAATTTTTTTTTTTTTTGGTAGAGACAGTCTCATTTCATCACCCTTGGTAGAGTGCCATGGCATCACACAGCTCACAGCAACCTCCAACTCCTGGGCTCAAGCAATTCTCTTGTCTCAGCCTCCCGAGTAGCTGGGACTACAGGTGCCTGCCACAGTGGCTGGCTATTTTTTTGTTGCAGTTTGGCCGGGGCCAGGTTTGAAACCCGCCACCCTCAGTATATGGGGCTGGTATCCTACCCACTGAGCCACAGGCACCACCCTGTCTGGCTATTTTTTAGCAACAGAGTCTTGCTCTTGCTTAGACTGGCCTTGAACTCGTGAGCTCAGGCAATCTACCCGCCTCAGCCTCCCAGAGTGCTAGGATCACAGGTGTGAGCCACTGCATCCAACAAATTGCAAAATCATATTCTAGGCTAGGCATAGTGGCTCACGCCTATGATCCTAGCACTCTGGGAGGCTGAGGTAGGTGGGTATCTTGAGCTGACAAGTTCGAGATCAGCCTGAGCAAGAAGAGACCTCCCAGATCTACTAAAAATGGAAAAACTAGGTGGGTGTCTGTAGTCCCAGCTACTTGAGAGGCTGAGACAAGAGGATTACTTGAGCCCAAGAGTTTGAGGTTGCTGTGAACTATGACGTCATAGCACTCAACCCCAGGGCAACAAAGTGAGACTCTGACCTCTGTCTCAAGACAAACAAACAAATATATTCTTATCTCATTTCTGAGTGGGACCAGTTCCAGGCTTCTTTTTCTTTTCTTTTCTTTTTCTTTTTTTTTTTGAGACAGAGTGTCACTTTCTCACCCTTGGTAGAATGCCATGGCATCACAGCTTACAGCAAGCTCAAACTCTTGGCTCAAGTGATTCTCGTGCCTCAGCCTCCCAAGTAGCTAAGACTACAGATACCTGCCACGACACCCGGCTATTTTTAGAGATAGGGTCTCATTCTTGCTCAGACTGGTTTTAAACTCGTCATGAGCTCAGGCAATTCACCTGTCTTGGCCTCCCAGAGTCCTAAGCTTCTTTTTCTTTTTCTTTTTTTTTTTTTTTTTTGAGACAGAGCCTCAAGCTGTCCCCCTGGGTAGAGTGCCGTGGCATTACAGCTCACAGCAACC
>NW_003852424.1:16255004-16269715 GCF_000181295.1 Otolemur garnettii | reverse complement strand
GCTATTTTTTTGGTTGCAGCTGTCATTGTTGTTTGGTGGGCCCAGGCTTGATTCAAACCTGCCACCTTAGGTGTATGTGGCTGATGCCTTAGCCACTTGAGCCACAGGTGCCTAGCCAGCCCAGGCTGGTTTTCCAACCGCACCTCAAGCAGTCCTCCCACCTCTGCCTCCCAAAGCACTGAGATTACAGTCATGGGCCATTGCACTCAGCTAAAGTACTACTTTTAAAGCTCCTAGTCAGGCTCCTGAGTGGGTCTAGATGCCTCATCCTGTCTCACTTTGTCCAAACTGACCCCTATCCCTCTCATACTGACTGTACCAATCTAGAAACTACCTACCTACCTGATACACAGTGCCAGGTGCTCCCTGTCATACACCAGATTTATGTGGAACCTTCCACCCTCTCCCATCCCCCTACCCTCCTCTGTTATGAGCACCCTCAGAATTCCACCCTGCCTGCCCCTGGGCCCCAGGGGGCCCTCACCAAAGGCTCTCTTAGGCTGCACCAGGCGTAGGGTGAAGGGCTGGGACTTGGGCAGCTCCCGTAGCATCTTGGCCACCTCATAGTGGCGGCAGCCCACAATAGAGTGGTCGTTGATAGCTTCAATGCTGTCACCCACACACACGGCTTCAATCCGGTTGATAATGCTGCCTTCCTTGATTCTCTGCAGGGACCCAGAATCACTCATGAGGCAGTCCCAGACACCCACCTTTGGGGCTCAGAGCCCCGTTTAGATCCAGAAAGGTCTAAGAGCACTGAGCACCCAGGAAATCACCCTCCACCACCCCTCAGGCACCTTGATGAAGGCATAGCCGGCCCCATTGTCCGTGATAGTCAGTCCCAGAGCATCCTCTGTCTTGGTGACCTCTACCTCTTTGGTCTCACCGCGAACGTGGGCAAATATGAAGTCCTCCAGCCCTATTTGACCCCCCAGCAGCTTCTGCATGTCCACTTTGTGGCTGTTGAGGGTGCAGAACAGGATCTGCACAGAGGAGACAGGAGCCCAGAATTAGCCACAGTGCAGGAACCAGTAGAGCCATGGGCAGAGAGGCCTGATGGGGAAACTGAGGCCAAAAGAGGCACAAAACTGACGCAGGATCCCAGACCATGGGAAACAGAGAGGCTTGGGACTCCCAAATTGAAGAGGAGGGTGAGGAGGAGGCTGCCGGCATCAAAAGACCACTCTCCTGCCTTACTTCCAACTTCTAGGCTTAGCTCTTTGGTGCCCTTCTCAGGCCCTCTGCTTCCTTAGGTGGTCACTAATCTGCTGGCACCCCGTGGGGGCTGCACAATCGCGGCTAGGAACACCCCCAGCGTACCCCCCAATCCCACGGGGCTTTCCACCTGTAAGAGGACTGCCTGAAACCCCAACCCAGCTGTACCCAGAACCACAGACCCCCCAAGGCCTGCATTCGGTCGCTCCTAGCTGGGTCCGAGGAGTGGGTCCCCCCTAGATCTAGGAATCCACTAAGAACCGCTTATCTTTTGCGCAGTGCATGCAAGGGGATCCTTGGGGTATGTCACACTGGGATCTGAGAGGTACGTCTCTGAGATCTGGTGATGGGGCCCTCTCACCCCTCTCGCTGAGATCCCAGGATCTGGTTTTCCGGTCCATGGAGAACCCTATAGCCATCAGCCGGTAGCCTCGGGTGAGGGCATTTGGGGTCCTCACCTCGGTGGGCGCGATCCCGAAGGCCTCGGCGATCTTTGCGTAGAGCTCCCGGACATTGGTGAAGCCCTCGATCTTGCCCGTGGGGCTGCCGTGCGCCAGCTGCGTGCGGAAGACCAGGCGCGGGCGAGCGCGGGGCGCGGCCGGGGGCTCCGAGGGCGAGGGCGGGGGCGCGGGCGCGCGTGGGGTCTGGGCCTCTTGGGCCTCGCTGGCCGCTGTGCTTTCCATATCAGGGGAAGTTCGGTCACCCACCCGGGCCGCTGCTGTCGCCGCCACCGGATCCGCCGCTTCCTGCAGCCTCCCCTCCCCCGGACAGGGCGAGACTGTCGAGCAGCCCGCTCGGGTAAGGGGATCCGGGAACCCGAGCTGCCCGGGAAGGCGACACCACGGGGTTCGTGGCGGCGAGGGAGGGGGATGGGAGAGCATGAGGAGAATGCGGTGGAGTGGGGGAACGGCCCCAGGTGTCCGGGCCTGTCAGGGCCAGGTGCGCCCTCCCCAGGTATGCCTAGTGGTCAGTCGTGGGGGGGGCTGAGCTATGGACACTGGCATAACAAGGATCACAAATGAGGGGCCCGAGAGCAGCTAAGAGCACCCCAACTCTGGCTCTCGCCTAGGTTTAGTTAATCCTCACAACTGTAAGAGGTAGAGAGGGATGGTAATGCTGATATAACCTGAGCCACATCCCCTCCCACCTCTGTCCACAGCCCTCCTTCCCTCCTACTTTTCTCAGGGTCAAACCCCAAGTTGTCCCTGCTGCTCACATGGCCCTAAATAACCTGCCCTATTCCCTCCCTGGCCTCCTCTTATTTCCCTCTCTCCCTTTTTCCTCTGCTCCAGCCACACTTGCCTCCTCACTGAGCCTCCAATACATGGGGAATGGTCCTGCCCCAGGGCCTTTGCATGGGCTATGCTCTCTGCTTGGAACACTTTCCTCAGACCTCTGCATGATTCATTCACCCAAACTCCTTCAGATTTTTGGTACAATGTCACCTCCTCTCACCAGCCCTCAATCTTCTTTCCCTGACTTAATTTTTTTGCCCTGCACTTGAAAGGGCCATCTGATGTATGATATATATATATATATTTTTTTTTTTTTTTTGAGACAGAGTCTCACTATGTCGCCCTGGGTAGAGTGCCATGGAGATGGCATCACAGCTAACAACAACCTCAAACTCTTGGGCTTAAGTGATTCTCCTCCTTCAGCCTCCCGAGTAGCTGGGACTACAGGTGCCCACCACAACACCTGGCTATATATTTTTTTATTGCAGTTGTCATTGTTGTTTAGCAGGCTTGGGCTGGGCTCAAACCCGCCAGCCTCACTAACCCCCACTCACTGAGATACTGGGGCTGAGCCTGATGTATCAGATATTTTATTACATATTGTGTTCTGTCTGTCTCCTTGACTGGAGTGTCAGCCCCAGGAGGGCAGGGGGTTTGTGTCTTTTGTTCCCCAGCTGTGTCCCTGTATCCAGTGCACAGTTCCTGGCACACAGTGGATACTCAGGCATTCCTTGGTCAGGGAATGAATGGATCTCTGGGTCACAGGTGAAGAAGAGACATCAAGAGATATCTGTAAAATTCCCCTGGAATGCAACTCTGGAAAGGTAGAATTTCCATCAAAATTCTTACACAAGAATGTTGGCTCAACAAACAGCATTCCTATCCTGTGCTAGCTTGCCACACAGCAGGTCTACACAGGGCCTGCCTTGGAAGAATCTCACAAACCAAACATCAATAGAGAAAGATAGGTTGTAGAATGCTTTGGACAATGTAAGAAAGTTTATAAAAAGTTATAAAATTTGCAAAACCTACTATTTTTTCTTTCTTTCTTTCTTTTTTTTTTTTTTTTGAGACAGAGCCTCAAGCTGTCGCCCTGGGTAGAGTGGCATCACAACTCACAGCACCTTCAACTCCTGGGCTTAAGCAACTCTCTTGCCTCAGCCTCCCAAGTAGCTGGGACCACAGGCGCCCACCACAATGCCTGGCTATTTTTTGGTTGTAGCTGTCATTGTTGTTTGGCGGGTCCAGGCTGGATTCGAAACCCGTCAGCTCAGGTGTATGTGGCTGGTGCCTTAGCAACTTGAGCCACAGGCACCGAGCCAAAATCTACTATTAATATAAGCTACAATGTGGATGAAACTTGAAAACATCATACATGGTGACAAGAAGTCAGACACAAAGGGCCACATTAATGTGTAATTTTGTTTATATGAAGTGTCCAGAACAGGAAAATCCAGAGCGACAAAGTGGATTTGTAGTGTAAGGGTCTAGGTCTAGGGATGGGGAGTGACTGCTGATGAGACAGAGCTGCTTTTGGGGGTGATGAAATGTTCTGGAATTAGAGATGATGTAAACTGCTGTAAAGTGCTTTCTTTCTTTTTTTTTTTTTTTTTGAGACAGAGTCTCATTTTGTTGCCCTCAGTAGCATGCTATGGCATCACAGCTCACAGCAACCTCAAACTCTTGAGTTTAAGTGATTCTCTTGCCTCAGCCTCCCAAGTAGCTGAGACTACAGGCACCTGCCACAATGCCTGGCTATTTTTTGTTGTTGTTGTTTAGCAGGCCTGGGCCGGGTTTAAACCTGCCAGCCCTGGTGTTTGTGGTTGGCACCCTAGCCGCTGAGCTACAGGCGCCAAGCCACTTTTCTTTTTTTGTAGAGACAGAGTCTCACTTTATCACCCTCAGTAGAGTGCCATGGCATCACACAGTTCACAGCAACCTCCAACTCCTGGGCTTAGGCTATTCTCTTGCCTCAGCCTCCTGAATAGCTGGGACTACAGGCACATGCCACAACACCTGGCTATTTTTTGTTGCAGTTTGCATTGGGCCGGGTTTGAACCTGCCACCCTCGGTATATGAGGCCGGCGTCCAACCCACTAAGCCACAGGTGCTGCCCTTCTTCTTTTTTTTTTTTTTTTTGAGATAGAGAGCTTCTTACTTTGTCACTCTTGGTAGAGTGCCATGGCACCATAGCTCACAGCAACCTCAAACTCCTGGGCTTAAGTGATTCTCCTGCTTCAGCCTCCCAAGTAGCTGAGACTATAGGTGCCTGCCACAGTGCCCAACTATTTTTAGAGATGAGGCCTTGCTCTTGCTCAGGATGATTTCAAACCTGTGAACTCAGACAATCCATTGGCTTTGGCCTCCCTAGTGTTGGGATTATAGGCATGAGGCACCATGCCCAGCAAATGCTACTTTTTAATTTTTATTTTGTTGTTTAGACAGAGTCTCAATTCGTTGTCCTGGGTAGAGTGTTGTGCCATCCTAGCTCACAGCAACCTCAAACCCCTGGACTCAAGTGATTCTCTTATCTCAGCCTCCCAAGTAACTGGGACTACAGGCGCCTGCCACAACCCCCAGCTATTTTTTTAGAGACTGGGTGGGGGGAGTCTCGCTCTGGCTCAGGCTGGGCTCAAACCCATGACCTCAGGCAATCCACCTGCCTTGGCCTCCCAGAGTTCTAGGATTACAGGTGTGAGCCACCAAGCCTGGCCTGTACTTATTATTTTTTAGTAGAGATGGGGTCTTGCTCTTGCCGGGTCTGGTCTCCAACTCCCAAGCTCAAGCAATCCACCCACCTTGGCCTCCCAGAGAGCTGGGATTACAAGTGTAAACTACTACACCTGGCCCCAAAGGCTACTTTTTTAGAGAGAAAGGCCTATGTGGTAAAGCCATGAAACCCTGGCTGGGAATGATAAACTCTAAATTTGAGGGGCAATGGCCTTGCCAGGGAGAAGTGGGACTGGAGAAAGGTTGTCAGTATAAGGTTGTATTAGTCTCCTCTTAGGGCTGCTGTAACAGACCCACAAACTGGGTGACATAAAACAGCAGAAATATATTCTTCCACAGTTCTGGAGGCTAAAATTTTAAGATCAAGCTTCAGCAGAGCTGGGCTCCTTTGAGACTCTGGGTGGAATCTGTCTTCATCTCTATAGCTTTTGGTCATGGGTGGCAAACTTTGGCATACCTTGGCTTGTAGACCCATCCAAACTCAGTCTCTATTGTCACATGGCTGTCTCCTCTCTGTGTCTATGTCCAAATCTTAGTCTTGGGTTGGGCACAGTGGCTCATACCTGTAATCCTAGCACTCTGAGAGGCCAAGGGAAGTGAATTGCTTGAGCTCAGGGGTTGGAGACCAGCCTGAGCAAAATTGAGATGAGACCCCGTCTCTACTAAAAATAGGAAAAACTAGCCGGGCATTGTGGCAGGCACCTATAGTCCCAGCTATTCAGGAGGCTGAGGCAAGAGGATCTTTTGAGCCCCAAAGTCTCAGGTTACTGTGAACTGTGATGCCATGGCCTGTGTGAGTAAGACTCTTGTCTCAAAAACAAAACAAAATAAAACAAATTTTATTCTTATAAGGACACCAGTCACATTGGTTTAAGGGCCCACCCCTACCTCAGTATGATCTCATGTTAACTAATTATATCTGCAATGACCTTTTTTCCAAATAAGGTCATTTTCAGAAGTTCTGGGTTTAGGACTGCAACATATTTGCAGGAAGGGAGAATACAGTTCAATCCACAGAATGGATTCTTGTCAAATTGTTCTTCAAACTTTTTAGGGTGTCTTTAATATTCCATTAAACACAGAACTCTCTGGGAAGCTTCCTCAATAAATGAGACACAGTTACTAGCAATCCATCTACACAAGAGAATTGAAAGTAGTGTTCAAACAGAAGCTTGTGCACGAATGCTCAGAGTGGTATGAGTCACAACAGCCAAAAGGTAGAAATAGGCTTGGTGCCTGTAGCTCAAGCAGCTAAGGCACCAGCCACATACACCAGAGCTGGCAAGTTCGAATCCAGCCTGGGCCTGCCAAACAGCAATGACAACTACAACCAAAAAATAGCAAGGCATTGTGGTGGGCGCCTGTAGTCCCAGCTACTTGGGAGGCTGAGGCAAGAGAGTTGCTTAAGCCCAGGAGTTGGAGGTTGCTGTGAGCTGTGATGCCACAGCACTCTACCCAGGGCAACAGCTTGACGCTCTGTGTCACAAAAAAACAAACCAAACCAAAATAAAACAAAACAAAAGGTAGAAATAGCCCAAATATTCATCCACAGGTGAATGGATAAACACAACATGGTCCATCCACACAGGATCACTCAGCCACAAAAAGGAAGGAGGCTCTGATACAGGCACCATGTAGGCGGACCTTGAGTACATTATACTCAGTGAGAGAAGCAGACACAGGATACACAGTGTGGGATTCCATTTATATGAAATGTCCACAACAGGCAGATCCATAGAGATAGGATGTGGATTTGTGGGTGCCAGGAGCTGGGGGTGAGGATGAGGTGTGACTGCTGATGGGGATGGTGCTTCCTTTTGGGGTGATGAGAATGTTCTGGAATTAGCAGTGATGATTGCACAACATTGTGAATGTACTAAATGCTACTAAATTGTGCATTTAAAAATGGCCGATATGCTAAGATTTATACTATGTATTTTACCACAATAGACAAAATTCCCTGCCTAAGCTTGCTTCACCAGGAAGTGAATCCCTGTCAGGAAGACAGGTTGAAGGATGGATTGAGCAGCCATGTCTGTCTCTTGAGTCTGTCATGCCCACATGGGTATCGGCATGGGGGCAGATGGTTGTCCCTACGTTGCCACAGACTTGCTCTATGAGCCTGGGCACATTGGGGCCTCAGTTTCCCCATGTAAGAAACAAGGACAGTCCAAGCTATGAGGTGCTAAAAGAGCAGGCCTGGTGTCCCCAGCGGGGGTGTCATGGAGGCTCTGGGTACATCACCTGGACAATCCATATCCCTACCCCCCAAAAAACCTTACACACTCACAAGCTTGAAACATGAATTACACTTCTTTTATTTTAAAAGTCTGGATTGAAAAGTTGGGAAGAGGTTGCCTCCACCAAGTGCCCTCAGCTGAGCCAGGGCAGGATCGGCAATACCAGCTCCCCTCACTCTGGGATGCAGGATCTGGAGGGTCCCCTGCCTGTGTGGCATTACCTCATAGCCCTCCTTGCAGTGAGTAACTCTGGGATCTTGCAGCAAGCTAGGCATGAGGGTTTTATCTGCCCTCCTCCCAGGGGTGGTCCGGGAGAACCAGCCTGATACCAAGTGCTGAGGTGTATGGTCTTCCTGGGCCCCCAGCCACAGGGTTCTGGGTTTACAGCCCATGTTTAGTGCTTTCTCTGGGTTCAGGGTGCTGAGGAAGTTGGAAACCAAAGGGATGCTGTAGAAATTTCATTTTAGGGAGGCTCGAACCCCCAAGGTGCAGGATCAGGCCTGGTCCCAAAGGGCGGACCCCACTCCATTTGGGTGGAGCTGGGAAAAGGCCATTGGCGCCCAGAGCTGCTTCTCCGAATCTGTGAGCTGGCCACCCCCTCACAGGTGCTCACTGCAACGGGACAGAGAGGAGAGGTGCGTGATGGGGACCGGGATCCCATCACCTCTCAGCCCCCACCCCAGTCTTGAAGAACCTATGATGACACGCCCCCTCTGCTCCTCCAGAAAGATGCCAGGGCGGGGGTCCTTAACTAGGGCAGCTAGGATGCACCCTGAAAAGCTTTGGGGGAGGTTCTGGGGTCCCACATGTATCGGACCCCGCGGCATTTAACACAGGCACAGCCTGATCCGCGACCCTGCCCTCCAGACATTGGCGGCTGCGTCAAAGAAGCCCCTCAGGTGGATCTCCATCACCCGGGGCAGGGGCCTGGGAGGAAGATCCCGCTGCAGAATGACACCCCGCAGCCCAATCCCACCCGGTGGCTCTCGCAGAATTCGGGCACCACTCTGGCGCCTACTTGCAGGTCTAGCCCGACACAACCCCGCACCTGCCCCCAACACACCTGGCGACCTGGGCCAGGATCTCCTTGATGCGCACGATGAGCTTCTCGTGCTGGGCGGGGTCGCGCTCAATGGCGCCGTGCAGCCGGGCCATGTAGAAATCCAGGGTGCTGAGCGTGGGCGTCTCGCCAGTGCCTGAGGAGGGTAGGCGGAGGACCGGTCAGCCAGCCCCGGAGTGGGTGTGGGAGGGTCGCAAGGTCTGGGCTTCACCGGGACAGAAGTCAGAGGGTCGGTATTCTGTGAGGGCGGGGCCCTTCAAAGGGCGCCACAGAAGCGTCCGCGGGGTGGAGCTGGGAGGGTCAGGGCTGGCAAAAGTCTCAGTCTAGGTCAACTGAGAGCAGGAGGAGGCTGGCGAGGGCGAGGTCGCGATGAAGATACAAGGGCCAGTGAGGGGGGCGTTCAGTGAGTGCCAAGGGCAGCTAGGAACAGAGTCACAGAAGGAGGCTACCGGCTAGGGACCGGTCTCTGGGGTCGGCGTGGGCGGGGCCAACGGAAGTAGGGCAGGGGAAAGCTAGGGGTGGTCGGGAAAGGGCAAGGTGGAGTCAGCGACCAGAGGCTAGGGGCCAGATGCGCAGGATCGGCGAGGGAGAGGCCGGCGGAAGGCGATGCCTCGAGCCACGGAACAGAGGGATGCCTAGAGCAGAGGGATGGAGGCGAGGTTCACAGGAACCCAGCTACAGTAAATTCAAAGGAGGGAGACCCGGCGCTGGAGTCGGGGGCGGGGCACTCTGGAGGGGCGGGGCGGCTGGGGGAAGGCAGGCCCAAGGCGGGTGGGAAGTGCAGAGGCTGGGTAGGGGCAGAGCGGTGGAAGGGGCGGGCGGTTAGAGAGGGGCGTGGCCTCCGCACCCGGCACTGGCAGCGAGGCGAAGCTGGCGGTGAGTGCCTGGCGCACCGCCTGAAGTTGCTGCTGCAGCGCCAGCGTCCTCCTCTCCTCCAGCGCCAGCTCCTGCTCCAGACGCTCGCGTGCGCTGTTCATGCTCTGAGTGTGCCTCTGCAGCACCGCGTTCTGCTCCTCGAAGGCCACGTTCATTTTCCGCAGGCGCCGCAGCTCTGCCTCGCGCGCTGCAGGGGATGGGGGCTGTGTCAGAGTCTTTACTTTGGCTGTGCCCTGCCTGGCCTTGAGTCTCTACTCTTTTCCTCTAGCCACAGGTAAGCCCCCAGGGCTGGGGCTGCACCCGACCACCCTCCAGCCTTGGCGCCCTCTTGACTCACCCTCTTACACGACTTGCTTAAGACTGCGGTTAACGCTCACCTTTGTTTTGGTCCAAGAATTCTTCAGTGAAGATGGGAACATCGAAAGTGGAGAAGCCATCACAGTCCCCACCCTGGGACGAAGGGACAAGGTGGCAATGTTTTCTTTTTGTTTTGTTTTTAATTTAACATGAGGGTACAAATGATTAGGTTACAATGTTTGCATTTGTTAGGTAAAGTCCCTGTTGTAGTTGTACCCCTCACCCAGGAGGTATGCCATATACCCCTACATTGTGCCCACTAGGTGAAAGGACACTAGGCAATTTTTTTTTGACAGGCAGTCACATCCCTTCTGGATGTCCTCCAAGCCTGTGAGGGTCTCCTGGGGCATCCTGGGTCAGAGTCAATTAAAGAACATCCCCATGAGTGGCTTCTCTAACTCTGCTGGCACATCTTTGGATGAGTAGCCATGGCTTCCTTCCCTGAGCTTTGCTTTTCACTCAGGGAACTGAGATGATTCCATTTTCCACAAGGTGCTTCCTGGGTGGGAGTGGGGGGTGCTTACCTTGTGTCCATTCAATAGGGTATTCATGAGCCCAGAGCCAGAGTCTTCTGGTGGGGGAGGGAAGAGGGCAGGGTCAACCTCCCAGATATTGATACACTGACCCCACAAATTTCCCCTTCCCCATGGAAAACTATTTATCCCAGGTCAAGCTCCCCTCCTCTATCCTATGTCTGTACTGAATGAGTCCTGTTCATTCTCAACTGATTATATGTCTCTTGTCCCCACAGGAGTATAAACTCCCAGGAAGGAGGGTATGCCTGAGTTGGGATCAGCCTCCCACAGACCTGGCACCAAACTGCTCTGCGCTAGGGCCATCCCCACCTTTATTTCTTTTTACTAGCAAGTATGTAGGGCCAGTGAAATAATAGTATAATTTCTTTTTTTTTTAAGAGAGGGGATTTTTTTTTTTTGAGACAGAGTCTCACTTTGTCACCCTTGGTAGAGTACCGTGGCATCACAGCTCACAGCAACCTCAAACTCTTAGGCTCAAGTGATTCTCTTGCCTCTGCCTCCCAAGTAATTGAGACTATAGGCACCTGCCATAATTCCCAGCTATTTTTAGAGACAGGGTCTCACTCTGGCTCAGGCTGGTCTTGAACCTATGAGCTCACGCAATCCACCTGCCTGCGCCTACCAAGTGCTGTGATTACAGGTTTAAGCCACCCTGCCTGGCCCAAGAGAGAGAAACTTGATTCATTGTCCAGGCTGGTCTCAAATTCATGGACTCAAGCAATCCTCTGCCTCAGGAGTCATTGGGGGCCACTGCACCCAGTGCCTCACACCTTTCTTTTTCTTTTTTTTTTTTTGAGACAGATTGTTAGGCAATCTGCCTGGGTAGAGTGCCATGGCATCATGCTCACAGCAACCTCCAACTCATGGACTCAAGCAATCCTCCTGCCTCAGCCTCCCAAGTAGCTGGGACTACAGGCGCCCACCACAACACCTGGCCATTTTTTTTAGTTGCAGCCATCATTGTTGTTTGGCAGGCCCGGGCTAGGGATTCGAACCCACCACCTTAGGTGTATGTGGCTGGCGCCTTAGCTGCTTGAGCCACAGGCGCCGAGCCCCTCACACCTTTCTTAATCTTCTTCTCCTGGATCTTCTCCGTGCACATCTTGTAGGCTTCAGACTGTTGGTAGGCACGCAGCTCCTTCATGTACTGCTGCTTCTCCCGCTCTGCCTCGTCCAGGTAGCGCTGGCAGGGACAGCACCAGGAGCCTTGGCTCACCCAGAGGCCTCCACTGCTGGGACCTTGCCCCTGGTGCCCCAGCCTGCTTGCCATGTCTCCAACTCCCACCCTTACAGATCACTCTGCTACCACCTCCAGGCTACACCATACTTGGAATGCCCTGTTGAAATCCCACTTAGAAGGTGCAAATCGGTAGTGGTTGGTAAGTGGTCATTAAGTTTTAGATCTCTTCCTGCCTACTGCTACTCGGCCTCCCCCAAAGTTAAATGCATGTGGTCATGTCTTCGGGCAGAAAGGAGAACCCTCCCCATACCGCAATCTTGGTGATGTGTCTACAGGGTGTCCCAATGGATGAGGGGCTGTCAGTGGACCTGGCTGACCCGGTGCCCATTCCCACCTGCTTCTCTGAAGGCTGCAGCTTGCTCCACTCGGCGCCCAGCATCTTGGTGATCTCAGGAAATGGCAGGTCTGGGTGGCGTGTACGGATCTGCTCACGTCGCTCGTTCAGAAAGCGCACATAGCCTGTGACAGGTGCCTTGGGCCCATTTGGCAGAATCTTCTTTCGCTTCTTGCCCTTGGGCCAGCCGCGCTTCTTCACTGGCTACAGAACCCGTAGCGGGCAGTGTAGTTAGGAAGGGCCTGGAGAGCTGGGGCGGGGCTCAGCGAGGCCTGTAGAGGCGTGGGCATGGGTGGGTGGGGCATGGGCGGGGCCTAGTGAACTGACAGGACCTCGCAGGGCTTGAGGTATATACGGCCTAGTCAGGATCACGACCTTGAGGATTAGGGTGTCCCTGGATCCGAGGTAGTGGTGACAGGGGTTCAGCCGAGGGATGGGTCTGCCTTGGGGTGGGCGTGGCCACTTGCTGAGGAAGGGCCCACAGGGACCATGGGAAAGTGCTTCCCCACCCCCCCACAGAGGTATGCACTGGACAGGTAGTGGCCCAGGCCTCCGGCACCGGGGAAAAGTTAGCCTTGGGTGGTGGGCGTGGCATGGACTCAGAATGACGGTGGACCTGTTATGCGGAGTGGCATCTGGCTCAAGCCAGGGGTCTTAACTTCTGGGCTGAGGGCGGAGCTACAACCAATTCAAATTTAGCCTGGGGCGGGGCCTCAAGGTTGGGGACCAGACCCCAGGATCTCCCCCAGCACAGTGCAGGGACTCTTACCTCCTCCTCGTGAGACCCCTTCTCGCTAGCACGTGGACCCTCACCGCGCTCTTGCTTGACTGCCACCAGGAAGCCCCCATGCGGGCCCGGAGCCTTGGCGCCCGCCGGCCTGGAGCAAGGAGGACCAGACTCTTAGAGCCCTCCCTATCCCCCACACCCACTGACCGCAGAGCTGGCAGTAAGGGGGGCGTAAGTTGAAGGAAGCGGGATTAAAGGGGGTCGGATCCGGAGGACAGGACAGGAGCTCGAGGTGGGACAAGAGGGCTCCCTAGGGGGGTACTGGACCCAGGGAGTGAGGGACTCGGGACAGGGTATGGGCAAAAGCCTTTGGGGACCCCCTGACCCAGGTAGGGCAGTCAGGACCCTGGGGAGGCGGGGTCGGGGCAGAAGTCCTGGAGATCGGACGGGCCGGAGGGGGCTGCGGTGGGGGGCGCGCACTCACGCGGCGGCCGCGCCGGGCTGCTTGGGGCCGTGGGACATGGCCGCTCCGGGCCAGACCTGGAACCCAGACGCGGGGAGGTAAGGGGCGGCCCGCTGCCCGATGTTGGACCGTGACTAGGGTCCCCGCCACCCTCCGATGGGGAGCTCCGGAATGCCGGGCCGGGACGCTTTGGGCGGCTGAATCCGGGGGCGGAGAAGTCCTCGAGGGCGGTCGCCCCAAGAATCCTTTGTTGGGCAATCATCCCCCAGGAGGCCTGGGCCGGTTTCCCCCAGCCCCAGGAAGGACCCCGCCCCGGCTCCGGGACCCCCGTGCCCCAACCCCCTCTCAAAGCCCCGAGTTCTGCGGCTGTTTTCACCTCCAAAGAAACTTTCCCGGACCTTCCGACTGCTGCGACGCTCCAACCAACCGCCCGAGCCCGCCCCTGGCGGCCGCCCCGCCCCGTCCCGCCCCCGGCATGCTAATGACGGCCGCGGCTAGCCGTCAGATTTGGTGTGGCCTTCCCTTGGGGCGTGACCATGCAGATACAGGCTGGCGCGCCGATCGGTGATTGGCCTGGGAGACTACTGAGCCGCGTGGGAGGTGGGCAGGAAAGGAGGCGGGCAGTGCGTCAAGTTCGGCTGCGCTCGGCCACGCTCGGGACCAATCCGAGGAGCTAGGATGCGTCGCTGGGAGGAGCCTTTTAAATAGTCTGTGGACGCGGTGGGGACTCCTCCTCCCGGAGTGAAGGCGAGGACTCTCCGCCCCTGCCGGATCTGGGGAGCTGGTGATCCGGCTTGTACCCCCAGTTGCCATGGGGACGGCGGTGGGTTGCTAGGGAGGGAGTTAAGGTCCTTCAAGGCAGCCCCCTGACGCAGGACAAGGTGGGACCTGTAAATACCATCCTGCAAAACTCTCTGGAAGGTTTCTTATCTATTCACTCAGTTAAAAAGGCCTTGACAGTCCAAGCTTGGTGGCTCACGCCTGTAATCCTAGCACTCTAGGAGGCCAAGGTGGGCAGATTGCTGAGCTCAGGAGTTCTAGATCAGTCTGAGTAAGAGTGAGTCTAAAAAATAGCCCGGTGGGCTCGGGCTCGTAGCTCAGAGCTTAGGTTGCCAGCTGCATGCAGCGGGGCTGGAGGGTTCGAATCCAGCCTGCTAAACAAACGACTACAACAAATAGTTGGGCGTTGTGGCAGGCGCCTGTAGCCCAGCTATTGGGAGGCTGAGGCAAAAGAATCGCTTAAGCCCAAGAGTGGAGGTTGCTGTGAGCTGTGATGCTGCAGCACTCTACCGAGGGCAACATAGTGAGACTGTGCCTCAATAAATAAATAAATAATAAAAATAAAAATAGCCCGGCGTTGTAGCCGGCGCCTGTAGTCCCAGCTACTTGGAAGGCAAGAGGATCACTTGAGCCCAAAGAGTTAGAGATTTTCGTGAGCTATGACACCACAGCACTCTACCACGGACTATAAATGAGACTCTGTCGGCTCGGCACCTGTGGCTCAAGAGGCTAAGGCGCCAGTCACATACACCTGAGCTGGCAGGTTCGAATCCAGCCTGGGCTGCAACCAAAAAATAGCCAGGCATTGTGGTGGGTGCCTGTAGTCCCAGCTACTGGGGAGGTGGAGGCAGGAGACTCGCTTGAGCCCAGGAGTTGGAGGTTGCTGTGAGCTGTGATGCCACAGCACTCTACCCAGGG
>NW_003852424.1:16252900-16254670 GCF_000181295.1 Otolemur garnettii | reverse complement strand
TGCCGTGGCATCACACTGCTCGCAGCAACCTCCAACTCCTGGGCTTAAGCGATTCTCTTGCCTCAGCCTCCCGAGTAGCTGGGATTACAGGTGCCCAGCTATTTTTTGTTGCAGTTCAGCTGGGGCCAGGTTTGAACCCACCACCCTTGGTATATGGGGCCGGCGCCCTACCTACTATAGGCACCTACTGAGCACCTATCTCAGCACCTACTGAGCCACAGGTGCTGCCCTTTGGTTTTTTTTTTTAATGGTTAATAATATTCTATTGTATGGGACGTGTCATTTAACCATTCTTTGTTAATGGACATTTGGGTTGTTTTCACTTTGGGGCCATTATGAATCACACTGGTACGAACACTTGTGTACATGTTTTTGTTTGAACACGTTTTCAATTGCTGTGAGCATATTCCAAAGAGTAGAATTACTGGATCACTTGGTAATTCCATGTTTACTTAACCGTCAGAGGAACTGCCAGACTTTTTTCCCAAGTAGCAGCATCTGCCTCTTAGAAATTGACAGGATTCATTCATTTGTTTACTCAATGAATATGCTTGGGATGGTGACCTGGGCTGGAACCATTTGGGAAAAGATGACGATAGGCTGGTCCCAGTGCAGTGGTGTTTACAACTAATTGATCACTACCAGTTACAGGTTCCTTTGTTCCTTCTCTACTCCCACTGCTTCACTTGACTAGTTAAAAAAAAAATTAATTAATAAGCATAAAAGTATTTTTAAAAGTGTAAAAGAAAATAAAAGAAAAGATTATGATGAAGGAAGGCTGCCAAGACTCGTGCAGATGGGCTAGCAGCCTAGTTTTCTAGCGGCCTAGGCTGGAATTGCCTCTGCCCTTAAGGTTCTCCTAGGATGCTCCTCCTAGGGTCACTGGGTGCTGACCATCACCTGTTAGACCCTGAAGAGTCATTTCATTCTTTCCTGCCTGTGGGCCTCTGGTGGAATGCTCTTCCTCAACATATCTGCCTGCCTCCCTCTATGACCTCCTTAGCTCTTTACTCAAACATCACCTGCTCAGCAAGGGCTTCCCAGGCTTGTGCCCTGCCCCCTACACCTCATCTGATTTTTTTTCTCCATACATCTGTTTCCTTTCTTTGCAGCACCCACAACATTGCACCATACATATTCATTGAGTAAACAAATGAATGAATCCTGTCAATTTCTTTCTTTTTTTTTCATAGAGACAGAGTCTCACTTTATGGCCCTCAGTAGAGTGCTGTGGCATTACACAGCTCACAGCAACCTCCAACTCCTGGGCCTAGGTGATTCTCTTGCCTCAGCCTCCCTAGTAGCTGAGACTACAGGTGTCCCCCACAACGCCTAGCTATTTTTTTGTTGCAGTTTGGCTGTGGCCAGGTTTGAACCCTCCACCCTTGGCATATGGGGCTGGCACCCTACCGAGTGAGCCACAGGCAATACCCTGAATCCTGTCAATTTCTAAGAAGCAGATGCTGTTGCTTTAGAAAACAGTCTGGCATTTCCCCTAAGGGTTAAGTAAACATGGAATTACCAAGTGATCCAGCAATTCCACTCTTTGGAACATGCTCACAATGATTGAAAAACAGGTGATCAGGCTTGGTGCCTGTAGCTCAAGCGGCTGAGGTGCCAGCCACATACACCAGAGCTGGTGGGTTTGAATCCAGCCTGGACCCACCAAACAACAATGACAACTACAACCAAAGAATAGCCGGGCATTGTGGTGGGCACCTGTAGTCCCAGATACTTGGGAGGTTGAGACAAGAGAATTGCTTAAGCCCA
>NW_003852424.1:16248412-16252358 GCF_000181295.1 Otolemur garnettii | reverse complement strand
AAAAAAAAAAAAAAAGAAAAAAGGAATCAAATGCTGATTCAGGATACAATGTGAGTGAACTTTGAGAACATCATACTCAGTTAAAGAAGCCAGATTCAAAAGGCCACATACTCTGTGATTCCATTTATATGAACAGGCAAATCCAGAGACATGTAGTGGATTTATGGTTGTCAGGGGCTGGGGGGAGGGGGAGGGGCTAGGGAGTGACTGCTGATGTGGACAAGGCTTCTCTTTGGGGTAATGAAAATATTCTAAAATTAAAGCAGTGCCTGTAGTTCAATGGGTAAGGCGCCAACCACATATACCGAAGCTGATGGGTTCCATCGCGGCCCCCCCCCAAAATAGCTGGGTGGTAAGGCAGGCACCTGTAGTCCCAGCTACTTGGGAGGCTGAGGCAAAAGAATCGCTTAAGTTCAAGAGTTTGAGGTTGCCGTGAGCTGTGATGTCACAGCACCCTACCCAGGGCAACAGCTTGAGACTCTGTCTCAAAAATTAAAAAAAAAAAAGAAAAATTCTAAAATTAGAATGTGGAGGCTGGGTGCAGTGGCTCACACCTATAATCCTAGCACTCTGGGAGGCCGAGGTAGAAGCATCCCTAAGCTCCGGAGCTCTGAACCAGAATGAGCAAGAGTGAGAGCCCCCCTTTACTAAAAATAGAAAAATTAGCCAGGCTTGGTGGTGAGCACCTGTCCACTTAGTGGTAGTCCCAGGAAGGAGGATCATCTGTGCCCAGGAGTTGTGGTTAGGTGAGTCAGGCTGATTTCGTAGCACTCTAGCCTGGGGCAACAACAGAGTGAGACTCTGTCTCAAAAAAGGGTGGTGGTGGTCAGGCTTGTGATTCTCCACATGTGTATGGTATTTGGGAATAAATATTTCCCTTATTTGCCTTTAAAAGATTAAAAAAGTTAGATTGTGGAGATAGTTGCATAACTCTGTAAATATACTAGAAAGAAGTATATACTCTGAATGGTTGCATTAAATGGTATATGAATTAAATCTCAATAAACCTGCTTTCCCAAGATACAGTCTTGGATACAGGGCTGAGGAAGAGGAGCTTACCCTGGATTCTTGACAAATCCAGCCTCCAGATCTTTCTCTGTTGCTTAATCATCTCCCTTTCATCTGTTTGCTCAATTAAAGATCTACTGAAGGCCCGCCTTTGAGAGCCCTGCCCTTTCAGCTTGATTGACAAGATTGCTATAGAAATGGCCTTCCCAGGCCAGGTAAAGATTTCAGGGTTTCCCTAGACATCTAAAAGAAATGAAGAAGGGGCCGGGCGCGGTAGCTCACGCCTGTAATCCTAGCACTCTGGGAGGCCAAGGTGGGTAGATTGCTTGAATTCAAGAGTTGGAGACCAGCCTGAGCAAAAGCGGGACCCCCATCTCCACTAATAGAAAAACTAAGGCAAGAGGATTCCTTGAGCCCAAGAGTTGGAGGTTTCTGTGAACTATGACGACGCCACAGTACTCTACCCAGGGCAACAGCTGGGAGACTGTCAAGAAAAGAAAGGAAGGGAAAGGGAAGGGAAGGACAGAAAAGAAAAGAAAAGAAAAAGAAATAAAGAAGAGGCTTACAGGCGGGTGTAGTGGCTCACTATAAGCCTCAGCCCTGGGAGACCAAGACGGGCGGATCACCTGAGCTCATGAGTTCAAGAGCAGCCTGAGCTACAGCAAGACCTCCCTCCTCTAAAAATAGCTGGGCATTGTAGTGGGCGCTTGTAGTCCTAGCCACTTAGGAGGCTGAGGCAAGAGAATCGCTGTAGCCCAGTAGTCTGAGGTTCCTGTGAGCTGTGATGCCATGGCACTCTACCAAGGGCAACAAAGTGAGACTCTGTCTCAAAAAAAAAGAAAAAGAAATGAAGAGTTTTGAAGTTGATTTTGAAAGCAGTTTCACGCTTCTTGGCATTAACAAAAAAAAGGCCTTGCTGCAAGGATATCTTCTAGAGAAAGCAAAGACATCTTCAGTCCAAATTGCATTATATAAGCCGAATTCATGCAAACCAGGCACATACACTCAGACAAGCAACATATAAAAGCAACATTTATACTATTTGACCTTACATCCTTCACAAAGTTTTGCAAAAGTAGGTTATTTTAAAAATAATTTTGATTTTTTGTTTGTTTGTTTGTTTGTTTAGCAGGCCCAGGTTGAGTTTGAATTTTTCACCCCTGGTGAATGGGATCAGCACTCTAACCACTGAGCTATGAGCACCCAGCAAAAATTTTTGATTTTTTTTTTTTTTAGAGACAGAGTCTCACTTTATTGCCCTTGGTAGAGTGCTGTAGTGTCACAGCTCACAGCAACCTCCAACTACTGGCCTTAGGTGATTCTCCTGCCTCAGCCTCCCAAGCAGCTGGGAGCATAGGCACCTGCCACAACGCCCGGCCGTTTTTGTTGTTGCAGTTTGGTTGGGGCTGGGCTTGGACTTGCCACCCTTGGTATATGGGGCCGGCGCCCTATCTACTGCAGTGCCACCCTTGATTTTTTTTTTTGAAACAGAGTCTCACTCTGTCACCCTTGGTAGAGTGCTATGTATCATCATAGCTCACAGCAACCTCAAACTCTTTGGCTCAAGCAATCCTCCTGCTTCAACCTCCCGAGTTGTTGGGACTACAGGCACATGCCACCACACCAGGCCAAATTTTTCTAGTTTTAGTAGAGGAAGGGACTTGCTCTTGCTCAGGGTAGCCCCAAATTCCTGAGTTCAAGCAATCCTCCTGCCTCAGCCTCCCAGAGTGTTAGGATAATAGGCGTGAGCCAGCACGCCAGCCCGGGAATTTATCTTTTCTCAGATGTGAAAGCCAGAAATCCAAGCTCAAGCTGTGGGCAAAGATGGGTCCTCTATGAGGGAGGGTCTGTCCCAGGCCTCTCCCAGCTCCTGGTGATTGGTTGGCATGCTCAGCTTTCCTGGGCTATTAGAAGCATCACCCTGGGATCTCTGCCTCTGTCTTCTCATGGCCTTCTCTCTGTGTGCTTGTCTATGTTCAGACTTCCTCTTTGTATAAAGACTCCCAGACACATTGGATCAGGGCCCATCCTAATGACCTCATCACAACTAACTACATCTATGAAGGCCCTATTTCCAAATAAGGTCACATTCTGAGGTCCTGGGTCACATTATTACAACCTATATATTCTTGGGGGACATAATTGCATCCATAATACATGCATACACATAGATGTGTGTGCTATGTATATTCCCATAAAAAATGTGAGGTCCTTTTTTGCTGTTTATTATACCACTGCCTTTCTGCTGTTAAGCCTCAGCCTGCAACCTGCTCTGTTCATACAACACTTCTCATATAAAATGTCCTTAGGGGTGGCGCCCATAGCTCAGTGGGTAGAGCTCTGCCCACATACAGAGAGGCTGGCTGGTTCAAACCTGGCCTGGGCCAGCTAAAACAACAATTACAACAACAACAACAAAATAGCCAGGTGTTGTGGCGGATACCTGTAGTCTCAGCTACTTGGGAGGTTGAGACAAGAGAATCACTTAATCCCAAGAGTTTGAGGTTGCTGTAAGCTGTGATGCCACAGCACTCTACCCAGGGCAACAGCTTGAGACTCTGTGCCTATGGCTCAGTGAGTAGGGAGCCAGCCCCGTATACCGAGGGTGGCAGGTTCAAACCCAGCCCCAGCCAAACTGCAACAAAAAAATAGCCGGGCGTTGTGGTGGGTGCCTGTGGTGAGTCCCAGCTAGTCGAGAGGCTGAGGCAAGACAATCTCCTAAGCCAAAGAGCTGGAGGTTGCTGTGAGCTGTGACATCACAGCACTCTACTGAGGGCAATAAAGTGAGACTCTGTCTCTAAAAAAACATAAAATAAAGACTTGGCGCCTATAACAGTGGTTACAGAGTTGGCCGCATACAACGAGGCTGGTGGGTTTGAACCCAGCCCAGGCCAGCTAAACAACAATGGCAACTGCAACAAAAAAATAGCTGGGCATT
>NW_003852424.1:16246896-16248308 GCF_000181295.1 Otolemur garnettii | reverse complement strand
GGGCGCCTGTAGTCACAGATACTTGGAAGGCTGAGGCAAGAGAATAGCTTGAGCCCAAGAGTTTGAGGTTGCTGTGAGCTGTGATGCCACAACACTCTACTCCTGGCGACAGCTTGAGACTCTGTGTCAAAAAAAAAATATATCAGGGCAGTGCCTGTGGCTCAGTGGGTAGGGCACTGGCCCCATATACCAAGGGTGGCAAGTTCAAACCCAGCCCCAGCCAAACTGCAACAAAAAAGTAGCTGGGCATTGTGGCGGGCACCTGTAGTCCCAAGCTACTCAGGAGGTTGAGGCAAGAGAATTGCCGAAGCCCAGGATTTGGAGGCTGTTGTGAACTGTGTGACACCACAGCACTCTACCGAGGGTGATAACATAAGACTCTGTCTCTACAAAAATAAAAAATTAAAAAAGATTAAATAAATAAAATAAAATGTTCTTAGGGGGCCAGATGAGGTTGCTCATGCCTGTAATCCTAACACTCTGGGAAGCAGGCTGAGGAGGGTGGATAGCTCGAGGTCATGAGTTTGAGACCAGCCTAAGCAAAATTGAAACCCCTGTCTACTAAAAATAGAAAAACTGGGTGGCGCCCGTGGCTCAGTGAGTAGGGCGCCAGCCCCATATATCGAGGGTGGTGGGTTCAAAACCGGCCCAAGTCAAACTGCAACCAAAAAATAGCCGGGCGTTGTGGTGAGTGCCTGTAGTCCCAGCTACTTGGGGGGCTGATGCAAGAGAATCACTTAAGCCCAAGAGTTGGAGGTTGCTGTGAGCTGTGATGCCACGGCACTCTACCAAGGGCAATAAAGTGAGACTCTGTCTCTACAAAAAAAAATAGAAAAACTGAGGCAAGAGGATTCCTTGAACGTAAAAGTTGGAGGTTGCTGTGAGTTAGGACACCACAGCACTCTACCCAGGGAAATAGCCTGAGACTCTGTCTCTAAAAATTAAATATATATCCCAGCTACTTGGGAGGCTGAGGCAAGAGATATCACTTAAGCCCAAGAGTTGGAGTTTGCTGTGAGTTGTGACGCCATGACACTCTACTGAGGGTGACATAGCGTGACTGTCTAAAAAAAAAAGGGCAGTGCCTGTGGCTCAATGGGTAGGGCACCGGCCCCATATACTGAGGATGGTAGGTTCAAACCCGGCCCCGGCCAAACTGCAACAAAAAAATAGCCAAGCGTTGTGGTGGGTGCCTGTAGTCCCAGCTACTCGGGAGGCTGAGGTGAGAGAATCACCTAAGCCCAGGAGTTGGAGGTTGCTGTGAGCTGTGTGATGCCATGGCACTCCACCAAGGGCAATAAAGTGAGACTCTGTATCTACCAAAAAAAAAATTAATTAATTAAAAATAAATAAATAAAGTGTCTTTAGATGTTAAGCACACATGATGCTATTTGACATTCTTTTTTTTTTTT
>NW_003852424.1:16230526-16245584 GCF_000181295.1 Otolemur garnettii | reverse complement strand
AAAAAAAAAAAATTCCTGGGCTCAAATAATCCTCCTACTTTGGCCTCCCAAAGTGCTGGGATTACAGGAGTGAGCCACTGCAGCCACCCCCATTTACATTTTTAATGGACATTTGTCAATATGGGGTGGTTCAACTTTTCTGTACCACACAGGGAGAATCAGGGTGAGAACATTTCTCCCAGGATGTGGACAACTCCAGTCCTCAGGCTTCTTATATAGGGAATTTAATTGAGAGTGTTGTTTAGGCAGATGCTTAAGGGCTGAGAAAGTAAAACAGAAACACAGAGGGAGCAACAGCTGGAGCAGGTCCTGGCTGTGGGACTGCTGGAACACTGGGCTGTGGGAACAGGGATCCTAGTCCCTTGAAAAGAGGCACAGACTGCTCCTGGACCCTCAGAAACTCGAGGAGGCGATGCAGAACCCCAGCTGCGTGACCTAATCAACTTACCAAAGCTCTGTGCCTCAGTTTCCTCTTCTGATAAGCAGGATAATTGCTGTGCCTACATTTATGAGGTTATTGTAAGGATTTCATGAATTCAGGTCACATACAGAGCTCAGAGCAGGACCTGGCTCATTTGTGCTACATGGCTAGTACTGTCTGTGCACAATCAAATACCTGTTACAGAGAATTTTCTAGCTCAGTGGTTCTCACCTGGGGACAATTCAAGTTCCTCCAGGAAACACTTGTCTAGAAGTATTTTTTGTTGACATGACTAGAGGATGCTATTAGCACCTACTGTGTTAAGGCTAAAGAACCTACACAGCCCATTACAAGGGCAGTGTGGTCCCCTAATGCCCATAGTCCTGAAGTTGGAAACCTGGTACTAGAGGCTAGGAAGTCTTCTTTCTTTCTTTTCTTTTCTCCTTTGTTTTTTTTTCTTTTTTGAGACAGAGTCTCACTACATCGCCCTTGGTAGAGTGCCGTGGTGTGACAGCCCACAGCAACCTCAAACTCTTGGACTTAAGCTATTCTCTTGCCTCAGCCTCCCAAGTAGCTGGGACTATAGGTGCCTGGTTATTTTTTGTTGCTGCTGTCATTGTCTAGCTGATGCAGGCCGGGTTCAAACCCGCCAACCTTGGTGTATGTGGCTGGCACCGTAACCACTGTGCTACGGGGGCCAAGCCTCTTTTTTTTTTTTTGAAACAGAGTCTCACTTTGTCGCCCTCGGTAGAGTGGCATGGCATCATAGCTCATAGCAACCTCAAACTCTTGGGCTCCAGTGATTCTTCTGTAATGCCTGGCTACTTTTAGAGACTGGGGTCTCACGGTTGCTCAGGCAATCCACTGGCCTCGGCCTCCCAGAGTGCTAGGATTACAGGCATGATCCACCGCACTTGGCCAAGGCTAGAAAGTCTTCTACTTGAGTTCAAATCCTACGTTTGCTAAGCATAGGGGCTCATGCCTGTAATCCCAGTATTCTGGAACAATGAAGCAGGAAGATTGCTTGAACTCAGGAGTTTGAGACCAGCCTGAGCAAGAGCAAGAGCTGGTCTCTATTAAATAGAAAAATTAGCTGGGCATGTTGGCAGGTGCCTATAGTCTCAGCTACTCTGGAGGCTGAGGCAAGAAGGTCACTTGGCCCAACAATTTGAGGTTGCTGTGGGCTATGATGCCATGGCACTATCCAGGGTGCCAGAGTGAGACTCTTATCAAGAAAAATAAAACAACCAGGCTTGGCACCTATAGCACAGTGGATAGGGTGCCAGCCACAGACACTGGAGCTGGTGGGTTTGAACCCAGCCCGGGCCAAATGACAATGACAACTACGACGAAAAAATAGCTGGGCGTTGTGGTGGGCGCCTGTAGTCCTGGATACTTGGGAGGTTGAGACAAGAAAATTGCTTAAGCCCAAGAGTTTGAGGTTGCTGTGAGCTGGGATGCCACAGCACTATACCAAGGGCTACACAGTGAGACTTAGTCTCAAAAAAAGAAAAAAAAACACAACCAAAACTAGGTCCCACATCTGCTTCATGTTAACCACATATCCTCCTGCAAGAAACTTCTGTCTGAGACTCAGTTTCCTCATCTGTAAAATGGGCATGGAGTTGTATGAGAGTTCCTAGGGATCTTGTGGAATGAAGGGAGACAAGGAACCCAGAGATGCATTACTTTTTTTTTTTTTTTGAGACAAAGTCACACTATGTGGCCTTTAATAGAGTGCCATGGCATCCATCACAGCTTTCAACAACCTCCAACTCCTGGGCTCAAGCGATTCTCTTGCCTCAGCCTCCCAAGTAGCTGGGACTACAGGCACCAGACACAATGCCTGGCTATTTTGTTTGTTTTTTGCAGTTTTTGGCTGGGGCTGGGTTTGAACCTGCCACCTCCAGCATATGGGGCTGGCGTCCTACTCCTTTGAGCCATAGGCACTGCCCCAACGCCCAGCTGTTTTTTTGTTGTAGTTGTCATTGCTGTTTGGCAGGCTTGGGCCAGGTTCAAACCCACAGCCCCGGTGTATGTGGCCGGCACCCTAGCCGTTGAGCTACAGGCGCCAAGCCTGTCACATACCCTTGAGCCTTCCAGTATCCTATTTCATAGGACTACTGTCACCCCCATTGTACAAAGAGGGAAACTGAGGTTTAGTGGTTATGATTGCCTGGATTTGATCCTGGCTGTTGCCACACACACCCCGCCCCTCTCTTCTGCCCCCACACAGCTATCCTTAGATCTAAGGAAATTTCCATGGAGAACTGAGCACCCTCCCATCCCATCCTGCTTCTGCTATCCTAAGCCCGGGTTAGAGAGGATCAAAGCAAACCTCACTGCTAACTTCCCCCTCAATAGCACCCTCAGGCTGGAAAGGAGCCACCAGAACATCTGATCTCTGTCCAGGGGAGGGGGGACGCTGGTCTGGCGTTGGGGGCAGCTGGCGACGCTCTGAGGCCATCAAAGACTGTCAAGATCTCTCCTCCCCCACGCCTGTCCATCCTTCCGTTTGTCCTATTCCACAGGACTTGGACATTCATCTTTCTTTCCTTCTAGGCATCCCTCACTTTAAACAAGAACTTCTCTGATCTTCACTCCCAACTCCAACCCCCACTTCTTATTGTCCCCTGCACTGGTTTCCCAACCCATGCGGCCTCAGCCTGTGCTTGGAATAAGCCTGGGCCCCTACACCCAGTCTGGATCTCAGGGTAAAGTCCCAACTTCTTACCTGCTAGTTATTTATTTATTTTGAGATAGAGTCTCAAGCTGTTGCCCGGGTAGAGTGCCATGGCATCACAGTTCACAGCAACCTCTAACTCTTGGGTTTAAACAATTCTCTTACCTCAGCCTCCCAAGTATCTGGGACTATAGGCACCCACTACACTGCCCAGCTATTTTTTGGTTGCAGTTGTCATTGTTGCTTAGCAGACCCAGGCCAGGCTCAAACCTGCCACTCCAGGTGTATGTGGCCAGTGCCCTTGCCAACTGAGCCACGGGTGCATCTATTACCTGCTATTTAATCACTGTTCTTGGTCTGACATCTCCAGCCTCAGCTCTGACCAGGGAAACTGGGAAGATTCAGCTCTGTTACTACAGCAACTTAAAGATGGAGAAACTTCAGAATCTTTGTGTCTCCTTAGCATGAGGCTGGATCCACTGAATGAATGTATGATACATCAGCACCAGGGCTAGACCTCACAGGTCCCAGGGTCAGGGTTGAACTTGTTCCTGTTTTCCCCACAAAGTCAGGGCTAGGAATATTAGCTGGTTCCAAAAGGATGAGATCCCAGAGATCTGTCGGTGCTTCTATCAACTCCAACCTCCACCCCAACCCACATCTGTTCCAGGGTCCTGCAGGGATTGCTTCTGGATTCCTCACCAATACAGGAGGCTGAATAACAGAGTGGACACTGACCACTTGCTCCTGCATGCTCAGGTGGGCCCTCCCCTGCCAGTAAATAAACAACTCAAAGGTACTGGAGGTACACAGAGCAGAGTTTAAATCCCACATCTGCTTCATGGTAGTCACATGCCCTAAGGCAGGAGACTTTTGTTTGAATCTCAGCTTCCTGAATGGTGAAATGGGCATGAAAGCAGGCTTGGTGGCTCATGCCTGTAATCCCAGCACTCTGGGAGGCCAAGGCCAGTGGATTGCCTGAGCTCACATGTTCAAGACCAGCTTGAGCAAGAGCGAGACCAGAACATCTGGTCTCAGTTTGAGGTTGATGTGAGCTATGACTTCACAGCACTCTACCAAGGGCAACACATGGCACTCTACTGAGGGCAACATTGTGAGACTCTGTCTCTTAAAAAAAAAAAAAAGCCCAGCATTGTGGCAGGAGCCTATAGTCCCAGCTACTCGAGAGGCTGAGGCAAGAGAATCGCTTGAGCCCAGGGGTTTGAGGTTGCTGTGAGCTATGATGCCTCAGCAGTCTACTCAGGGCAACAAAGTGAGACTCTGTCAAAAAAAAAAAAAAAAGAGAGAGAATAAAGTGCTGTGAACATTCTTAGGAATCTTGTAGGATGAAAGGAAACAAAGGGCTCAGCGCCTATAGCTCAAGTGGCTAAGGTGCCACCACATACACCTAAGATGGTGAGTTCGAATCCAGCCCGGGCCCGCCAAACAACAATGACGGCTGCAACCAAAAAATAGCCGGGTGTTGTGGCAGGCACCTGTGGTCCCAGCTACTTGTGAGGCTGAGACAGTAGACTCGCTTGAGCCTAGGAGTTGGAGGTTGCTGTGAGCTGTGATGCCATGGCACTCTACCCAGGGGGACGGCTTGAGGCTCTGTCTCAAAAAAAAAAAAAAAAAGAAGGAAACAAGGAACATAAATAAAAGCATAGGCCAGTGGCTAATTTTTTTCTTTTGGTCAGGGATGGGTCTGAACCTGCCACCTCCAGTATATGGGGCTGGTGCCCTACTCCTTGAGCCACAGGTGCTACCCTTTTTTCCCCCCTTTTTTTTGAGACAGAGTCTCACTATGTTGCCCTCAGTAGAGTGCTGTGTCGTCACAGCTCACAGCAACCTCAAACTCTTGAGCTTAAGCAATTCTCTTGCCTCAGCTTCACGAATAGCTGGGACTATAGGTGCCCCTGCCTCAATGCCTGGCTATTTTTTTGTTGTGGTTGTCATTGTTATTTTAGCTGGCCTGGGCCAGGTTCAAACCCGTGTATGTGGCTCCATGTATGTGGCTAGCACCCTATCTACTGAGCTATGGGTGCCACCCTCTTGGGTTGGTTTTTTTTTTTGAGACAGAGTCTCACTTTGTCACCTTTGGTAGAGTGCGGTGGTGTTACAGTTCACAGCAACCTCTAACTCTTGGGCTTAAGCGATTCCCTTGCCTCAGCCTCCTAAGTAGCTGGGACTACAAGTGCCCACCACAATGCCCAGCTATTTTTTGTTGAGGTTGTCATTGCTGTTTAGCTGGCCCGGGCTGGGTTTGAACCTGCCAGCCTCAGTGTATGTGGTTGGCGCCGAGCCTCCTTTTTTTCTTTTTGAAGACAGAGTTTTACTCTGTCACCCAGGCTGCAGTGCTCACTACAGCCTCAAACTCCTGAGCTTGAGCTATCCTTCCACTTCAGCCTCCCAAGCAGCTGGGACTTGCCCAGCTAATTTTTAAATTTGTTTGTAGAGACAGCTTGCTATGGGTGGCGCCTGTGGCTCAAAGGACTAGGGCGCTGGCTCCATATGCTGGAGGTGGGGGGTTTAAACCCAGGCCCGGCCAAAAACTGCAAAAAAAAAAAAAAAGAGAGAGAGACAGCTTGCTATGTTGCCCAGACTGGTCTCAAACTCCTGGCTTCTAGGGATCCTCCTGCCTTGTCCTCCCAGAGTGCTAGGATTGCAAGCCTGGGCCTGGCCATGGGCTAGTATTTTTGAAAGTCATTTTTCATTTCTAAAGGGGAGTGTGTACACAGGGAGGAAAGAATTGAGGTTCTTATCTCTCATTATTCTTTTATCTCCTCCATCTCCTCCAAGGCAGTCTGCCCTCATATCTCTCATCTTCCCCTGCTCACTTTATCTCTCTTGGCCTCCATTCGCCCTCTTCACCCATTTTTCTGTCTTATTTTCATAAAAGTGTGTAGTCTGCGGCAGCACAGGAGTTGGAGTTGTGTATCCCTGAGGCTGCTGGAGCCTAGGGTTTATAAAGTGTGTCCCTGTGACTCAATTTCACTCTTCATTTTGGCTTCCCTGCCTCTATTTGTACCATTCAAGCATTAGACTGGTATTTTCTGAGCTCCTACTTCCCGGGTGAGAGGGAAGTAGGAGCTCACCGCTATATTACTCCTATTCTGTGGCTAGGGAGATCAAGGTCTTCTTAGATTAAGGGACTAGTCCCAAGTGGAACAGCTGGGAAGCAGTAGACCAGGACGTCTGAAAACAGCGCTGAAGGAGGTTTAGGGACTTGAGGGGAAGCGCTTCCATTCTTTGGAGGAACTTGAAACCGCTGCAACGTGGGAGGGCAGTTAGTGGGAGGAGGAAGGCCGAGGACAGTGGCCTCGGAGTCACATGCACCTGACTCCGCGCACCTGACTCACTGTGCGCTCCCGGGCATCGCACGTCTCCTCCCCAGCCTGTCGCCCGCCTCCGCCACGTGGGGCATGCTTGGCAGTTGGCACGCTCGTTAAATGCCAGCTGGTATCATTATAATGATTATCCCATTATGTCGTTAATAGCAAATTAATTAGTTCTAATACGCCGTCTCCGCGTCCCGCCCAAGAAGTCACGGGATCCTAAGGCCACATCGGACTCAAGACTCTTCACCCTCATCTCCTCCCCATCCCACCCCGTCCTCCCCGGCCCTCAATGGGACGCAGAGTGGGGCGGCCTGGAGGCAAGAGTCAGGGAGGGCGGCAGCGGTGCCACTTCTCTATTTCATTCCCTAGTCTGCGGGTGATGGAGACAGACTCCCTGCCGTCCCGGGCCCCCGAAAACCCTAAAAGTGGTTGTATCCTCTGGGCGCTAGGACCGCGTGGGCGCGCAGTATGGAGGCCCGGATAGCCCTGAGGCGACGCCTCCTCCATGATGATTGGCTAGAAAGTCCCGAGTCGCGGTTCCGATTGGTGGAGGTAGCCGCCGCTCGCCGGGATTCCTCAGGCCGCCCCGCCCCGCCCCGCCCGAGCCGCAATCTCTCCTGCAGCAGTCTCTGCGGCAGCAGCTGAGCTGAGTCGGGCGAGGACTGGGCGCTTAGGTACCCGGCGCGCAAGAGTCGGGGCCATCGCCAGGTGAGGGTCCCGTCTGCGGAGCGCGCGACGTGCCTGGTTGTGGCGCGTCCTCACGGCTTGGCGCCATGGGCCCTGGGCCCCCAGCGGCTGTGGCGGGGACGTCCCCGCGGCCGATGTCCCTGTTGGCGCGGCTCAGCTACGCCGTGGGCCATTTCCTCAACGACCTGTGCGCGTCCATGTGGTTCACCTACCTGCTGCTCTACCTGCACTCGGTGAGCGCCTACAGTTCACGTGGCGCTGGCCTGCTGCTGCTGCTGGGCCAGGTGGCGGATGGGCTGTGTACGCCCCTCGTGGGCTATGAGGCTGACCGCGCCGCAGGCTGCTGCGCGCGCTATGGCCCGCGCAAGGCCTGGCACCTAGTCGGTAAGTGCCCGCCGCGGCCACCACCAGCTCTTTAGCAGTTCCACCCTAGACTCTCCCACTCGTGAGCCTCTGTCTGTCCCTGCATCCTCTGTCTGTTTACCTGTGGCCTGATTCTCCCCCACATCTGCCTGCACCGTGACCTGAGCCTCCCTCCTCTGTCCATGGTGTCAGCCATCCCCCTCTGTCTTTTTATGGCCTGAGCTTCCCCCTCTGTCCGTCTGTCCATGATCTGAGCCTCCCTTCTCCATGTCCCATAGGCTGAGACTCCCCCCCTTCTGTAGGTCTGTACGTGGCCCGAGCTTCCCTCCTCTATCTGCCTGACCCATGAGCCTCCCCCATCTTTCTGCTCAGTGGCCCTATATCCTCCCTGTCTGCCTTGTGGCCCAGCCTTCCCTATCTATCTCTGTCTCTCTTTCTCTCTTTTTTTTTTTTTTTGAGACAGAGACCCACTTAGTCTCCCTTGATAGAGTGCAGTGGCGTCATCGCTCACAGCAACTTCAAACTCTTGGGCTCAAGTGATTCTCTTGCCTCCGCCTCCCAAGTAGCTGGGACTACAGGCCCCCCGCCCCCACAGCGCCCGGCTATTTTTAGAGACGGAGTCTCTCTCTTGCTCAGTCTGGTCTCAAACCTGTGAGCTCAGGCAGTCCACCTGCCTAGGCCTACCAGAATGCTGGGATTACAGACATGAGCTACCTTACTGGCTTTTTTTTTTTGGGCCAGAGGCCAGGTTTTAACCCACCACCTCCAGTATATGGGGCTGGTGCCCTACTCACTGAGCCACAGGCGACTCCCCTCCCCTTTTTTTAGACAGAGTCTAACTTTGTTTTCCTGGGTAGAGAGCTGTAGCGTCCTAGCTCACAGCAACCTTAAACTCTTGGACTCTAAGGATCCTCTTGCCTCAGCCTCCCAAGTAGCTGGGACTACAGGCACCCACCATAACAAGTGTGTAGTTTTTTCTTTTTTTAGTAGAGACTAGGTCTCCCTCTTTCTCAGGCTAGTCTCAAATTCCTCAGCTCAAGCAATCCACCCACCTTGGCCTCTCAGAGTGCTAGGATTACAGGCTTGAGCCACTGCATCCAGCCCTGTCTGCCTCTTGGCTATTGTCTGACCTGCAGGGCCCTGTCCATCTGATTGTTCCCAGGATGCTTTGTGTGAATTCCCTTTTTCTGAACCCCAGGGGCACACAGAACCCTCTCTCAGTTGGGTCTGACTGCTCCGCTGACCTCCCTTTCCATTGGGTGACCATTTGGACAGCTCTGCCTAAGAGAGGGGTCAGGCTTCCTAGAGCCCCCTCTGTCTGTTCCCCCAGAGCACCCTTTTCTCATCTCTGGCAACCTGGTGCTTGGAGGTGCTGGCTTGGGTGTGTTGTCCTGGGAGCTCCGATTTGAGGGGTGGGGGTCTATGTCCTGTTCTTGCTTCGCATCCTTCTTGCTGACTGGAGTTAGAAGATCCTCAATGTCTGGGAGGCACCCTGATTAGAGAGGACTGTCTTAAAGGGCAGGAGGCCCACCCATCAGGCTGGGTCATCCTGCCCTGAGCACATTGATAAGCTTGCAGGGTGCTTCTTTCCCTGGCCCAGCGCCTAGAGATTATCCCTGGCCATGATACTTACAGATGTGCCTGCTCTGGGTGGCAGGTGTTTGGGAGCCAGGGAAGTGAATAGAAGCCTCCCTAATGAGCAACAACTGAGGGCAGAGGTTTTAGAATTCTCTTATGAGGAACACTTTTTTACAAAGATGAGCAGATTTCTGGGTGGCCTTAGGGTAGCTGGCATTGCAGTAGCTATAGCCGAGAGGCTGGATTTTCAAGTCTGATAGGCTGTCTCTGGGTTACTTGAGGCTGTGGCAGACAGGAACAAAGGGGAACAGTTAACCCTTCCTCTTTAATAGACAGATTGGTTGCAGAGCTGAGCCCAGCATCTCCCAGGCAAACACAAAGTCAAAGGAGAGAATTCCTGAGTGGAAGAGACCCCTCTGAGGAGATGAACCAGCCCTGTGAAGGGGCCACTGCATATGAAAAGGCCCGAGAGTGGAACCATTACCAGCTTAGAACCTCTAGGCCTGACTGTGTGCTCCTTTCATAAGTGGGAAGCGTTCTAGGAGTCTGAGGAGAGGGCCTGGGTGCACCTTTGTAAATAAAGGACTGAAGGGCTAGGGGAGGTGGCTCACGCCTGTAATCCTAGCACTTGGGAGGCTGAGGCGGGTGGATTGCCTTAGCTCACAGGTTTGAGACTCGCCTGAGCCAGGGCGAGACCTCATCTTCAAAAATAGCCAGGTGTGGCTCGACGCCTATAGCTCAACCGGCTAAGGCGCCAGCCACGTACACCTAAGGTGGCGGGTTCGAATCCCCAGCCTGGACCCGCCAAACAACAATGACGGCTGCAACCAAAAAAAAATAGCCGGGCGTTGTGGCAGGCGCCTGTAGTCCCAGCTACTTGGGAGGCGGAGGCAGGAGACTCGCTTGAGCCCAGGAGTTGGAGGTTGCTGTGAGCTGTAATGCCACGACGCTCTACCCAGGGGGACAGCTTGAGGCTCTGTCTCAAAAAAAAAAAAAAAATAGCCAGGTGTTGTGAGGCCCTGTAGTCCTAACTACTTTGGGAGGCTGAGGCAGGAGAATCACTTAAGCCCAAGAATTTGAGGTTGCTGTTAGCTGTGACGCCAGCCATGGCACTCTACCCAGGGTGGCAAAGTAAGTCTCAAAAAAAGAAAAAAAAGAAAAGAAAAGAAAAAAGGACCAAAGGCTTTATGTTTTTGCCTTATACGTGAACCAGGGGATGGGTGCCCAATCAGACACTGAGGCCTCTACTTTTGTCCTTTCCCTACCTAAGGGTGGGCACAGGGGAGGACCCAGCTGCACTTGTTGAGCTAAGAAACCAGGGCAGCCCCTCTTCACACTGGTTAGTCAACTTGAGTAAAGTTCATCCTGGTAACAGTCCCCACTTCTCTTTTTCACCTCTGAGTCTGTAGATGGACTCCATCCCTTAACAGGCCCTCAGGGCTTACTCCTACAACCCTGAGAGAGGATCCTCTGTGACCATGGACACCTGTGGACTTGGGCAGATAGCAAGATAAGGCTTCGGAAGGAAGAGGGGATATTAGTTTTAGGGTCTTGAAGGATGACTAGGAGTGAGGGGTGTGGTGGTGATGTATTTTAAATAGTGAAAACAGCTGTGGAAAGGTCTTGGCTTTGAATCTGCTGAGGCAGGAAGTGACTCAGAGTTGTAGGACCTCCTGCTTGTTCCACACATTAACCCTTAATCTTCACATTTTCAGGAATTTTCATTACCCCTGTTTTCTGGAAACTGAAGCCCAAATAGACACAGTCACTTGCCCAAGGTTCCCCACCCAGGCAACCTAGCTCCAACAATGGTTAACCCAGACTGGTCAGTGGGCAGGTGGCGTCTGGCCAACAAGGGACATTCTCCAGACTAGAGTCCACAGTTTGTGACCACCCCCTCTATCACAGGTAGCCTTTATGTCCCTAGGAATCTGCTCATACCCTTGTAGGCACCAGTTCCCTTAAAGAAATAGTTGAGGGTGGTTTTGGTTTCATTTCCCAATCCTGAGGCTGAAGGGGCAGGCCCAAGCTCTCAGGCATGAGGTCACCTCTGGATCTGGAGGAAGTCCAGCTGCCAACTTGGCTCAGGCCCCTCCAGTCTCCAGGTTGGGAGGAGCAGTGTGCAGAGCCAGTCTGGCTTTCAGTGGGCCTCAGTTTCCTTCCCTGGAAAATGGGGATAATAACACCTACCCCTTTGGGCTGTATATGGAGTCCACGGTGTTTTTTTTTTTTTTTTTTTGAGACAGAGTCTAACTATGTTGCCCACAGTAGAGTGCTGTGGCGTCACAGCTCACAGCAACCTCAAACTCTTGGTCTTATGCGATTCTCTTGCCTCAGCCTCCCAAGTAGCTGGGACTACAGGCACCTGCCACAACTCCTGGCTGTTTGTTGTTGTTGTTGTTGTTGACGTCATTGTTGTTTAGCTGACCCGGGCTGGTTTGAACCCGCCAGTCTAGGTGCATGTGGCCAGCGCTGTAACCCCTGTACTATGAACACCATGTCAGGAGTCCATGATTATTATTTTATTTTATTTTTTGAGATGGAGTCTTACTTTGTTGCCCTTGGTAGAGTGCTGTGGCCTCATAGTTCACAGCAACCTCCAACTCTTGGGCTCAAGCAATTCTCTTGCCTCAGACTTTCAAGTAGCTGGGACTATAGGTACCCACAACACCTGGCTGTTTTTTTTTTTTTTTTGTAAGAGATGAGGTCTCACTCTGGCTCAGGCTGGTCTCAAACCTGTGAGCTCAGGCAATCCACCTGCCTCAGCCTCCCATAGTGCTAGGATTAAAATGTGAACCACCTCACCGGATAAGTCTGTGATTATTGTTACTCATTCAAAAGGTAACCTTGGTGTAGCCCTTTCTTTCTACAGGGCAGTGCCTGTGGCTCAAAGGAGTAGGGCCCCAGCCCTGTATGCCGGAGGTGGCGGGTTCAAACCCAGCTCTGGCCAAAACCTGCAAAATAAATAAATAAAAAATGATTTTAAAAAGGTAACTGTGCTAGGTGCTGGGTACATGGAAGTTATTCAGAAGGACCTGTTACCCACTCCCCATGGAGCCTACTGTCTGATGAGGGAAGCAGGCAGGAAACAAGCAGACAAAATTTCCAGGTGTGCTGATGGATATGAAGTAGACAGAGCAGGGCTCAGGAAAGATTGTCTCAGGCCTATTTGGGACTGCTAGTGACTGGGCTATTCTGGGAGGGCTTCTCTGAGCAGGTGATCCTCAAGCACAAACGTGAAAGAAATGAGGGAGTGAACTGGGCAGAGGGCACAGCCTATGCAAAGGTCCTGGGGCAGGACTGTCCCTGGCATGTTACAGGCTATGTCTGCTGGAGCAGGTAAGGAAGGGGAGGGTAGGGAAGGGATGAGACAGGTTGTGCAGGGCCTGGTGGGCTGCAGGGAGGACCCTGCTTTCATTCTGAGGTATTGGGGTTTATCCAGCACATAGACAGGGAGAGTTTCGCCCAGAGCAGGTCTTGATAGATAGTGGCAGGCTCTTATTTTCTAAACTCTGTCCCCAGGAGCCAGGATACCCAAGTGTTCCAGGGAGAGGCCCCCTTAGGAGCTCACGGAACAGTGGGGCCTGGGAAGGGAGCCATGACTCCCATAGGACACTTGACAGTGACTGAGCAGAGAGAAATAGGCCTCCAGCTATGCATGGGAAGAAGAGAATCTGTGGTATAAATTGTGTCTCTGTGGTAGGCAGTTCTTTGGGGAATCCTACTGTACTCTTTGTACCTGCTGGCTGGCCTCAGTCACTCTGGGTCACTTTCCTCACTTTACCCTCCCCAAGGCTGGCAGGGAGAGGACCTGTTCCTGTCCCTTCTCACTCACTCGTCAACTGCCTCAGTTTCCCCATCTGACTGGTGGTAGGTGGAGGCCTCACCCTCCCTCCTTTTTTTTGAGACAAAGTCTTATTTGATCACCCTTGGTAGAGTGCCGTAGTGTTACAGCTCACAGCAACCTCCAACCTTGGGCTTAAGCAGTTCTCTTGCCTCAGCCTCCCAAGTAGCTGGGACTACAGGCACCTGCCACAACGCCCAGCTATAGAGATGGGGTTTTACTCTTGCTTGTGTTGGTCTTGAACCTGTGAGCTCAGGCAGTCCACCCGCCTCAGCCTCCCAAGTGCTGGGATTACAGGAGTGAGCCACCGCGCCCAACCAGGCCTGGCCACTTTATCCTGCTTGGCTGTGTGACCTTAGAGAGGCACCAGATCTTTCTACCTTGGTTTCCCCCTTTGTTACAAGGGGCCATAAGACTTGGATCCCTAGGCTGGTGTGGGACAATCCTGTGATCTGTCCTTCCGTCTCCCTGTCCACAGGCACCATCTGCGTCCTGCTGTCCTTCCCCTTCATCTTCAGCCCTTGCCTGGGCTGCAGGGTGGCCACGCCTGAGTGGGCTGCCCTCCTTTACTATGGGCCCTTCATTGTCGTCTTCCAGTTTGGCTGGGCTGCCACACAGATCTCCCACCTCAGCCTCATCCCAGAGCTGGTCACCAACGACCACGAGAAGGTGGAACTCACAGCACTCAGGTACCCCCCGGGTAGGGTAGGGCAGGCCAGGCCAGGAACCTCTAAAATCCCTAACCACGGTCCCTGGCACAGTTGTCAAATAGTGGCTCAGTGGGCTGGCACTATGTAACAAGTTATCACAAATTTAGTGGCTTGGGATGACACATGTTTATATCATCTCTCAGTTTCTGTGAGTCAAGATTTAGAAGTTTAGCTGGGGGTTCCTGCCTCAGGGTCTGTCTTAAGGCTGCATTTTCGGGGTTGGTCAGGGCTGGGGTCCCTCTTCTGTGCTCACATGGTTGGTGGCAGAATTTTCTTTTTTTTTTTTGCACTTGTGGAGCTCATAGGGCTGACCTCTGTTTCGAGACTAGCAAAGGAACCTCTCACTTCAGAGAAGCCCTCAACCCTCTTTCAGTGTCCCACCCAGCTGGGCATGGTGGCTCATACCTGTAAACCCAGCACTCTGGGAGCTAAGGCAGGATGATTGCTTGAGGCTAGCAGTTCAAAGCTTTGCCTGATTGGGCCAGGCCCACCCACACTGCCCAAGGCTCTAAATTATATTTGCAGAGTTCCCCTACATCTGCCACAGAACAAAACCTATAGCTGGAGGTGATATCCTGCCTCCAAGGTGGGGACTGTGACAAGGTGCATCTCCAGGGCTGTCATAGAACTCTGCTTGCCACAAGCAGGGACATTTGGCACCCAGGTGACATTACCCATCACCTTGCTTGAGATGCTAGAGGAAATCATTCTGGATATGACAATAAGAGTGTTTATTGAATGCTTGCTGTGTGCCAGGCATTGTTTTATGGCCTTGACACAAATCAACTTCTTTAATCCTCACCTTGTACCAAGGTGGCAAAAACTGTTTCCTCCACATTCCAAGGTGGAGACAGGTTGAGGCTGTTATGTGCTCAAAACATCTTTATCAGGGGCCGTATTCTATCTCTAGACCAGCCTGTCCATTTTGGCCACTCCTTACCCCCACCTTTTAGTTCCCCATTGTGGTCCTGATAAAGAGATGTGCCAACGACAGGGATTGCTCAATCCCTAGGGCCCCCGCTGACCAAGGCACTTCCTATGTGCCAGCACTGTGCCAGCTGACTTCCTAACAGGCTCATTTGGCCTCTGGAGATGGCATTGTTCCTGTTTTCAGACAGGGAAACTGAAGACTCCTCCTACACCCCTGGCCAAGTGGGTCTGCAGGCAGGAGGAGGCCTGGATGCTTCTAGACCATGAGTCTTTGCCATTTATTTATTTATCTATTTATTTGAGACGGAGTCTCACTCTGTTGCCCAGGGTAGAGTGCTGTGGAATCATAGTTCACAGTAACCTCAAACTCTTGGATTCAAGTGATCCTCCTACGTCGGCCTCCCAAGTAGGTGAGACTATAGATACCTACCACAACACCTAGCTAGTTTTTCTTTTCTATTCTTTTTCTTTCTTTCTTTTCTTTTCTTTTCTTCTTTTTTTTTT